>NW_027287205.1:2937047-2942047 GCF_022747635.1 Hetaerina americana
AATGACTTTTGCTGAAGCAAGACGATATGCGTGGATTGGAGGTGTTTGCGATGTGCGCTTGGATAAGGGTGGCAAAAGTTGGAATTGGACGGGAAGGAAAGCGAGCGAACACGTGCTGGGCCTGGCGAATGGGGAGGGGAGCGGCGGTTAGGAAATATCAAAGGGAAGGTGGACGAAGTGCATTTCCATGGGCGATGGAATGTTGGAGACCGTGATGGAGGAGAGATATATGTTCTACAATTGTGGAAGAAAAAGGGAAGGCATATTTTATGGAGTGAAGGGAGGCGGAAAGTATTCGGAATTTTAGAGCGGTCTGGGGCAATGCGGGTTGTTTTCCGGGCGAGGCTGAAGAATGTAGGGGGTGTTAAGATTGGCTCTCTCCAAGACCTACTGAAATGCTAGTTTGACAAGTAATAGTTTATTAATATTATTAGGTACTTACCTGTTCAGGTAGGTTTTGGATGGACACAACTACCAAATAAATATTTTCATACTTTATTCTCTAATTTTCCTGTCCTCACATTCCATGTTCCTGTTCTAGCTAATTTGGTCTTCTTTTCTTGCGTCTTCTGTCCTCTTGCTGTCGGTTTTCCCTGGCTAGGGTTTCGTGGGATGACGACTGCGGAAGCCTTGCCTCCCCCGCTGCTGGGCACGGCACACGGCCGATGGGGCCGAGCTTCTTATTTGTCAGCACTCATATTCTCTGTAGTATCCATGATGGTTGCGCCCATGGGGTCAGAAGCCTTTGCGGCCGACTCACAGGGGAACAGACGCTGCGTGGGCTACCTTTCGTCTGGCTCCTAACCTTCGACCTTTCTGGCATGGGTGACTCTACCAGGGAGGGAGTAGGCAATAGTCGTGTGTATTGATGTATAGGAGTTGGACTGGTTAACATGCACTGGTTGATGATATAAAGACGGTTCCGGTGTCCATGGTGTTGTCATGTCATTTGTTTGAGTCCCATTCTTCTGCTAGCCCTTCCCTTTAAAACCAATGGAGAATGCATGCTTGCGTAACTTTTGCATTACTGTAGATTTTTATGTTTTCAATATTTATCCTTCGCGTCGTTCTCATCTTGTGGCGAGAAAGCCCACCGGCCTCTCCGGAGGGTCTCCCGCTGAGGCGAGAGTGGGTGGCCGGCTTCTCGAGGGCCCTCGAGGGGTGATTGGCTGGCTCCTGATCCCTCCCCCCCCCACCCACTCATCCTATTCACCTCTGGAAAAAAGCCCTCCTCCCTTCACTCCAGCCAAACGCAAAACTGTAAGCCGTTGATTTTTTTCCTTTTATCCTCTTTCCCCCCGCCTCCACTCTGCATTTCGGCACCGAGGTCTAATGAGAATTTTCTTTAATTCTCGCCTTTCACCGCTTCCTTTCAGCGGGGGAAGAGATGGGGGCGTGGTTGGAATGCGAAACTTTTGCGGCGTCGAAGGAGGGGGGTAGTGCGCGGGCGGACCCCAACCCCCTCCCGAAATAAAATGGGCCGCCGATGAAGTCACCTTGGAACTTTCAGAAGGGTCCACAAGGGGATGTTAGGACCCCCCCCCCCCGCCCCCCTTGGGTTCGCCAAGAGTAACGGAAAGCGGCGGCTCTGCCAGTAGCGCGTTTATAAGCGCTGTATTTCTTGCCAGGCCTCGTCGCCGCTCGGGCAAATGGCTGACCTACTGGAGTGTCGGTTCCTAATAGAGTTTTTCTTCTGCCAATAAGGCCGAGAGATATTCATTTTCCTCTATCGGCCATAGAAGTGGAATTAATATCGAGACCGGGGGAGTATAGATCAGGACCGTGATTGTGGGATTTATCTGTGGATATCGATCGGATCATATCGAATTATATCGATGCTACAGGGTACATCAGCTGTATCGTATGTGAACGATATCGGCCTCGTAGCTCATGTCGTCCATATGGTCAAAATCGATAAAACCAGCATATCTACTTTTTCGAATAAATTGTCCGTTTAGGCAATATCATTCATATCAGCAGTGTCGAAGGCAATTAAACATCCTTGATATTCCTGACTTTTAAAATTGTTCTTGCCGACGTGGTCGACTTGAGAGAAATACATGAAATGCCCTCTTGTACATGTCGTCCTGCGGCACGGGTGTATACCTGAGAGGGGGGCTCTGATTTGGCATAAGTGAATTAAGTTTTATACCTTTCCGCCATTTCTCACTCCTCAAAAGAAAAGAAAGAAATGAGTTATTATCAACCATCTTTAGTATTTGACTTGAATTAGTGCTAAAATAACACTATCGCAGAATCATCTAGGATCAGGAAATTAAGAAATGAAAAACCTTGGGATGAACTAAAGAGTGAACATAGATTGGAAGTGTATGGCTGCGTAGGTTTTCTTTTTATTTCGTGGAATTTTTTGTATTTAATATCATAGACAGGTATGCGTGAATGTCAACATACCTATGTGGTTTCCTTTCAGGTATAATTTAGATATGAATGCAATTAGTCACGAGCTTTGGAAAGTTGCAATTCTAATTGTTTACCCTCTCATTTAATTTGTTTGGAGTTACTGCTAATGCATGAAAACATTGCCGTTCAAATTTGATGTCCCATGACATTACTTCTGGGAACAAATTATTTTTGGATTAAATTCGGAGATATTCCACATTGATTCATAAATATTATGCTTGCGGTAGTCCAAATATAAGTACAATTTTTCCCGACCAGAGAAGCAACGGAAATTATTCGGCGTCTGTCCGTGTCTTGGGTGTTTTTCAGACAATCTCGCAAGGAGCCGTAGGGAGAGATAGGCCTTCTTCTTTTGACGCGGAATATTTTCTGTTACATTGCATTTTATTCTCTTTCGGCTTGTTTAATAGATATTATTTACACTTCCGTGTGCCCTGAGTGATTTAAAAATGCTGTTTAAGTTTACACTGTAAACATGCTAGATGCAATCACTAGGGTAAACCATTCTAAGGGAAATAACCTTGGTGCCTTAATTGCAAACACGCTGTTAAACTAAGATGCTTCGGGTGAGGAGGATGTACTGCTCTTTGCCTGCAATGCCATCCGAAGAAATTCTCCCGACCTGCGCAAGATTCCCCCTCTCCTTTTGGAAGAGCGAATCTGACCCAGGGCATTGGAATCCACCAAGAAGTTTAGGTTTCTCTGAGAGCAAACTTGCAGATATAAATGTGCATGCATATTTATGAGTGGTTTTTACTCGTAGGCGTAGAAAAAAAGATGAAATATGTGAACAAGTGGATGATTTTGTATATTTTGACGATGTTTGATAAAGGCAATGGAATAGGCGGAGAGATAACACTAACGTCGAATTCTGGCAGAAATGAGGTCATGCGGGGAGGGGGATGAGTACAGCAGGAAAAGGGTGTTTGTGTAAGGCAGTTGAAGTTTGCAGTGAGTAAAAGTACATTCCTACCAATATTAGTACACGTGGGTGAGACTTTGATTTGAAGGGATGGGTATGCATGAAATGTAATCGCAAGGTTGACGTGTTTGAGAAACATTAATTAGTCGAAAGGGTAGGAGAGATAAGGAAGAAAGGTAAAGCAATCACACTACGTCATAAATGATATGGCAAGTGCGTTTCGTGCCACGCAAAGCCCAAAGAATGAGACGAGCGTGCCACGAAACTTACTACGCATATCCTTTATAACGTAGTATGATTGCTTTCCCTACTGTCCTATCCTCTTGTTGCATCCATTTCTACTTTTGGGGGCGGAAAAGCTCCATAGCACCATCTCTTGGCCGAAGAATCGCGGCACTTGGTTGCATTAACTCCCCATGCAGATTTCAGTGTAAATTACGTTTTCTCGATAGCTCAAGTGGCTAATCGGCCCGGCAATGCGAAAGATCCGTGGTTCAAGTCCCGGTCAAGAAAAAAAATTTTTTTTTCAATTGTGATCTGTTCGATTACGACTTCCTCAACACTCTTTAGTTCGTCTTCTATATGTGTTCCTATCCCTTCTCCTTACATCTATGTCCATGTGAATGAATATATATTTTTATTATTATGAGGTATTCTACCGGTTAAGTTTGGTTTTTGGATGGACACAACTACCACATAAATATTGTTTTACTTCTAATAAAATACAAAATCCAGCATCCTACTCTATATCAGGTTCCTCTTCATCTCTGAGTACTTTCTTCCTCCCTTCATCCCGTCCAACATCACTATCCTGTATCCTTCCCTTTCCTCGTTTGCCTAATATTCTCCCCTCCAATACAGTCTTCAACATCCCACTTCCGGCTAATACCCCCTTCATCCACTTTTCCTGCCTCCATAGGATTTCACCCAACAAACCCCCTCTCTTCGCCCACCATACCAAGTACTTCCTGGTTTGTTTTCCTTCTCTGTCCATTTCACCTTCTCCATTCTTCTCCACACCCACGTTTCAAAAGCCTCCAGTCTACGTCTATCCTCTTGCTTCAATGACCGCGTTTCCGTGCCGTACATAGCTACGCTCTCCATATCAAAGTTTTTACGAGACTTTTCTTGAGATCCTTACTCAACGTCTCCATCATCAACTCCCTCCTCCTTGTGAATGCCTCTTTGCCTAGCGCAATTCTTCTCCTTACGTCCCCTACTACTTTGACCGTGTTGGTCCAAAACACTACCGAGATACGTAAACTGTTCTACCTGCTCTAGTTTTTACCCTCCTACTTTAATGTTTAGTGTAGCCTTTTTCTTTATAGAAAATCGCATAACCTTTGTTTTATTAATATTGATTCTCATCCCATACCTGTCACACTGAATTTTCAATTCACTCAGCAATACTTGCAACCCCTTGGCTGACTGACAAATTATAGCTTGGTCATCCGCGAACCTAACTGATTTTACGTATTCCCCTCCCACTTTAATTCCCACCTCCAGATCTTCCCATGCCTCGTTAATCATTTCTTCTGCATACAGGTTGAACAGCAACGGTGATAATGGGACACCCTGCCTTACACCTCTTCCTAACACTGCCCATCCGGACTCCCCGTTCCCCACCCGCACCTGAGGAGTCAGAGACATGTACAGG
>NW_027287205.1:2947047-3537047 GCF_022747635.1 Hetaerina americana
GGCATTACTTTCATAGTTGAATGCTTTGAGTTCTCACAGGGAGCTCAACTTAAGTATTATCTTTAATTGATCTTCATTCTGCAAACCTTAGGAATTAAAAATGGTAAATTGTCAATTCATCGCGGGCAAGAAGTCGGTTTATTTAGATCTCTCTATCTCCAGTATCACGGCTGTAAATGCTTTGGCGACGAGTCTCAGGTACTTTTTACGGGATATTCGGTTAGCATTTTTGTGCCTCAGTTAATTAAAAATCCGTTTAAAAACTGTGTTTTAGAATGCTTTAAGTAGGTTTCTGTTATATTGAAATCAGTATGAGGGTCAGATTCCTTTATTCATTGCCTATTGACGTCTTGTTTCCCTTGTTCTTGTGCTTGTTCATCAAAAGCTGACTCGCTTGAGTCTAATCCCAATCTAACGACCTGGAAAACATTTCCAGTTACTTCGAATGCACACGACTCTTTAGGTTGGGTTTGTTCATTATTAATGTTTTCCTATTTTTGTTCGCTTTCTTGAATACATGTTTTGAGAGGAAACGTAGAAGGATTAGCACCCTCTCTGATGAGATGCTTCTTTCGGAAAAGGCACGACTCCAATGAGGCGGATCTAAGATTCTTTTTTCCCTCTTTTTCGTCAATATATCTCCCCCCCCCTTTAAAGGCACATTAGATTTGTTCACCGACCCCTGCGTTCGCGCCGAGAAGATCGGGTGGACGCCGCCGCGGAGAAAGCTTATTTTTTTCAATCAGAAAACCGATCGACCCAGAAGAAAGAACATCTTTCGTAGCGCACACTTCATTTTTAAGTACGCCAGCGTGTTTGCCAGGATTCGTTTCCTCTTCTCTCCCACGTGGTCGCCCTGCGGTACCCGTCGCGCATAACATCGTTCCCGATGATACTCGTACAGGGTGCGTAAATAAAGTTTAAAGACTGTTCTCAGAGCAAAAAAATATATGGAACACTTTCGTACATCGTCGTAAAATTCTTCAAAATGGGTGCCTTGAGGATCCACACACCGCTGCCAACGAGATTTCCACTGCTGATCAGTTCCCTGGAACTCCTCAACCGGAGTGCTGTCCGAAACCCTCATCGAAGCCTTTTGGACCGCTGCAACGCTGTCATACCGCTTCCCTTTCGGCACAAAATTTGATCGAGCACCGCTGCACCAAAAGGCATTGCATTTTGGACGCTCCGAGTTCTCATCGGCGTTCTGAAACGGACACTCGCGATGTCCTCGCTCCGACGCGTCTCCCCGGCGACAACTGACGATGCTTGGGTCGCGATACCCCGCACCACCTCGCCATGGCGGGTGATGGGACCGCTCGCCGCTGCTCAGGAATATATCAGTTTTTTAAAACCTTATTCACACACACTGTGCGAATACCGTCCAAACCAGTATTTAGGGGTGGGGGAGCTTTGATACGCCACCGCGTCCCCCCCCCCCGCATTCCCTCTCCACTCCGCGGGACGGTTTTTTGCAGGCGGTCGCTTGGTCTGCGGCGGGCGGGCGCGTGGTGTTCCCCCCTCTTCCACCCCCCCCCCCTAGGAGGACCCTCACCCCGATTGCACGCCTTGACGCGCGAAACGACGCCTTCCCCACCCACCCTCGAAAAAAACGTTTCGGCGCGGTGCGGGGTCGGCGCGTGGGATGGAGAGAAACTTAAGCCGATGACGATTTCGTGGTTGTTGGTGTTTCACTTCCGTCGTGATAATTAGTATTTCGGATGCATTCGGCGTCGCATCGGACTCCCGGGGGTTAAAGTTTGGACTCGCTGCAGTCTTATTTCAGCCTGGGCAAAGCTGCTCGTTAAGCATTCCGGGGAGCGGAGGCGATTTAACGAGTGTTTTACGCCTCGCATGGGGGAGGAAGTTCCTTGCTGCAGCTGTGGGCGTGGAATATATTTCCCGCAGTCTTTGCGAGAGCACTTCCGGAGTGTGCGAGGCTACTTTGCTGTTTCTGAAGCCCCGCAGGGAAGATTGAAAAATAAGGAGGACAAAAAACTGATATTACCTATATTTTAAACGAATAGCGGACTATTGTTAAATAAACATTCATCAGTAACGCGTGTCGATAAATGCTTTATTAATAATCTAGCATCATTTTGTATCTCTACGTGGTACACCTGTACCATTTATTTTTATGTAGTCTACTGATGAGGGTAAGTTTTAGATGGAGACACTGCCAAATAAATATCTCCAAACAAAACCATATACAACATCCTACTCTTCATCAAATCCCTCTTCTTCTCTGAGTACTTTCTTCCTCCCTTCATCCCGTCCAACAACCCTATCCTGCTCCTTCCCTTTCCTCGTTTGCCTATCATTCTCCCCTCCAATACAGTCTTCAACATCCCACTTTCGGCTAATACCCCCTTCATCCACTCTTCTGCCTAACATTCTCCCTCTATTACAGTCTTCAACATTCCACTGCCTAACGCCTTCAACATCCCACAACACGAAATCCCGCCACACGGCGAACACACACACACACACACACACACACACACACACACACACACACACACACACATATATATATATATATATATATATATATATATATATATAGCGGGGATTACTGGAGTGATAGGCATAGAATAATATACAGCGGCGGAGACGAGAGCCAACGAGGGGTTGCCATAGTATTAAATGAAGAGGTAGGAAAAAGCGTAATCAATAGAGAGCAGGTAACGGATAGATTATTACTAGTAGAGATAAAAGCAGAACCGACGAATTTGGTTATTATTCAGGTATACATGCCACCGAGCAACCATAAGGAAGAAGAGGTCGATAGGATATACGATCAGTTAGAGAACATGATCGCGTGTGTTCCTGCAGGGAAACATTTGATCGTGATGGGGGATTGGAATGCGACGGTAGGCGAAGGAAGAGATGGTGACGAGGTCGGGGACTACGGCTTAGGCACGAGGAATGACCGCGGGAAAAAAGCAGTTGAGTTCTGCAGGAGACAGGGGCTAGACATCACCAACACTTGGTTTATACACCACAAAAGACGCAGGTATACATGGAACATGCCAGGTGACTCAGAAAGGTATCAGCTAGATTATATCCTGGTAATACACAGGTTTAGGAACAGTGTGATAAATTCGCACAGCTTCCCGGGAGCGGAAGCGGACTCTGACCACAATTTAGTTTTTATGAAATGTAGCGTCCGTTTCAAAAAGATAAGGCAGGGACGACGAGTTAGAAAATGGAATGTAGAAGCTTTAAAAGGTTTGAAAAGGAAGGAATACAAACAGGCGGTAGAGGAAATCATGGAGGATGGTAAAGAGCTAAGTACGATCGAAGAAAAATGAAAAAGTTTCAAGAAAGGGTTGTTTAAAGCCGCAAAAGACAATATTGGAAGCGTAACGCTAAAAGGACTAGGAAACCATGGATCAATGATGAGATGATTACAAAGATGGATGAGCGGCGAAAATGGAAGAATGCAAAAACAGAATTAGGCAAAATGAAGTACAAAGAATTGAACAATAAATTGAGGCGGGTAACAAATAAAGCCAAGCAAGCATGGTGGAAGACTCAGTGCGAGGATATGGAAAGTCTGCAGAGGAAGGGTGAAATCGGTGCGCTGTACAGCAAAGTTTAATCGTTATCGGGAAGTAAGAAAGGAAGATCTATGCTAACAGTTAGAGATTAGGCGGGTAAGGTAATAGTTGACGCAGGAAAGATCCAAGAGAGATGGAAGGAATATATAGAAGAACTGTATAATAAAGAACTTAGACGAACAAATTTAGACATTGAAAAAGAATATGACGTAGACGAAGACAGCTTAGGTCCAGGAATACTAGACAAGGAGACAGAAAGGGCATAAAGGGAGATGAAACTAAATAAGGCCGTGGGGGTGGATAACATTCCCGCGGAACTATTGAAATGTTTAGGAAAATTTTAGGAGGAAGAGGCTATATGGGCTGATTCGTAGTATTTATGAAAAAGGAATCTGCCGGAAGATTTTGTGAGATCAGTTTCAGTTCCTATTCCGAAAAAGGTGAAGGCTACATCATGTGAGGACTGCTGGACGATAAGTTTGATATCCCATGCAGCTAAAGTTGTTCTCAGGATCATAAACAAAAGGATAGAGAGGAGGGCAAATGATTACTTAGGGGATGATCAGTTTGGGTTTAGGAAGGGGAGAGGTACTCGTGATGCCATTGCAGTAATGAGATTATTAATCGAGAGGAATATAGAACACAACCAGGAGGTATTTGCCTGCTTCGTAGATTTCGAAAAAGCGTTTGAATAAAGCGTTAACGCGTTATAATATATATATATATATATATATATATATATATATATATATATATATATATATATATATAACGGTTTAGGTAGATTTTGAATGAACAAAACTTCCACAAAAATATACCTTTAGAAAACGCAATGCAGCATCCTACTCGATAAGTCCCTCTTCACATCTGTGTATTTCCTTCCTCCCTTCATCCCGTCTAACATCCCTATCTTGTTCTTTCCATTTCCCCGTTTGCCTAACTTACTCCCCTCTGTTACAGTCTTCATTATTTCGCAGCCTATCAATATTCCCTTCATTCTTTTTTCGTTCCTCCTTAGACTTTCTCCAAAAAACGCCTCTCTTCGCCCACCTTTCCAAGTACTTCCTCATATGTTTTCCTGTCGGTCCATTTCTCCTTTTCCATCCTTCTCCACACTCACATTTCGAAAGCCTCCAAGCTACGCGTATCGTTCTGCTTCAGTGACCATGTTTCCCCGCTGTACATAACTGCGCTCTATATCAAAGTCTTTACGAGCCTTTTCTTAACATATTCTACTCAACCTTCCCTTCATCAACTCCCTTCTCCTTGTGAAAGCCTCTTTCCAAAGTGCATTTATTCTCCTTACGTCTCTACTACTTTGACCATGTTGGCCCAAAACACTTCCGTGATACGTAACTTGTTCACCCAAATATAGTTCCCGCCGCCCTTTTTTAATGTAAAACTTTGGCTTTCTCTTTCAGGAAAATTGCATAATCTTTGTGTTATTCATATTGATTCTTATGCCATACCTATTGCACTGAAATTACAATATACTCGGCAATACTGGCAAACCGTTGGCTGGCTGACCAACTAAAGCTTGGTCATCAGCGAACCTTACTGGTTTTATAAATTATACCTGGACTTCCTGTCTCCAGTTCTTCCCGGGAAGCGTCACCATTCTCATGGTTCAAATATTGCATACAAGTATCTCCTCAACATACCTTCTGTCCCATCTCTTTAACTCTCATCTGATAATACATATATGCTGGCGAATGTCTCTTTTCGTGGTCACTTCTATGCGTGGAGTATTACCCTCCACTGAATATTCCCAACCCTTAATTTGGGCGTACTTCAGCGCAAATAGCAATGCAATATGTAGAAGGTAATTGCCTTTCTCGGGTAAATACCTCGTTCACTCTTATCAGTCTAGAGTCAATTGGGTGCGCGTTCAAAACATAGCGCTTCTGTTTTTAAGCGGAGCGTCCTTCAGTTTCTTAAATTGCATTACTGCCAACATTATGACTATCGCCCATGGAGAGTAAAGCGCATGCCTGCGCATGGAGAGTAAAGCGCATGCCTTAATTCGTTTCTCTGGGAAAAATAGATGCACTCAATTGTACAAATGCTTAAAAGCCATCAAAATACTCTCCCCCTAGCATCAATAATACACAACTGCGGAGACGTGTCTCTCATGCCTGGAAGGCACCCTGAAACTCTTCGACGGTAATGTATCTGAGGAACGTTGTAACATTCTTTTTGACTTTTTCTGCTGTCTCCCAGTGCTCATCTCATCTCCCTCTCCAGTCGGAGAAAGATAAAGTCGCACAAAGCCAAGTCGGGACTCTGACGGGGCTGAGGGGCCACAGTGCTGGGGCTCCGGGCCAGGAGGTTGGTAACAATGAAGGACGTGTAGCTGCGAGCATTATCATGGTGGAGGCTTATCTCCATCAACGATCAATCGCGTCGTGTTGCAAAGTCGAATAACACACACTTTACGCGGAGGCAGGCCCTCCAGCCCAGACTGCTCGGAGCAAACTGTCGACCGACAGCATGGGAAGGGCAGATCCACCCATCACATTTCCCGACATGTTTTCCCGCGATGCCATGGATAGTCGCGTCACAGTAAAATTATGCGCATTACTTTCATAATAGCCCATGCATGTAAATAGCGGACTGATATATGTAGGAATGTATTGAATCAATTACTAGTAGTTTTTTATTCAATTTGCGATCGAAATAAAAATTAAAAATTCCCTCTAAAATGTTTCCACATGTTAATTTGACTGACAACAGTAATGGTAAAACTATTCATCGACCTCAATATGTGTTGAGTTTCCGTAGCTGAGATGCAGTTGCGAATTGCTTGCAATGAGGGAGATAGATAGGCGGGTCGTAGCAATTGAGGGAAAAGGTGCTGTTTGAATGAAGACTTTCCATCCGTCAAGTAATTTTAGGGCCCCAAATTGCTCTGAGGGTCAAAATGGATGGGTGTTGAATGAATGATCCTACTCTAAGAGAACAAAAACGGGATAAAAAGGCAGTGAAATATTTTAGCTCGTGAGATATTATACTACAATGGAAAAGAAGACACTGGAAGACCAGAATTGGAACTCGCTCTTTGGATAACTGAGTGTATCGGAGTGAACACGTGCCATATGTAAATTGCCTCTGATTTATTCGTTCTGAGTTGTATTATTTGCGATGTCATTTTAATTGTTTTAAATAAAACGCGGCTCTTTATCTGATTTCAAATGCAATGGAGGACTAATATTCTCTTCTAATCGGTCACCATTCGCCCGAATCAAAGATCAATAATTGTGGAAACATTTTCTCAAATACCTATTGACGATCTCTTTGAGTGTATAGTTAAACATCAGACGTTTATCTTTTCACAGCACGCAAACATTGGCGTTCAGAACATTCGGCCTCTCCCAGTTGTCCGGCAATTTCTAATAATCGGTTGGAAATAGAGCCTGCGGATCATCTCGGGATTATTAATGGGGTCAGGGAAAAGGGTTTTATTTATCAATTTGGGCCCTTTGGGATCAACATTCCGTTCCGGGTATCGATGTTTTTCTTTCGTTCCATTGGAAGCTACGAATGGAACTTCAAGAGACAATGAATCATATTAAATAGAATGTCGCATTTCAATGGTGATTTGGCACACCAGATTCCAAGTGTCATCTTTCGTCGAACACATAGACGCGCATATAAGCCGCGTTTAAACTTGCGAGTCAATCAATTTGATAACATGTCTAATTCATCAGGAGAGATATGCATAAATAGTCAGTTATGAAAGTAATGCGCATGATTTTATTGTGACGTGACTATCCATGGCATCGCGGTAAAACCGGTTGGGAAATGTGGGGGTGGGTCTGTCCTTTCAACGCAGCCGGTCGCCAGTTTGCTCTGAGCAGTAAAAGCGGAAAGACGTTCCTCCGCGTGTAATGAGTTTTTCGACTTTGTAACACGGCAAAGACACGGTCAAGCTCCACCAAGACAATGCCCCCAGGCACGCGTCATTCATCGTCACCAACCTTCTGGCCCGGAGCACCACCCCAGAGGTGGTCTCCCAGCCCCCTTACAGTCCTAACTTGGCTATGAGCGACTTATTTTTGTTTCCCTGGCTGAAAAGAGAGAGCTGAAAGAAAAGCATTGGGAGGCCACGTGGAAAACATCCAACAGCATGTTTATTTATGTTCTTAAGAAACATTCCCGTAAATAGGAGTTCCAAGATGCCTCCCAGGCGGATTAGACAAGTTTTCGCAAGTGTATTATTGATGCAGGGGGAGAGTATTTTGATGGATATTAAGCATTTTTACAAGTACGTAAATTAATAAATCTATTTTTCCCAGAGAATACGCATCACTATTATAGCGGACTCTGGATGTAGAAATAGCGCTGATGGATAGATGATCTTCCTGGCATAATATAGTCGACGTTTCCAAGAGTTGGTATATATGTTGTGCCTTAAGGCTAAATTTCCCTTCTCATGTTTCAGTGGGTACTCTTGAATTACGGATCGGGGCGGGGATTTCTACTCAGGGTCGATATTTGTTCATTTTTTACCAATTGTTTTTGTTTTCTCGCGAGGCACTGGGTCAACGCTCATGTCACTCACCAAATTTCAAGCTTTGGACGTCTCCTGGAAGTTTTCAGTGTGATCGTGAGAATTCCTTGCACATTTGCATCAAAATGGCCCCGCTGAGCTGCAATACCGGCGGGCGTGGTGGCCGAGGGCGCCTTGTTGACCGTCTCGGGAGGAGCGGGGCAGGGGTCACGGCGCAGCCAGGAAGACGACGGGCGGGAAGGCGCCCGGAAGGCATGCCGGGAAATGGGTCAAGGCCACTCTGACGACTGTGCAGTCCTGAAATAAACAGACCACACATACACACACACAAACACACGCGCGCGCGAGACGCGACCGCATAAAAAATGCAATGCCCTTCCGTTCGCTTCCCCTGGAGCATTTCCCCCTCGTCGCAACCTCCAGCTCCCCCATCCCCCCCCCTGTTTACGTCCCTCGTTTGAGCAACGCAATGACGAGGATTGGAATTACATTTCGAAAACGATCCCGCTGCTCTTCTGTCTTTTGTTTATTTATATTCTCCTTCGTTCTTTAGTCCCCCTTCCACCCGTGTCCTCGAAGGCGTCGCGTCGTTCGGTGACGGGGTCGAGAGTTTGAGGTCGTGTTTGCGTGTGTGTAGCGCGCGGCAGAGCGGATGAAACAGATGAGGGAAGCGTGGCGCAGATTGCGAGGGGAGGGGAGGTTCGCGATGTAAATGATTCAAACGGCATCTTTTAAACATGTGCCGGGGCTGAAGGACGGTGGGCGCTCGCCCTGCCCCCCCCCCCCCCGGGCCGAAATGGAAAGGGTAATTCGTCTTTCTCCCGCCTCGACGCCACCTTTGTCTTAGCCTCCCAACAGAGACCGCCGACATTCATTCCGGCGCGAATTAAAATATCACGAGTGCTTTTTCAGGGGATTTTGCCTCGGGTGCAATCCGTGTAAATGTAGTCTGTAAGTGATGACGCGTGGGCGAGGTAGTTAGGGCGACGCCATTGGTGGGGTGAGAGGCGTACGCAGCGCGAACATCCCACTCTGACACCGGTATCTGCGGAAAGAGAAAAAAATGGAATTTTAGCATTAGTTGCGCGAAAGAAGACATTGTGCCCGGGGAGTAAACTGTGTTCCTCTACACCTCCTATGGGAAACGAACTTGAAATTTCTGATGGGATTATTGTGCAATGTTAAAGCATTTGCCTCTATTTTTGCAGAGCAGAAAGACGGCAAGAGTAAGGTGATAATCACTGTTCGAGAAGGGGTTATGGAAACGGCAAAACTCATTTGAAACAATTGTAAAATGATAGAAGTGGCTTTGAAAGAAGGATACAGTTTTATTTCCTTTTGCCTTTTTATCTTATAGCCCTCATCTTTCCTAGTTGCCAATGTACCTTAGTCGACTTTATCTTCATTTATTTAGAATTATTTTATATAATTATTAGTAAATAAAAATTTAGTTAAAATTAATTTTTGAATTTGCATCCATGGTATTGAATCATACCCTGTAACACACCCACAAGAAGTGGATTGCCTGGGTACCATTTAGAATGAAGAAATAGTTCAGACCGAGATTTTTCGGGATCCTATTCCATTGTTAGCTAAGTAAAGCACTCTTAACCAAGTTTATTAAGTAAAATACCGGTTTAGGTAGGTTTTTGATGGACAGAAGTACCCAAGGAAAATTTTGTTTCTCCTAGAAAAACGCAACCCAGCTTCCTGCTCTACAATAAGTCCCTCTTCATCTCTGTGTACTTCCTAAATCCCTGCATCCCGTCCAACATCCCTATCCTATTCCTGCCCTTTCCTCGTTTGCCCAACATTCTCCTCTCTATTACATTCTCTGACATCCCACTGCTGATCAATACCCCTTTTATTAAGTTTTCCTACCTCCTACTGATTCTCAATCCTTCTCCACACCCCAATTTCGAAAGCTTCCAATCTTCGTCCAACCTCCTGCTTCAGTGACCATGCACCGCACATAACTAAGCTCTATATCAAAGTTTTTACGATTCTTTTCTCAATATCCTCTTTCAACGTCCCTGTCATGAACTCCCTCCTCTTCGTGAAAGCCTCTTTGCCTAGCGAAATTCTTCTTCTTACGTCCGTTCTACTTTGACCGTGTTGGTCCAAATCACTTCCGAGATACGTAAACTGTTCTACCTGCTCAAGCTTTTGCCCTCCTATTTTAATGTTCAGCTTAGCCTTTCTCCTTCTAGAAAATGGCATAACCTTTGTTTAATTTATTTTGATTCAATGTAGAAGAATACGCAAGCGCCAGGGAGTATAGAGTAACGCACATATTCACTTATGAGAGTCACCGTAGACCACACGCTAACCTACCGCCAGTCCTCAGTCTTACAATTCAATGGATGGCTTGCACGCACGTCTCACCGAAGCGGCGAAGAGTCCGGGGGAACTTTTGGAGGCCCTCCGCCGCCCACGCCCCGCTTACAGGGGTTGAAGGCTCGCAAGTGCACTTATCCTTGGAATGCCCCCCCCCCCCCCGCCCCCGGCGCCTTTGCCCCCACACACTCAACACTTCCCCGCCCCCCCGTCTTAATATGCGTGCAGGTGGAGTTGGTCGCCTTTAATTAACCCTTCCTCCCCACTCTTCGGGTCTACCTTTTCTCCTTCGCACCCCCTCATCACCCCCAGCACCCTTTTCGCCCCCCCCCCCCGGGGGTGGATTGTTAAGGTTAACGAGGACACGAGACGCTAATTCCCTGTGGAGCATCGATTTCCCTCCTCCTCCCCTTCCACCCTCCGCCCTCGACTTGTAAAAGCAACAATAGGAGGAGTCTGGAGACCGCCGCGCGGGAGTTTTAGTTCATCCCCCCATCTCTCCCTCCCTCCCGTAAGCGCTTTCACCTCTTAGCGTCGTCCAACCCATCTCATTAAATCGTTTGTTTCATGATTTCCGCTTTTCCCTAATAATTACCACTCAACTCACCCATTCCTTTGCGGATTAATTAAATGCCTCCCGGAGAGGCTTCCAATTTCCGCGGCGTCTCCTGTCGCTAGCTCAAATATCTAAAAGTGACATCAGACATCGTGCGTCTAATCGCGTTTGCCTAATATTGCCGAGCTCACCACCTTGTTCAGGTCGTGTGCGAAGTAATTGCGACATTTCGGCGAGCAGTGGCCTGAAAGAGGCCCGCGATGTCAGGGAAATGTAGCGTAAAATAATTGTTTTAACTTATTGATTTGGATTGCTTCCTTCGAAATCTACGATAGCGATTCGAATGAATCAGAAAATGGTCACGATTTTTTCATTCAACTTACAATTTACCTGTTTTTTCTGCTCAAATACAGGGACTACGTAATGTAATTCCCTTTGAATTATCAAGCAGATTGGTAGTGCAAGGAGGAATCCATTAGAAAGTAGGTGGAATGATTATCAACAAACACGCTCCTACTCCTGGCCTGTATTTAGTCTTCCTTTCTTAGTTATTGAATTTTCTTGGAATTGTTCTTGAAACCAAATTGTATCGACACATTCGACCATTGAGATTGAATAAGATGCATGAAAGGTATTTGTTCTTTCTTCGCATGAATCGAACATAACAAAATCGATCGGAAACGCCCGAAAATATTTACTTAAAGATGAAAATTCAATTATTTCAGTCAAACGATCCGACTTTTTCGTTATGTGTACATCTACGTCTACATAAGTATCCTGCAATCGACCAGAAAGGTGTGTGGAAGTGGTTGAAAGCACTAAATGGAAAGAGCACGGAATGAGAGCGAGGGAGGATTTTTAAGGGTTAATGGAAGGGGAAAAACAAAATCCGCTTAAAATCCCTGAAAAGCCCGTGCAAGGTGATTATCAGATGGGGGTTCGGGATTATGCGGTGGCTAACGTGCTGGCATTTCTCCTTCAGGGTTCCCCCTCGGGTTCGAATCCCGGCGGCGACAGATATTTTTAAGAGATATCCCGATCCCTAATTGCGGTGCTATGTCGATAGACCCTCAATGGAGTAAGCCGTCCGGCGGATGGGACGTTAAGCGTCGGACCCCTTGGCGCCTTTCCTCATTAGAGTAGGCTAATGCCGACGCCGGGTTTCTCTCCAACCTTCATCATATCCTGTCCATCCCTAATGGCGCATATTACCTCAGCTGTCACCTCCCCTAATAACAGCCACCACTACTCGAAAGCTTTCTTGATATTCAGAAATACTGCATCGACATATGTGTTGGTTCATCCCGATATAAGTAAAAATGAAATGAGTAAAGACACCCAATTAGGTTTCTCAAGGACTGCTCTTCCTAAATTAGTACTGGTTGTGGCTCAATATCTTTGTATTTTTGAGACATCTCGTGACGTTACTGACATTAATGCGTACTGCTAGGGTGCATAACCAATGAAAAATGATATGGGTCGTTAATTGGGGGGTTTCTCTCTATTTCCGCCTTTGTAGTTCGATGTTATGTGGCCTAGTCTCCATTCGCGAAGTACTGCGCCTTCTCCTATCGATTAAAGAGAATTAAAGAAGGGGCAATGTGTACCGCTAAATCATTCAACATTCTAGCAGGTATTCCTTCCGGACCCGGTGCTTTGTTGGCTTTGATACTACGGAGCTGATGTTCCATTCCATTCTTGGCCTGTATTATGTCGCTCATTTATTCCTCGGGTGGTTCTGGAAGGTCGTTAATATTTGTATGCATTGTCCATTTGGAAATTAATGCGCATAGATTTATTGTGACGCGACTATCCATTGCAGCGCGGTAAAACCGGCCACGAAATATAGTGGGGGGTTGCCCTTTCAGCGTACCTAGTCGCACGTGTGCTCCGAGCAGTCTGAGTGGAAGGACCTTCCTGTGCGTGAAGTGTTCTTCGACTTTGTAACGCGACGCACGACACGGTCGAGCTCCAGCATTACAATGCCCCCAGCCACACGTCTTTCATCGTTACCACCTTCCTGGCCCGGAGTACCACCACGGTGGTCCCTCAACCCAAAAACAATTCCGACTTGACTCCGTGTGACATTTTTTTTGTTTCCGCGACCGTAGAGAGAGACCCGAAAGGAAAGCATTGGGAGACCGTGGAAAACGTCCAAAGGCATGTTACAAAGTTCCTGAGAGGAATTCTCGTCGAGAGGAGTTTTAGGGTGCCTTCCAGGCATGGCAGACACGTCTCCGCAAGTGTATTGATACAGGGGGAGAGCATTTGGAAGAACCTTTAGCGAGGGGCAGCATTACAGCTATTTCCATCTTCCTCCAAGTGAACTCCTTTTCTAGTCCGTTGCCGTGTTTCTTTGTGTCCACGCCATCCAATCTCGAGTGACCGTCTCTCCAATCCCCCAGCAACACGGCGGAATATCCCACGGTCGCCCGCCCCGTGCCCACTCTCCCATGCCCTCCCCCCCCCTGTCTCTCCCCTCAACCCTCCCCCTCACACCTCCCGAGAGAGCTGCTCTCCTCCCGCCTTCCTCGCCGAACTTCCCAGGAGCGCCACCTGCAACTCCCGGACAGCGGTGCCGCAGGGCAACTCCACCGCAACTCCGCGTTCCCCGCGGCCCGCTCGCTCAACTGCGACTCGCCCACCCATCCCTTCGACTCCCTCCTCCCCACCCGCGCCCCATCCCTCTCAGCAAATCGCATTTGGTTCCTCCCGTCCTCTCGGCCGTCTCCTCCGCCCGACGACTCCCTCCCCGAGTGGGGCGGCGCCGGTTGCCCGGAGGGGGAGGATCTGACACATGGGCGATTGTTCGTATGCCGGGCGGCGAGATGTGGAAAACCGACAACATACCGACACGCTTTCAATACCCACTCGATCTATCTCGAATACTGTAAATAAACGATATTCCTAGCGTCGATCACTATCTTCGATATAACGATGTGGCTAATCAGTCCATTTTTATAATCAGACGTGATGGTTCATATTATAAATATATATTAACGTTGATAATTATCGATGCGTAGATATCATATATGTTTCTCAACCACTGAAATATTTTTCAGCGATCGATGTTGAAAAATGATGAATATTTAAATGTACACAAACCGCCCCTTTTAATGAATGTTCTTTCCAACATGAGCTTCCTTAACGTGTTCCCATGGATAGATCCATACGGAGAATCACGTTGACTTGTTTATTTGTGATCAATTTCTTAGCATTTATGAGTGAGGAATTTGACTGGAAGACTTAGTGAGATCAGAGTTATATCCTATTCAGAATAAGATACAGACTACATCAAATGAGAACAACTGAACTAAATGTTTGGTATTCCACGCAGCTAAAGTGCCTTTATCCCTCGCCACACACCCTTGCGGCGGCTTGCGGGGCATTAAGTAGATGCAGATAAAAGTTGTTCTCAGGATCATCAACAGAAGGATATAGAGTAGGGCAAATGATTACTTAGGGGATGATCAGTTTGGGTTTAGGAAGGGGAGAGGTACGCGTGATGCCATTGCAGTAATGATATCACTAACCGGGAGGAATATAAAATACAGTCAGGACGTATTTGCCTGTTTCATAGATTTCGAGAATTCATTGGATAGAGTGAATTGGAGAAAAATAATGAACATATTGCAGAAAATAGATTGGAGATAGATTGGAGGGAAAGGAGGCTAATCCGCAACCTGTACATGTGTCAGACTGCTCAGGTGCGAGTGCGGAACGGGGAGTCGGGATGGTCAGTGTTAGGAAGAGGTGTAAGGCAGGGTTGCCCTTTATCACCGCTGCTGTTCAACCTGTATGCAGAGGAAATGATTAAAGAGGCATGGGAAGAACTGGAGGTAGAAATGAAGGTGGGCGGGGAATTCGAAAAATCAGTTAGGTTTGCTGATGACCAAGCTTTAGTTTGTCAGTCAGCCAAGGGGCTGCAGGCATTGCTGAGTGAATTGGAAATTCAGTGCGACAGGTATGCGATGAGAATCAAAATTAATAAAACAAAGGTAATGCGATTTTCTAGAAAGAAAAAGGCTAAGCTGAACATTAAAACAGGAGGGCAAAAACTAGAGCAGGTAGAACAGTTTATGTAGCTCGGAAGTGTTTTGGACCAACACGGTCAAAGTAGTAGGGACGTAAGGAAGGTAATTGCGCTTGGCAAATGGGCTTAGAGAAGGAGGGAGTTGATGACAGTGACGTCGACTAAGTATATTAAGTGAAGACTCGTGAAAACTTTGATATGGAGCATAGCTATCTATGTACGGCGCGGAAACGTGGTCACTGGAGGCTTTTGAAATGTTGGTGTGGAGAAGGTGAAAAGGACCGAAAGGAAAGCAAACGAGGAAGAGTGATAGGTATGGTGGGCGAGGAGATGGGTTTGTTGGGAGAAATTCTACGGAGGCAGAAAAAATGGATGAAGGGCGTATTGGTCGGCAGTGGGATGTTGAATAGGGCAGGAACAAGATATGGATGTTGGACGGGTGGAAGGGAGGAAGGAAGTACGCAGAAATGAAGAGGGGCTTGTTTGTAGAGTACGATGTTGGATTGTGTTTTGTTTGGAAAAACAAGGTAATTATTTGTAAGTTGTGTCCAACCTTAACCTACCTTATCTCTTTCGTAGTTCTTATTGAATGTATGAACTGACTCTAGAGGTATGATGTGATGACGGGCATTTAGAAAGTGGGCGTGTCGTTGAGTAAAGGGGACTAATTTGTCTGGGTGAAGGAAAGCGAAGTTTTAAGTGCGGTCGGAGAGAGGAAGTTTTCTGTAGAAATCCGGGAGCGTAAGAAAAAGTGAGAGAGTGAGGGAATATTGATTGATATGGAAAGTGGAATAATGAGAGGCCATAATAGAAAGCGGGTTTTCGGAAGTCCTTGATACGCAGAAGTGATGGATCATATTGTATGAGCAAGGTTTGCGAAAGAGGAGAGGAAATTGAGGCTTCAAAGGATAGAATACTTTGTGTGAATGAAAGTCTGATATCGTTCGCTTTGCGAAATACATCACGACGACATATCCTGAGTTTTTTGTCTTTGAATAATTCGGTTATCCCAAATTCAGTGACTGGGCGTTCGGATTTTTTTCAACGTGTAATCGTTTCCTATTCTGCATTCCGAGTCGAGAGGGAATGAGGGCCGGCTGTGGATTCCGCGTGGCCATTGACGAATCGCCGGTGTCATTGAAACGGGGTCAAAAGTGATGTCGGTCTTTTATCGCTAGGCGCTAGCCGAGGGTGACCGGCCAATCGGGCGACACCCCCTTCGGCGAAACCACAACCTGCGACCCCCCCAACGCGACTGCCCTTAGGCGGCTATCGCGCAGGAACGGTTCATCTTGACGAGGGTCATGGGTCACCCACGGCACGCCACTTTAATCACAGTCTAGCGCGAATTTTCCCGCTGAGGTCTCCCGTTGGTTTTTTTAATTCCGAAAGTTTTTGTAAGCCACCCTCGAATTCAAGCGGAGGTTGAATTCGCAATGATTCATCTTTTCTCTTCCTTGCGGAGTTTTTTCCTCCAGTATTCCTCGTGTGAATAGGACGGAGACTCTCTACTTCATTGACTGCAAAGTGACAACCGTATTCACTCAATACTTTCATATATTGGGCGCGGCGAGCGTTTAGGCGATAATTGCTTTCGAACAAAATCGCCTTTGAGGGAAAATATCATCTTTTTGCCGCCGTGATGGGTCGCATAAATGGGGCTGAAGTTCTATCCATCCAGGATGATTTTAAATAGGCTAAATTGTATGTGTCCATGCCATGCCATGTGTGCATTGTTTTCGGTGATATTTATAATGAAAACCCGCTATTCAACCGCTTAGCATTCTCTCAGAAAGTGATTCAATAAATTGAATTCATATTACATGATCGTCACAACGGTCACTGAATCAGGAGGATAGACGTTGATTGGAGGTATTTGAGATATTTGGGTGTGGAGTAGGATGAAGAAGGTGAAATGGACAGTGAAGAAAACACATGAGGAAGTACTTGGTATGGTGGGCGAAGAGAAGGGTTTGTTGGGAGAAATCCTATGGAGGCAGTAAAAATGGATGAAGGGGGTATTGATCGGCCGTGGGATGTTGAAGACTGTGATAGAGGGGAGAATGTTGGGCAAAATAAGAAAGGGCAGGAGCAGGATAGGCATGTCGGATGGGATAGATAGATAGATAGAGGTCTTTATTTGGGCGAAATTGAGACCAAATGGTCCCTTCTTCCATTTAACCCATGAATGGATGGGATGAAGGGAGGAAAGAAGTACACAGGGATGAAGAGGAACTTATTTTAAAATAGGATGTTGGGTTGTGTTTTGTCAGTAGATATTTATTTAATAGTTGTATCCATTTTAAAATCTACCTTATTTGGTAGATTAGCTAATAAATAAATACTTGATCAGGTTGAAGATATTTTTTTGAATCAACTTCACAAGTTGTAGAATATTGAGTTGCTACAATCAGGATATCCGTGGATTTAAAATGGGAGTAGGATTCGGCTTCGTTTTTGTACGCAAATAGAAGTGGACTGTTGCAGAATTTGGATAATGCTTATCAATCTAATAGTGACTTGATGTCACAATAGTGACGTTGCTACCCTGTTTCGCTGCGGAATCAATTTATTTAGCAATCTTATTAATTCGTGGAACGCAGCGTGGAACTTGAGAATAACTGTGATATAGATACCCAATCATCGATTCCGTAATGAATATCAATAGGTCCATATTGATTGTGATATAGCTGGGGGTCTCTTTTCCATACGATGGAGAAATTCCACCGAGTAACATTGAGAACAGTGCCACACTTTTTCACACTTATCTTGGAATTACTTTTCCCCTTAAATCATGAATTGGAATTGAAACCTCTTCTTCAACATGCGCGAGCCATGGTGCCTCCGTTGAGACTGCTCGACGATTTTTGTCGGAAATAATAGCCGAGTGCGACCCAACACACGCTCTGGTCTCGCTGCTTTCGGGGGGTAGCGAGTACGAGGGTAGAGTTAAATGTTCTCGGCCTGAGAATGGCACTTTGCGATTTACAGTTAAAAAATTATCATCATAAATCTCCCTTTACTTCTCACCCATGGTGACAAATCGCCGGTTCCCTCTTGAATCCGTCCGAACATTGATGCGAAAATCGTTGAAGCACTTTCTTTTGATCGGCATTCAGCAATTGCGGCGGCACCCACCTTGTGCAGAGCCTTCGCATCCCTAATTCCTTGTGCAAAATGTTTTGCACCCTTTCTTCCGATATCCCCCCACGACCCTATCTATCTCACACTCACCTTCACTCGACTATCCTCTAAACACGATAACGTGCACCTTTTCGATGGTTTTCCGTGAGGTCGCGGCATTTTGCCGTCCTAGACGTGGGTTCTCTTCATAGGGATGTGCTACCACGTTTAAATTCAGCAGCCCACTTTTATGACGGTTGACATGGAAGGAAATCAAGGTCCCCATTCACACTTTTATCAACTTCGGAGTAATCTCCTTACGGGGTTAATCCATCCAAAACGAAGAAAATTATAACCGCACGTAATTCAAGATTCTCCATTTTTAACGAAAAACACGAGAGATAGACATCTGCAAGAACACGTGGGGACAAACTAATTGAGAGAAAAAGTTAAAACTTGTCTTACGAACTAATGTACTCAGACAGGAATCCTAAATTTTCACTGATTTGAACGCCATCTCAGTATCAGGCCGAGAACTATTCACTTAAACCTCGTATATCCTAAATGACGGTGTTTATTTTTTTAAATTAATAACAAACCTTGATAGGTTCAATTGGATTAGGTATTCTAAAGGATTACCAGGATTGTAAACGCATTGTCTAAGTTTATAATTCCCCACCTTGGGAGCCACTAGGTGACCGTAGGCTTGAATAAAGGCAAAATTTAAGGCGTGCTATTTGAGGCAGGTTCCTTATCTGAGGATGTTAAGGACAAATCA
Organism: Hetaerina americana; assembly: GCF_022747635.1. Taxonomy (NCBI): domain Eukaryota; kingdom Metazoa; phylum Arthropoda; class Insecta; order Odonata; family Calopterygidae; genus Hetaerina; species Hetaerina americana. The sequence goes on from NW_027287205.1 coordinate 2,965,948, forward strand.
AATGCCCCAAATTACTATGGTAGATCAGATCACCAAAGTAAAATCAGGGAGATTTATTGTAGAACCGAGAGATTAAAAATGTCGTTTCTTCCTCGAAACATTAGATATCAGAATAAAAATGACAATAATCGCTTGGGAGATAATTATAATTCGTAGTGAACTTATATATATATACACTTGTCGATATCTCGCATGTTTCTTCCTGCATATTATTCTTTCTATTTGATATGCCCATCTTTTTATCCGTTCGACAGCATGATTTGCGTGTACATATCATGTTATTAAATATTTCTGCTTGTAAGTACTTTATTTCGTGTGTTAAAGGTTTGTCGAGTGAATGAAAAATTTGTGTAGAGGGAACACAATATGGTGTTCCATGTGGTTTTAATTTGTTTTACGGGTGATGACCTAACACCCCCCGCCACACGCCCTTGCTGCAGGTTGCGGGGTTCTGTGTGTATGTGGAAGAGATAATTGACGTAGAAACCCCGGTCCCCGCGGACACACTCGAGTGTCGCAGGCAATGGTCGGTCGAGATCACGGTCAATTCAGCGTTCTGCCAGTTATGTCAGAGGAGTGCATTTCTTCGTCGGTTGTTCCGCGTCGAATTGCTCGACTTACCTCTCGGATGGCGGAAGAAGGCGAGGCGATTGGTCTCCGTCGCCCTCGGGCTGCGAGCCGATCTCGCGAGCCGCCTTGCTTCCGAGGCATCCCTAGGGGCGGGCGTGCGTGCGTTTGCGGCACGCGATCTCTCTCCCATCGATCGACCGGCACACGCCACGACGAGGGCCGGGAGATCACGGCTCATTGCGCCCCTCATCGGAGGCGTCTGCAGGAATCCTCTCCAATACTCCCTCAACCCTTCTCTCCAAATCAAACGGCGTCCATCCCCTCCCACGCCCATTCATTCCCACCACCACGTCCATCACTCAACTCCTCCCGCGTTGAAGTTCTTCAACGGTCGGAGCGAAGAAGGCATGCATGATCGAAGGGGGGGGGGCGACTGCCAACCTCGAGGAGGAAAAAGGCCTTGCAAGCAGTGCGAGAGAAAACTCCAGCGGGGTGTGGTGATTTCTTCCTTCTGAAATGTTGTCATGTCTTCCTTATTTCGCCAGGTGTCTGTGGAAGGTCATCTACATCTGCATAATGCCCTGCAAGCCACTGCAAGGGCTTGTGGCGGAGGGTGTTAGGTCACCACCCGTAAAAGAGAACAAAACCACATGTAAAAAGTAAATCTCCATGCAAACCTACACCCACAGTGGTGTATACATTCGTGAAAAAAACCCTTTCAAATTTTACGCATGCAAATACATATACTATAAACAAAGAAACAACTGCACCTTCGGATGAAGTAAATATTTATTCTATAATGTCCAAGGTAGAATTTGACAAGTAAGAATGCAAAATTCCACTTCCACATGGACATACAACGGTCTCCTCCCCATAAGACACAGGTCGGAAATGTGACCCAACGCTGCCGGTAGCGGGAGGGTTCCCCCACGGAGAGGGACGAGGGATGGAAGGGGAAACTTAAAAACAGAGCAAGCAATAGTGTAAAGAGCACTACATCAGTTCATGGCATTGTACGGTCATGCGGGATGAAAGGGTTTTGACAACAAAATACACGAGGTTAGTGAAAATGCAGGCAATTGAGTACAAGTAATTTTTTCCGAGGCGCTGAGGGTGGCAAGTAGTAACGTGCTGAAACATGCGGATCTGAATTTACTTAGTAAATTCAACCTAGTATTGAATCGTCTTTCTTCTGATGAATCCCACCTCAACACCATTAGTATTTCAGTGACGCTTTCCGTTTTATCGTATAAGTTTTTAACGAAACGGGCTGACCGGAGTTGAACCCTCTCAATTTCCCGGATGCGGCCTTTTTCACCCGGATCCCGTATGCTACATGCAAATTCTAAATGAGTCCTTACAAGAGCGTGGTGACAGCGTTCCTTGAACTTGGAGAGACTTCTGCCGACAATGGGTTTAGTAAATCCCAATGACCTCCCCCCACACTACTACCACAGAAACCAACTCTGGGGATGGTATGTAACTATTTCGAATCCAACAATCTATCCCAACCACCAACACCATCAGACACTAGAACAACGCGACAGGCTTACTGATTTTAGGGAATCAAAAAGTTCACCTTTTAAACTCATTCAAATGCTAAACTTATACTCTTGTCAAAAGCACCTTAATAATATTGCCGTCGCAGTTTGGGATGATACCATGGCATTTAGTTTTCACGTTAAAACTTTATAGAAATGTTAAAAAACAAATTCTTAGACAAAAACATAAATGAATTAAAATATATTGGAAGTCACAGTTTAAACTTAAAAGTTGGTACGTGTATCATAGAATGGAATCATACGTTATGCATTGATTCGAATTTATCCGGATTAATGTGATAGATCTAAGTAGATGTCTTTATTTTTGGGCTTAGATTGAGACGGAATCTCTTCTACCACCTGGCCCCTCGTCACACATTTTACGTGATAAAATTATTGATAAATTACACAAATTGTACATAAATAGCAATATATTAATACGTAAAATATCTCGGAACCAACATAAAGAAAAGCAATGCATTAGTTGCTGTGCTTAAGTAATAACTTTAACGCAATATATGCAACATACCCATAAAATGCATACCAATACTATACATACACTTACCAATGCATGTAGACAATACTCTTAAAACAATATCCCTGCTTATAACTATAACAATCGCCAATACAAATAATTATGCTCCAGCCAAAGAAAGTGGAAGGACCTCGAAGTCAGCTTGCAACTGTATTTTCACTGTTTGGTTTGCTGTGAATTCAGTGATTTGTGAAGTGCGCGCTTGAATGATGGGAGAGATGGTGCATTGGCTATAATGGATTATAGCTCATTGCAATGACGACATGCAGTGACTGCAAGTGATTGGTTGTATGTAGTTGTTCTGTGATGAGGGATAAGGAGTTCATGATTACCTCTGGTATTTGTTTTATGTATTCTATGGAGTCTCTTGAGGCCATCGGTAAAATAGTGAAATATATATCAAACTGTATGTGCGAGCAAATTTCAACATCCGAAACCCCGCAAAGGACGGCGCGTTTAAAACAGATGGCTACCATTGGAAAAGAATATGAGGCAAGAAGTGTAGTCCTTATGGAGCCGTTTGTGTGTGGCATGGGGAAGATAGAAATATACATATTAGAAATAAAATGGAGTAAAAACATGAAGCGTGTACGTATGCATATTTAAGGATTAATTCGAAACAATATCACGTGGAATACTACGCTCAAGAGCAAACCGATGGCAAATTTGATCCAACGCACGCATTTGTTAAGACACTGACTGGAATACTAATACCGAGGGTCAGAAGTCGTGGATTAACTAAGTTGTAATATATTGGAGGGCTCTCAGAGCGAGAGAGAACTAATTATCAATGCAACGAGAAAAATGGAAAGGGACAGTCAATCAATCTTCCGATGAATGATTGATGAGTTAATTTTTGCGTCGAATACATTTGCATTCACTCTTTTTTCACCTTCCACCTTAATTTGAAAAAAACGAGATTCCCCACACCTAACGCCCACCCTTCCTCACTCGCCCCTAGTTCCGCGGAAAGAAGACCCAATTGCACGTGCAACTCTTTGGTGCCCACGGAAACTTGCCAGTTTTGGTATGACCGCGGAATCAATTCGGCGCGCTCTCCGCCCTGGGCCGCAATTGATTCAAATCGCCTCGCCTCTCATTCTCTCAAAACTCCGAGAGCAGTCGGTGTTCCCGCGGGAGGCTCTCGCTATGAGAGTGAACGACTACACATAACAACCCGGTAATACTCGTGCATGCTGCGTTTTTTGCAGAAAAAATCATCTTTTCTTTAGACAACGTTCCAGAGGTAGTAAAACCTCTGTTTGAAGATCATAATTGGACAATGTGATTGAACTTTCTAATTGAACTTGCTAAAAACGTGTAAAAAATTAATAATGAATAGATGTTTCAGAATCAGTGGTCAATGTTCCATATGCTCATTCGAATGCTCTTGCCATTGGAAGTTTTTCTGTTGGAGGTTTTCTCTTCTAGATCATTTCCTCCTTTCTTCGCTGTTAGTTATTTTATAACTTACGGAGTAACTAGCATGCGTGTATAAACACTGCCCTCTAGCTCTTTCTCGTTATCATTCTAAATGAACTATCAATTTCTTTATTTGCTATCTTTTAACGTAAATTTTATTCATAAGCTATTTATGATTTCCTGTGGTAGTAGTTTGAGTGGAGGCGGCCGACAGATGAAGTAATTTGCGCCATTAGGATGGATGGGAAAGGAGGAAGGGTTGAGAAAGAAACCCCACATATCGTATGTATTGGCTTTTGCATGCATCACAATCCTGTTTAAACTACTCTTTAATGTTTTCCTTTCAGTCCACTTCACCTTCTCCATCCTTCTCCACACCCACGCTTAAAAAGCCTCCAGTCTACGTCTATCCTCATGCTTCAATTACCACGTTTCCGCGCCGTACATAGCTACGCTCCATATCAAAGTTTTTACGAGTCTTCTCTTAACATCCTTACTCGATGTCCCTGTCATCAACTCCCTCCTCCTTGTATAAGACATTTTGGCCAACGAAATTCTTCTCCTGACATCCCTCATACTTTGGCCATATTGGTCAAAAACACTTACGAGCTACGTCAACTGTTCATCCTGCTTTAATTTTTGCCTTCCTATTATAATGTTAGCCTGTGCATTTCTCTTTCTTGAAAATCGCAAAACCGTTTAATATAAAGAATCATTTTTTTCCTTGTACAATGGAGACCATAACATGAAGAAAGATAGCTCAAGAGAATAATAACCTCCATTAATCCATAAATCAACAAATTCTCAATTCACTTTTGGCCTAATGGCACCCAAGAGCCAGCATACAGGGTTAATTAAATGAAACTGTTGAATTGAGTCAGGAGGAATCGTGAATTCCTTTAATTCTACCCTTTCTTGTGTTTATTTCTATAACCCCAGCTCTTGGAGAAATTTAAATTTGCGTGTAAATCCTAATGACTCCTGTACCGATTCAAATTGAGAACCGACTAACTTGCGAAATTTGGAATGATACTCACTCGATTCCATTTAAGACCCGCCGCTGTCCTCGCTTCCAGAATCTTCAGTGAGTATAAATACCGTACTGTAGTACTGATCTCTATGGTATCAAGAATGAAGTCATTAAGGCCATGAATAACTTTTACCGTATCGTAAAAATAGTATGAAAGAGTGAAATGCGGCGAGGATAGAAGGCGATTCTAAAACACACACGTCCCTCACCCAAGCTCTCCTCTTTCTTTAAAGCGTATTTACTTAAGATATTCGCATAACCGGTAGATGCTGAATAAAAATGTTTTATTAGCCTTCTCTATCTCCCCCGAAAATCTCCCGTGACGTGTTCCTCAACTTTTCCCTTCCTTCGGGGACTCTTTTTCCCTGCCCTGCTCCATATTCAGCCGGCCCTGATTACTACCCGCCCCCTCTTCCCTTCACCCTCCCTCGCCACCGTTTTTCTCTCCTTCCCGCCCACCCCCATCAAACCATCCCACGAACCCCCGCCGCTTTATCCCGGGGCCTCCAGCCCTGATCAAATATTCCGCCCCCGAATGGAGGGGCGGAAAGCCTTGGAGCGTGACCCACTGGCCCCCTGTCCAAAGCCACCGCCACCCTCTACCCCCCCCCCCGGGCCATTTCTCCTTCCTTATCTGCCTCATCCCCCCCTCTCAACCCGGCACTTCGCACTTTATTCCCCTCGCTACCGTCTTCATTCGCTTCATCCAACTTGGCTCTCCCTCCTCCCTTCATATCCGTTTTGCTTCTCTTTTCCTTCCATCTTACTCCTCTTTTCTTCTGGGTCGTCCCCCACCCCCTCTCCGCTCCGCTTCACTTGCTCTCCGCACGCCTGTGCCGGCCGCTGATGCACTCGCCTTGCAGGGAGTCCGTGGGGAAACCCCGTGATTGCGGTGTGCACCGCCGACCGAGACGGGAGAGGGCGGCCCGCTTGGGTTCCCCGTCGACGCGGCGGAGCGCCAGGTCGCGAATCGTGCCTTGCAAGGATTTATTGGTCTTCACGTTGCTAGGATGAATTGGAGCGATTGTCGGGACGAGTCCTCGTGAGTCTTCGTGGATTGTCGTTTGCGCAGCCGCAGTGTAAACCTCTCGTTTCAACAAGGATTGCAGGCAAGTTTCTCTCGGCATCCATCTCGATACTCATTTAAAATGTGCCATCGGCCGTTAGGTCGGCAGCCATTTCAGTAATTGGTGATGTGGGCGAGGGTGACGCTAGGAATCAGTCAATGGCGGTAAGGGAACTGGAACGGGCCCCCTGCTGCTGAACGGGTAGGCCTCTCGCGTCATTAGGCTTGGCTGGACGTATGATATACCCTCACCTACCATAACCAATCTTCGTGTTGATTAATGTGGTTTACTGTATATTCTCCGACCAGTCTTCCACTTCTTGAAGATCGTCCAAATGAGACAGCTCGTAATAGTGAAACTGTTTGAGCGCGCGTATTCACGTCCTCAATGATCCCTTGGAAAAACGGGTAGCGCATGCGTTCGCGTTTTCATAACTCCAGCGTCAACTAGTGCCGATTATGCAACTGAATCAAGCGATGTCTCTGAGTCGAACCTTCTGGATAACACGCTAATTTACCTGAATCTCACCGGGATTCAATATTTTTGTTTAATTTGGAGCACTCTTGAAACGGCTACTCTGTTGAAATGCAAGAAAGGCTTTCCATTTGAATGTCCATCTGTTTTTTAATAATTTGGAGACCGCTGCTGATATTCTTGGCAACTTTGCTCCTGGGTGAGAATATAAGTTAAATTTGATGATCTAAATAATCGGTAAAACGCGTGAACGTTGTTCACAGTAATTACCATGCGACATAATATTGTTCTGTGGAAAGGTTTAACGGTAAAATAGCATTTGATCTTCACATTCCAGTGAAGCGTGTTAGCGGTGGTTCAGCCAACAAAGTTCTACTAGAAATCTGACATGATCCCGCTTGATGAAGGAGGAAGACGATTCATTGGAAGGGGAGAGCATGTACGCAGTAGACACAGCGTAATTGCGATATAAAATAATTTGCCCTTCCTCATTGGTGTGGCGCTTTTCTCAAGCAATAGAAATCATGAATATTTGCACTATTACACTTACTTTTTTGTCTTTGATTTTGTGTACTTGAATCCTTATTATTTTGTTCAACAATTAACTTGAGTAATCGGATCTATACATCCTATAGCGACCAAAAAATCAACCCTCATTTAATAATAACTCCAGTCGCTTAATACTACATTAATGAATTCAATCCGTCAAACTAAGGCTGAGCAATTTTTTCCTAGAAAGGCTAATTTATTGAGAAGTCATCTGTCGAAATGGGAGAGGTCATAATCCGGAGAAAGTCATTTTAAGCTTGAAAGTTTCATTTAATTTTCGCGATTACTCCTTAGGATCTACGTTAAATTCCAAGTACCCTGTATCCTGGATTTTGTTCGTCGTTTGGTTGAATATTTGTCAGTTGAGTAAATATTTTAACTGAGAAATCTTCAAGGCGGAAAAGAAATTTTACACGCCATCATAGTTGACCGAAACGCGAAAATTGGATTCTGTTTCCGTATCCCATCTAAACACGTTCTGACCTCGTCGGCGAAAAAGAATATTTGTCACAAAAATTATGACTGGGCAGCAGGATTTAAATAAAATAAAAATCGCATTTGATGCTGTCCAAATATTTAGGGTTCGCTTCAATTTAAGTTTATTAAGTTTTTGAGTTTCTCAAAGAAATTGAATTTTATTTTCATTACTCTTTCATTTGAATTAAAACAGAAATAAAATAAAATGATCTTTTGAAATAAATTTTAAGCTTATTAAAATTTACTTTAAATGTGTACAGTGCCGTATTTGTTATTATGTTATGCCATGCTGTCTGTTGTAATGGCACTTCACACCAGATACGACCGAACTGATCGGGGAGGGAGGCTCTTTATAATTCACCCAATACGAGCCTATTCTAAGCTTCCCACGATGGCCGAGCGCTATCAGGTTTTGTGCCTGGGTGAAACACACACTCTGTGAATCTGTGGAAAAGGTAGCAAAAAATTAGGATTTATTAGGAGAGGACTGGGTAACTGTGATGAAAATGTCAAAGAGAAATGTTATCTTTCGCAGGTTAGACCTCCATTAGACTATGCTTCAAGTATATCATTGGATCCTCACGAAGTTGGATTGATTGCCGTATTGGATCGCGTGCAGCGCTGAGGAGCATGATTTGTAAAGCGTTGTTATGATAAAGTGAGTAGCGGAATTAGTAGGGGTGTGTAGTTTAGTGGCTTGCAGGTTACTAAAAAGACTTAGTACTCGACTTCCGTTAACTATTGGATTATCGCCCCAGAACTTGTCATGCGACAGGAAATATCACTTGGCTTTGGGGCAAAGAGAGCAAAAGCCAGCGTTTTTCAGGGAAGTACAAAAGATAAAACGTTCTTCGATCATGAGACACCCAGGCAACACTACGGTCACCCTCTTGAAATAGAACGTGGAGGAGATGATGGCCTCAAAATAAGTCGTAACATAAAGCGCCGCTACTGCTGACTCACCGAAGCTCGTAGAAACCAAAATTATTTCCTCGAAAGAAAGATATGAGTTCGCGATTTTTTTTGCGTGACGAGCATGCCCTATGCCCTCGTGGTTCAAAAGCACCGGAGCAACTTCTCATGTCAAGCGAACTATGGGAAGGATATATATATATACCAGGCTCGGGTAAATACGGAGGTGAGGCAAGAAGTCCGCGTGTGCCTCGGGTCAGCCAGTCGCGGTTACCGTGCGCTGCGGGCGGAGGGCGAAAGAAAGACACCTTTCGAGTTGTAAGAGAGAAGGGCCCAACAAAGACATTGGTGAGGGGTGAGGGTGGGACAGGGGCGTCGGGTAAGAATTCCCGAGGGTGGGGGGCGGCGTGGTGGTTATGGGATTCGGAAAATACGAGCGAGGGAGGAGAGACCCGGGGGGGGGGGGGGCTGGCAGACGCGCGAGGGTCTGCCGCCGCCGCTATCGGGGACGGGACGAGATATTCTCGGTTTGGAGGACTTGGCACCGGCCCCCGGTCGTCTCCCCCGCCCGCCCCCCTCACTCCACACCCTCCCCTCTAACCCGCTCCCTCTCCCCCCGCATCCCAACAATAACTTATTACTTATTTAATTACGAAACTTATTTTTTCAACCATCCGTCTAACGGGTATTTAGGACATATAATTTTTTTTGAGTTTTTGAATTAAAACTCTTCCAATTTTTTGCATTTGTGTACGATCATAAACCTTTAAGCCTTTTATTTTTGGGGAAAAAATAACCTCACTTTAAGTTTATACCGGTAGAATTACGCCATTCGAGTAATTTCTTCCTCATGGCCCTTTCCTTTCGCCTATCGTCAAAAATTGTTATGTTGACTCCTCTGCCCCTTAGACTCCCGATATTTCCGTCTTATTTAAACGTTTTATCTTTATAGGTAGCAGTCATAGCAATAAATAATCTTTTAATTTATAAACGATAAAGACAGTAATCAATCCGAAGTTCGGTTTGGTATGTGATGCTAGAGTGCTACATCTACATCTACTTAATACCCCGCAAGCCGCCGAAAGAGCGTATGGCGGGGGATGCTAGGACACCACCCGTAATTAAGAAAAAAAGCCGCATGAAAAAGCCACAAGTTTATAAAACCCACAAACAAAACATGCTATATATTCATGCAAAAATGCTACCCACACACATTCAAATACTCCAACTACCAACTAACATACGTGTACACACGCACCTACCTGTCCTTTTATCTATTGGTCAATCCCTTTGGTCATTCCGCTCAAATTCCGTCGCCTCACCCGATAAAGGCACACGACCCTTTCATTGGCGCCCGTCGTGGCCAGGCAATTCAAATTCACGCTCTCACCCCGATACTCCATGCCTACAAAATCCGAGGTGACTCTCTCTCCCTCGGAGTATTTGTCCCTTCGGACTCCATTCGCACCCCCCTCTTCGAAGAACGCGAGGGGTGGGCATGCAGAGCCGGCTTCAACACCTGCGTCGGCCGGCCGAGACAATTGGGTCCCCGGGAGGGACTGATGGCACGGCTAAGGGTGGGAAATACTGAGAATGTAAATAAAGTGAGAGAAAAACCAAACACTTTGGGAAAAAAACCAGCACAGTTTTAAAATACAAATAAGAACACAAAAGACGAATAAGAAAAAATACTATATTTTAAACAGCTATTGTTGAATGGAACCAGCTCCCTGGCGGTACCGTTTGGAACACTTTCCAACTGATTTTAGGAGTTTAAAGTATAAGCGTAAAGCAGCCACTGGGTGATAATCTTTATTGGTCATTAATTATTATACTATTGTACTCATTAAAAATATTGTTCCCCACGTGATGTGGACGGCGTGAGAAGTTGTATGTTCACAAGTGAATGGTGTGTGTCAACGGTGCGTGCGTTTGAACGGAATATGAAATTGAAGAGTGCGTGAGTATGGACGGTGCGTTGCGGCGATGGCGTGAACCTAGCCTTTGTGTGATTGCAAAGGTGGGGTTGGTAATCTGAAAGCGTCATTGTGTATGAGAGCGCTTTGCCTCATATCTGTTATTCTTGTGTGTGTATTTATGGCCATTGTAAGGATGACCATTTACCAGACTTGACCGTTGCCACCAGGACAATGGCCTAATTGCAACCATTTCTACATGATAATAATAATCTCTATCATCTTGTTGGTCGTGGTCTGCTAGAAATTGCCTCCAGTTATTGTGGTCCCCGGAGTGCCGCCGTGTGGTATGAAAGAGTTGGACTCGTGAAAACTATCATCGGGGGGATTTAAAGGAGTCTCTTTCGTTTTAACCTGAATTTCTTGGAAGCAATCCATTTTGATCCGCGTTGTCTAAATGTTGTATGTTCCGCTGCCATGCCATTGGCAGTGGAACATAACATGGTGGTGACCCTTGCGCGAAGCGTTTTGACGTGAGATGAACAAATGACATGCTGTGAGCGCGTCGATGTGCGATCTCTACGTAATCGCGGCAACGCGGCCTGCGTCGGTGATCTGTGATCTGATTGGCTGATCGGCAGCGCAGATTCGGGTGCATATAAGCGTAGGTTAAGGTCATCTTGCGCGATGCGGCGGCCGCGCGTTATTTGCTCCCCCGCTTCGACCGCTGGGAAATTCGAATGTGCCTTTGAATGCCGCATCAACCGTTGACCGCCGGGAGGGCCGTACTATCGGCCGTGCAAGGCCGCAGATAGCATTAAAGTAAAAGTCGAATTTCTCGAAATAGTTAGAGATGCTAAGAATGGCTGACATGTGTGCATGAACATTTTTTTACGAAAAGAAAGTAAATTGGTCCTGGGTTACTGGGAAGGCTAGGATGCGAATCCACGAAATGAACTAGGAAGACAGCCAAGGGGACACTGGCGATAACCTTTGACATCCATATTATCACCTAACCTTATCGATTGATATGCTCCAACGCATTGTACGTATAATAAATGCTTCAATAGTCGAATTTGAGGGCCAAGATTTTTTTTGTTTGGCGGAGTGCTGTCTAGCAATTCGTATTTTTATTATTAGTATTTTTCAGTTCACTGCAAGTTACCGCTCGCGTGTGCGGCAGGGCGTGAATACACATGGGACTACTTTTCTTCACACGGGACTACTTGCCTGTCTTAAGAATAGCTATTAAATTGTGTGCTAGACATTTCAATGTTAGCTTTAGCGTGCGAATTATTTTGGTGTATAAATTCAATTGTGATGCATGAATCGTTGAAAATTTGTCCTGGCGACCAATTTTAAACCCGAACGACTCCTAAGACCTAAATTTAACAGGCTAGAAATGTTGATGTTATCTTTCACCCTCGTTCTTATCTTAAAGAGAGAAACTGAGAAACGGCGGGTGAAATAGCCGGGAATGATATTTTTTCAAACAGCTTTTTAACTGAATTTTGCGATTTAAAAAAAATAATTGGGAGACTCTTTGTCTGTGTCTGTCTTTTACGGCCCACGATATTTTATGCGTGGGGGGATGCATTGCATAAATTGCCGTTCATCCTGCAGACAGCCAACGTTTTTTTGTCCATTATTCACCGGGAACCTGTCCCGATAATGTTACGCATCGTCCCGCTATATCCTCTAGTGTGTGTCGAACGCGAATGTTGCGAGACTTCGTATGTAATCCGCTGTAACTTTTTGCGCAACTGCGCTCCCGAAATCGGATTTTGGGAATCCACTTCGAAAAACAATCACGAAGCTCGGTCGGCAGAGACGATGAAGAAACCCTCTCCAATTCAAAAACCGACGCATATAGTATGCCGGCGGATTTTTAGAATTCAAAGTTGTATAAAATCTTCTGACTTGTGGCTAGACGAAATATTCATTTTCGCTGGAAGTATATGGATATTTTAGTGCCCCGCTATCCACCGATAGGGTGAGTGGCAGGGGGTGAATACACGCCAACATTTGACCCGAACATGACCCTACCGAGGTCGGAAAATGTTATTTTGATTCCTTATCGTTCGTGGAAAGATTGATACCTAATATTTATCTAATCTACACTTTATCTCTCTAATTTGATTGACCTGATCTCTCCTTCCATTTTATTGACTTGATATTAGTCATGTGGATTTATTTTCTGCAGTGGGCATTAAATTACTAAATGAAGTCTTAGCATTCAAGTAATCTTTAATGTTAACCTACTTTAATTCTTGGTTAGGATGCGCCATAACCTATCTACCTAAGGAACTTGATTGCTGCTCTATTGGTCAGAATAATAGGATGTCCCAGGATGGAAATATAGGGAGATCATTGATTCATCTTATGTCCTAAGACTTCGTTTCAGTGGTGCCTTGGCAGTTGGTTCATTTGGAGAATTTAACCAGGCCGTCAATGTACACCGAATGAAGGATTAAGGGACAGTGGGATGGACTATAGGGTATGGCTCTAGGGTGGGTCGAGTCCCGAGTAGAACACATTGCATCTTTGCCAGCGTGGACCACGGAGGGAGGCCGTCTCGTAGTTGGTTCAAGGACCAAAGTGACCATACGTGATGATCACGATAAAATTACCATGCGTGGGCTGTCCAGAAAGGAACCTCCGTTTACTCGTAGAGCCGAGGGTCAGAAGCCGAGAATGGTCGCTGTATGTCAGCATCAGCACGACTCGATCTGCAGTGGTTGGAAGGCCGCATTGCTTGTCGTTTGTCTACTATAGCGAGTCAAAATGAATAATACAGTTGAAATAACCGCCAAAATTGAAATTCGTTCAGTGATAGGGTTTTCACTGATTACAAAATTTCAAAGCTGCTGACATTCATCTTTGAGAAATTTGTGCGCTGTTGTCGGACCAAATGTGACGAGTGACCCGAAGTGTGCGTCTGTATTTGTAGTTCGTTCAAGAGTGACCCGATAAATATCCATAGCAATGATAGAAATGGTCAACCGTGTGTGGCGAACATTGAATTGCGACTGAAAAATGATGGAAAAGTTCGTGAAATCCGGTTTACGGCTTTAGAAAGTTTTCCACAGATTTCTAGGACTCTGTTGCCTGGAAACACTGCGGAAAAGTTAGTCCACTACATGTTTTGTGCTCGTCTCCACGGGGAACTACAACATTGAGTTCCTCCTCATCGGTTGGCTGCGATCTCAGGCGGCAGAATTCTATGCTGAAGGAATTGAAAAACTAATTCAGAGATATGACAAATGCTCCAATCTGTTTGGCGAATATGATAATAATAGTAGAGATGTCTAGATTTTGGGTTGAAAATAATAAATTTTCTGTATCTAATCCATTGTACTTTTTATAGGATAACGTTGGTTACTTTCTGGACGGCCTCGCGAAAACATAATGCTATAAACTTCCAAACAGGTGGAGTCAGCCGATAGATGCTGACCGTAGTGAGATACAACAATATTATGCCATCTCCAATCTCCCCTTCAAAATCCTTTCCCAATTCCTAATTGTCCTCATTTACTCACGCTCCCTCCCGCGGCCGCCTGCGCCCCCTCAATCGCGCGAATGACCGTGCATAGCGCGGGCATATTTTAATGCCGGCCCAAACTTGGCAAGCAAACACCGTTTTATAATTTTCGAAGTGATATATAATTAAGTTTTGCCAACTTAACACTATGAGATAAACGAAAATGCTCTCCGAATGCCTTGTTTTCCGACTTAATTAAATGGCATTGACACTGTCTGCAGGATCGAATAATATTCACCTCTTCTTCTCGCGCCTTATTCCCTTTTTTCTCTCCCTCCCTTCCCCGGACACCCCCAGGACACCCCTCCAACCCACCCCACCCCCAGGAAACCCCTCCCACCCACCCCCGGGACACCCCTCCCACCCACCCCCAGGACACCCCTCCCACCCACCCCCAGGACACCCCACCCACCCACCCCCAGGACACCCCTCCCACCCACCCCCAGGACACCCCCGCCCCAGGCAGCCCTAACAAGAGGAAATAAAGCCAGGGTTATTTAAAAAAGATGAAAGACCCGTTCGGAGAGAGGTCTCTTTCAATCCACTCGCAAGTGTCATTTATTCCTCCCCCCCCTTCCATCCCCTCTCTCTCCCCCGTGCACCCTTCCCATGATGCGCCGCGAGAGTGAGTGCGCGCCTCGTCCTCGCTCCTTCTCATTTTATTTCTCCTCGCGTCTCCATTCCCAGGCCGACCGACTCGGTCCTTCCCACAGCAGCCCTTCTCCTCCACCCCCCCTTCCCCCCTCCACCCCCCCCTCTTCACTGAAGCCCCTTCATTTCCCGCCGCCGATGCGAGGCAGCTCCGATGCCACTTGCGGCTGGCTTTTTGCCGTCTCCTCCCGCCTTTTTTTACACTTATTGTTTTTGTGCCGCAGTAAAAGAAAAAACACTTTTTCATCTCCCCCGCCCATCCCTCCCTCCCTCCCTTTGTTTGTGCTTCATTTGAACGATTTTCTCCCTCACCGACAGCCCACATTCCCCCCCTTCCTCCCTCCCTCCTTCCCTCTCACCACTCAAGCCGCCATTACTTTTTTTTCATCCACCCCGCGTCGAAGAGTGCAGGAATTTAATATTTCAGCCACCCTCGCATCCGTTCACGGTCGTAATTCGATTACCTACTCATTCATGCGTGTGTAATAGGTTGGGGGGGATGTGGGGAGGGGGGAAGCGGGGCGGGGATGACGAAGGGGGGGCGGAGGGCGAGAGCACGGGAGACTGAATCCAGCAGCGGTCGAGGATCCAACTCTGCTTTGCATAATTCCAAGAAAAGCGGTTCATTTTTCGTCGACGGCGTCCATTTTCTCCCACGTCCATCGAACATCGGCAGCAGAAGAAGAGGTCTATTGGGGGCGTTGTAATTAAACACTCGGGCGGGGAGGGAGTAATTCCCGCGGTGGCCGAAAGACGGACGGCTCCCTCTATTTGCGGCCGCTATTGCCCCGGTCAGCATTGATGTTCCTCCGCCGCCTTTTCGCTTCCCTCGTGTTCGCAGTCTACTATTAAAATTGACAACCTTCCTCGTTGTACTAAATCTCTTCGACTCGCAAATAAAAATCGCCCGGAAGGCCTTGAATCAGCGGTTATCGGGGCCAAACGGCTATTGTTAATGAACGGGGAATGCTTGGCTGTTTAATCAACCTTTGCTTCCATTCTTCGAGCGCGAAATTACCGCGAGTAGCTCACCTTATTATTATTATTAGGTAACCTACCGGTTAAGGTAGGTATTTGGATGGACAAAGCTACTAAATAAAACATTTTGTGACTCCTAACAAAACACAAAATCCAGCATCCTACTCTACATCAGGTCCCTCTTCATCTCTGAGTACTTTCTTCCTCCCTACATGCCGTCTAGCATGCCTATCCTGTTCCTTCCCTTCCCTTGTTTGCCTAACATTCTCCCCTCAATTACAGTCTTCAACATCCCGCTGCCGGTCAATACCCCTTCATCCACTTTTCCTGCCTCCATAGGATTTCAGCCAACAAACCCCTCTCCTCGCCCGAGAATCCTCATTTGTTTTCTTCTCTGTCCATTTCACCTTCTTCATTCTTCTCCAAACCCACATTTCAAAAGCGTCCAGTCTACGTCTATCCTCCCGCTTCAATGACCACGTTTCCGCGCCGTACATAGCCACGCTCCATATCAAAGTTTTTACAAGTCTTTTCTTAATATCCTTACTCAACGTCCATCTCAACAACTCCCTCCACCTTGTGAAAGCCTCTTTGGCTAGCGCAATTCTTCTCCTTACGTACCTACTACATGGACCGTGTTGGTCCAAAACACTTCCCATATACATAAACTGTTTTACCTGCTCTAGTTTTTGCCCTTCTATTTTAAAGTTTAGCTTAGCCTTTTTCTTTCTAGAAAATCGCATCACCTTTGTTTTATTAATATTAATTTTCATCCCATACTTGTCGCACTGAATTTCCAATTCACTCAGCAATGCTTGAAACACCTTGGCTGACTGACAAACTGAAGCTTGGTCATCAGCAAAGCTAATTGATTTTACAAATTCCCCGCCCACTTTCATTCCTACCTCGAGTTCTTCCCATGCCTATTTGATCATTTCCTCTGCATACAAGTTGAACAGCAACGGTGATAATGGGCAACCCTGCCTTACACCTCTTCCTAACACTGCCCAACCTGACTCCCCGTTCCCCACTCGCATCTGAGCAGTCTGAGACATGTGCAGGTTGCGGATTAGCCTCCTTTCCCTTCAATATCCTTTTTTTTGCAGAATACTCATTAGTTTTTCCAATTTCACTCTATCAAACGCTTTTTCGAAATCTACGTAACAGGCAAATACCTCCTGGTTGTGTTCTATATTCTTCTCGATTAATAATCTCATTACTGCAATGGCATCACGCTTACCTCTCCCCTTCCTAAACCCAAACTTATCATCCACTAAGTAATCATTTGCCATACTCTCTATCCTTTTGATTATGATCCTGAGAACATCTTTAGCTGCGTGGGATATCAAACTTATTGTCCTGTAGTCCTCACATGATGTAGCCTTTACCTTTTTCGGAATAGAAACAAAAACTGATCTCAAAAAGTCTTCCGGCCAGATTCCTTCCTCATAGATACTACGAATCCGCCCATATAGCCTCTTCCTCCCACATTTTCCTAAACATTTTAATAGTTCAGCGGGAATCTTATCCACCCCCCACGGCCTTATTTAGTTTCATCTCTCTTAATGCACTTCCTATCCCATCGTCGAGTATACCTGGACCTAAGCTATCTTCCTCTACGTCTTCTTCCTTTTCTATATCTAACTTTATTGGTCTAAGTTCTTTACTATATAGTTCTTCTGTATATTCCTTCCATCTCTTTTGGATCTTTCCTGCGTTGACTATTTTCTTACCCGCCTTATTTCTAACTGCTATCATCGACCTTCCTTTCTTACTTCCCGATAAAGATTTACCTTTACTGTACAGCGCACCGATTTCACCCTTCCTCTGCAAGCTTTTCATATCCTCACATTGGGTCTTCCACCATCTTTCTTTTGCTCTATTTTTTGCCCGTCTCAATTCATTGTTTAATTGTTTGTACTTCATTTTGCCTAACTCTTTAAATACATTTTTCCATATTTTCCGCTCATTCATCTTTGTAATCATCTCATCCGTGATCCATGTATTCCTAGTCCTTTTAGCGTTAACGGTTCCAATAGTGTCTTTTGCGGCTTTAGACAACCCTTTCTTTAAATTTTCCCATTTTTCTTCGATAGTACTTAGCTGATTACCATCCTCCATGATTTCCTCTACCGCCTGTTTGTATTCCGTCCTTTTCAACCCATTTAATGCTTCTACATTCCATTTCCTAACTCGCCGCCCCTGCCTTATCTTTTTTGAAACGGACTCTACATTTCATAACAACTAAATTGTGGTCAGAGTTCGCATCCGCTCCCGGGAAGCTGTGCGAATTTATCACACTGTTCCTAAACCTGGGTCTAACCAGAATATAATCTAGCTGATACCTTTCTAAGTCACCTGGCATTTTCAATGTATACCTGCGTCTTTTGTGGTGTCTAGACCAAGTGTTGGTGATGACATACCCCTGCAGAATTCAACTGCTTTCTTCCCGCGGTCATTCCCCGTGCCTAAACGGTAGTCCCCCACCTCAACGCCATCTCTTCCTTCGCCTACCGTGGCATTCCAATCCCCTATCAATATCAAATATTTCCCTGCAGGAACACACGCGATTATGTCCTCTAACTGAACGTACATCCTATCGACCTCTTTATCCGTATGGTTGCTCGGTGGCATGTATACCTTAATAATAACCGTAGGTGCCAGGACTCAAAATCTCTGTATAGTCCATCATGTAATTCTTGGGAATGAGAACTGAGGTGGTTTCCCGTTGCCTTACTCAATAGTGTTTTTAGCGTGACACCATTACTTACTGCCCGCCCCACTGGGGTCAGACGCCATTGCAGCCGCCTCACTGAGGAACAGACGCTGCGTGGATTACCTTTCGTCTGACTTTTAACCTTCGACCTATCTGGCATGGGTGACCCTACCAGGAGCAATTATTATTACTCCCACCAGCACAGCTCTTCTCCCACCGGCTCAGAT
The DNA here is from genome assembly GCF_022747635.1 of Hetaerina americana. Classification (NCBI taxonomy): domain Eukaryota; kingdom Metazoa; phylum Arthropoda; class Insecta; order Odonata; family Calopterygidae; genus Hetaerina; species Hetaerina americana. The sequence continues at coordinate 2,984,554 of NW_027287205.1, forward strand.
CATCGGAACGCACAAGCCGTTCCACCACGTCAAGGTTGTAGTCCGGGGAGGGAGCTCACCTTAACCTTCCGAAATTACGGTGCCTTCAAAGTTCATATCTAGGTAGGATGGAGTAGAGGAAGTGACGGTTGACCAAGGCGCACTTCCGTGGAAGGTGGATGAGTCATTATGGATGCAATGGAAGCGTCGCCGACCTCTCGGGGGAGTCATAACTGACGAACGGCGAACGTATACGTATGTGGCGAAAGGGACGAGGTATGTCGTCTCTGTTGGAAGAGAGAATCCCAAGGTTATCACCCCAACATGCCAAAATAGCTGCCAAAGATACATCCCGGGTGTATAATTCAGTCTTTTTAGTATAAATATCCAATACTATTGTCATAATTATATTTTTTTAGAAAGTATACCGGTTAATGTAGGTTTTGGATGGACATAAATACCAAATAAATATCTCTTAACAAAACACAGCCCCACATCCTACTCTACAACAAGTCTCTCTTCATCCCTGTGTACTTCCTTCATCCCGTCTAAACATACCTATCATATTCCTGCCATTACCTCGTTTGTCTAACATTCTCCCCTCAATTACAGTCTCCAACATCCCTCTTCCGATCAATACGCCCTTCATCCATTTTTTTCCTGCCTTCTTATTATTTCTCCAAACAAAACCCTCTCTTCTCCCACCATAGCAAGCACTTTCTCATTTGTTTTCTTTTCTTTCCATTTCGCATACTTCATTTTTCTCCACACCCATATTTCAAAAGCCTCCAGTCTACGTCTATCCTCTCTTTCAATGCCCATGTTCCGCACCGTTCATAACTACGCTCCATATCAAAGGGTGGGCGATCCTTACGTACGTATCTTAACATCCTAACTCAGCGTCCCTGTCATCAACTCCTTCCTCTATGTGAAAGCCCCTTTGTCTTGTGCAATTATTCTCGTTACGTCCCTAATACTTTGATTCTGTTCGTCCAATATATATACACACATATACATTCACACAAGCAATCAATTTGGTGTGGGGATGCAATAGTCAATCTGCCAAGGGGTTGCAAGATTTGCATAAAGCATTTAAAAATCAGTGCAACAGATATGTAACAAGAGTAAATATAAGCATAACTAAGGTTATGCAGTTTCCGAGAGGGAGAAAGGCTAAGTTGAACGTTAAAATTTAAGAGCAAAACTAGAGCGGAAGGAGAGGATTACCTATATCGGAAGTGCTTTGAGCCATGAGTAGGGGTTTATGACATAAACATCGGATTAGGACATTACGAATTTGGGAATGCATATACTTGTCGATATCTCGCATGTTTCTTTCTGCAAGTTTTTCTTTTTATTGATGGACCAATCTTATTAACAGTTCTAAAGCACGATTTGAATGTACATATCCGGTATTTTAATATCTTGCATGTAAGTATTTTCTTTCGTGTGATTGATATTTGTCAAGTGCATGCACAAACTATTATTTCTTTGGAGTTGACATGATTTGGTTTTGCACGTGGTTTTATTCTAGTTTACGGGTTGTGACCTAACACCCCCCGCCACACGCCCGTGCGGCGGCTTGTGGGCTATTGTGTGTATGTAGATGATCATAGATATTTTTATGGCTCATTATTTATGTATGAATGGTTTATTTAGTTACATCAAATGCCATGTTTTAAAATGCCCGCTGAATTGTTTATTGCTGTTTGATGTTTATTTTCCTAAGCTGAACGTGCGCTCAGCTATTGCGCTGTATCTCAAGCCAATCGCATTTGTGCAATTTAGTAAATTCATTCGCGCGCGCATCAATCGTCGGATGTGTTAGTCAATCGAATGCATTTTTTTCTCTGATTTACTACCGCTCCCGTAAACCTTTTATCGCTTATCACGGCCAGCATGACGTGAAAGTCCCTTCTTCGAAAATCGTCTTTTTTTTATGGGCTCTGCACGTTATCAACAAATCTCCCGGAATTGACACCCATAACTACCGAGCCACGAACAAACGATTATTTACCCAGCCTCCGAAGCACACACGCCCTCCCCTAATCAACTTGAGACGAGTGATTGATTTTCTTTCGTGTTTCTCTCGTTTTTTCCCTAATTACACGCCAACGCCGCGCCGTCCCTCCTGCTCTCTCCTTTCGCTCTGCTCCGGATAATCAAAGGTGGTCCTCTCGGGGGAAGCAGGCAGTCAGCTTTAAGCAGCGAATTCTCTTTTGACAGGGAACCCTGTCAGCGCTCCAGGTTAATTTATTTTCATATTTGTGGGGAAGTAAGATAGTTAATGCTTCGTAAATGGGGTGGGACACAAACTTCCATGCTATTAACGTGCGCTTTCTGAACGTTGATTACTTCAATACCGAGCCTATTTTCTAGGTGTACGGTAGTTACTTTTCCATGTGCTGATTTTAGTGCGTTGCATGCTGTGTTTCATGAAAGGCAAGTGCCAATTACCCTCTTAACGTCACTATAACCTTTTCATCACTACTCGTCCATAATATCCAATCTGGTGCCATCTTTGTGACCCTTTATTAAATTTGCCTCCATAGTGTTTAATTTGTACTCTTTGACTGTAGATACTAGGTAATACGGTTATAACTCTAAATATTCCAAATAGCTCAGATATTAAAAATGCAAAACGAGGTTCCTCTATTTTTCCCTAGCGTTCCGTGCTCGTAATTTCTCGAACTTTTGTCTAGTCAATTCGAAATGGCTGGCATACTTCCTCGTCGTTTCGAGAAAATATATTAGTTGCTTTGAAACTTTTTAGTTCCATTAAAGTAAGAGCAGTCATCTAATGTCATCCGATCCGGTCATTAAATATTAATTTGGCATCATTGCGTGATTTTTATATATGGGTTTTTTTGCTATTCCATTTATCGTTGCCATCCATTCGTTCCGTTGTGTACCATAATCTTACCTTTGTTACCCTTATGAGGACATTTTAATGTATTTGCTTTGAAGGTATTTGTTATTCGAGTTTATATAATGGCATTAATGGAATTAATTCAATTCATGCTGAATGGTGAATAGCTGGCCTTCTTTATGGATGTAATTTTTTTCTAATGCATCAGTTTTTAGAATCTGTCTCATAGTATATTACTCGGTTGATTTTTTTCAAAGCGTTTGATATTGAATGTTTTTTCTCTTTCTTGACTTCTTTATGCATCTCACTTTAATGTGCATTCGACTGTCAACATGCTATTTACTGTTTACGGTTTTATTCAAAATTTTACTACAATGTAGCATTAATATCTGTGATTCTTTAATAATTTAATTTTGCTAAACCATAAAGGTTCAACATCCTTTTGCAAAATTCACTCAATTTCAGTATGATAGATGGTCTCTATCATGATATATTTCGTAGCCAAATACTTCTTGTAAAAATGCAATTACTTTAAAAAATTATTGTAGCGAATTCAGCGTAATATCTTCAGTTAATAATGAAATAATATTAAAAGATTTAATGACAATTCCGCTTTTATACCCTCTGCCGGCCTTCATATTAGTTCCGAGAGTGAGAGATAGAGAGAGATATATATATTTAAGTTCGCTGCATATTGCCTGTATGTATCTAGAAAAAAGAACAAATGGATTAATCCGAAGGTTACTTTGAGCATGGTGGGTAGAGCTCACCTGAACTGAGCCCGACAGTTCTTAAAATTCCCACATCAGAGTGAAGGATTAGTTTTTCAAGCTGTATGCCATGTGTTTTACCAGCAACATCTGGTACACGAAAAACCGCCCAATTAGGGTGAAGCGGGTGGTCTTAAATGTTGTCACAAGGAAACGAACCCGGGCCCTCCGGTCAGTAGCCTCGCTTCACTCGACTACCAAATCTTTAAATTGTGTATCTAGTAATTTCAAAGACGAACACCATTATATATTGATTGATTTTTTCGAAGTTTTCAATTATATGTGTCCCGTGTCCAAACCATTTCATTTTGATTTGTAAAAAGTAAACCATAGGCGGCGGGGCTTATTTGGAGAATGAGTTTCAATTATCAGCGTCTAAACGGCGCTCAATTCAATCTCTCCAAGCGATAGAAGGCGTCGCGTGACACCGGAATCGTGGGATGTTCATGCCAAGCGGTCAGCGAGTTTTGCGGAAAGGCCAGCTGGTTAAAGTAGGCTTCTGAATCGACGCCTCCTCTCGACGCTACCATTTTCCTGAAGCATTATCCATCGGAGTGACATAGCAAATTAAGAATGCTTCCTTCCGCGCCAGGCAAAAAACAAAGACTCCCGAAGTGAATTGCGAGGGAATAATGCTATCGAAAATTCAAAACTTTTCTCAATCGCTTCACCTTCTGCTGGGGAATTGAATTTCAACGGTATTGGATGCGAGAGACCTTTGGAAGCCAGAAGAGGAGGGATTCGTGCCCGAAATGCGGTTCTACCTTGAGTTGCTTGAAGGCCCAAGATGTCTAGGGAAGTTTTCTGTTTTGCTACCTGCTAGCCAACTCCGTTTCTCTCCCGTCGAATTATTAAAAGGCCTCTGAAAAGGGAGATGCATTTTCCAGTGAGTAGTGAAACACATCCGAATTAAATGATCGCTTGTTCGCTTCCAGTCTTGTTGGCGGCCCCGTCTTTCGCTCTCTCTCTCTCTCTCTCTCTCTTTTTCACTCGTTTGTAACTTTTTCCGATCTTTCAGTGCAATACATGATGCATTATGAAAGTAATTCGTATAATTTTGTTGTGCCGCGACTATCCATGACAGCACGGTAAAATAGGTCGGAAAATGTGGTGGAGGCTCAGCTCTTACATACGCAGCCGGTCGCCAGTTAGTTCCGAGTAGTCTAAGGGGAAAAACGTGCCTCCGCGTGAAGTGTGTTTTTTCGACTTAGTAGCACGGCGAACGGTCAAGCTCCGCCATGGCAATGCTCGCACCCGCACGTCCTTCATCGTTACCAACTCCGCAACATTCCTGAGAAACATTCTCGTCGAGGAGTATCAGGGTGCCTTTCGTGCGTGGCAGAAGGGTTTCCACGAGTGTATTGATGCAGGGGGAGATGTTTTTGAAGAATTCCAAGTATTGGTGAAATTGCGATCAATAAATGCATTTTTCCCTGAGAATGCGCATTATTTTTATATTGGACCCTGTAGAACTGATCTCGAGCGACGAAAAAAGTTTTTTGTTTCGTCCCTGTGGCATTTTTTTATAGATTCACTTCCGTCGGTCGTGCGTTTGCAGCGGAATGTGTTCCCCTGGCCAGCTCCGCCCTCTTAAGCAGGCGCGATGACGTGTATGGCCCAAGTTCGGACACATTGAAGGTTCGCCCGATTCATTTTCGCTATCGGCGCCTGAGTTGATGCGATGGCGGTGAGGAAATGGAAAGGCGGCATGATGCATCCACGATCACGTGTGAACGATTGGGAACACGAACCTAAGCAACCATTTCCCCATTGCTCTCTGATTGAATAAGTGTTTATTTTTGGGCGCAGGTTCCCCCAACTTTGAGGATTGTTAAACTTTCGAGGGGAAAAAAGTCTCTGCGGGAAAAAGCTGTCGAAGGAAATGGAGGGCTTTAATTCTCTCGGAATAATGGAAATAGGACAAAGTTTTGGAGAAGTGGGCGGAATGTATTGATTTTGTTAGACTTTCGTGTTCTCTGCATTCTTTCCTCGAGAGAGCGCACCAGTACTTAGTACCCACCGATAATCGTTTCCCTATTTTTAGTTACATTTTCCCATTTTTCGTCGCTTTCGTCTTTGCTGGTCGACAATGTCCATTGTAAAAATAATGCGCATTCTCAGGGAAAAATAGATTTATTGACTTACGTATTTGTACAAATGCTAAAATTCATCAAAATAAATCTTCGACAAGAATGTCTCTCTCAGGAACGTTGTAACATGCTTTTAGATGTTTTCCACGTGGTCTCCAAATGCTTTCCTTTCAGCTCTCTCTCTTCGGTCGGGAAAACATATAAAAGTCGCACGGAGCCAAGTCGGGACTGTAAGGAGGCTGGGGACAACCGGATCAGGAAGTTGGTAATGATGAAGGACGTGTAGCTGGGGAAAATTCATAGTGGAGCTTGATTCTCCATCGAGCCGTGTTACAAAATCAAAAAACACACTTCACTCGGAGGCACGTCTTTCCGCTCAGACTGCTGGGAGCAAACCGTCGACCGGCTGAGTTGGAATTGCAGACACACTGCCACATTTACCAAACAGTTTCACCGAGCCGCCATGGATTGTCACTTCACAAAAAAATTACTTTTATAATTTACCATGTGCCTGTAAAAATTAGGTAGTGGGCAACGATGAACTTTCGCACTGCATAGGCTCATTCTCTTTGCCTCAATAACATCTTTATTTCGTAAGCAATATTCATCATCCACCCATCTTTCCTATTTCGCACTCACTTGTACGTTCTGTTCTGCATTCTATCTCAGGTTCGCCATCTCGCTGCTCTCGAGCATCTACAGCACAACCTTTTTTGTTATTTTCGAATTTCATCTAACGGAAACTGTTTTTCCCCATTATATGTTTGATTCCTTTGCAGTGGATTTAGCTGAGGCAACCGACAGCTGAGGTAATTTGCGTCATTGAGGATGGATCGGAAAGGAGGAAGGGTGGAGAGGAACCCGGCGTTGACATTAGCCTTCTTTTGATAAGGAAATGCGCCAAGGAGTCAAACAGTTCAGTGTTCTATCCGCCGGCCGCGCACTCACTCTCAAAAGTGCTTACCACCACTAAGTACCTCAAGAAGGGATCAGGATACTCCTGAAATAAATATCTGCCGGTTCCAGCATCCGAAATCGGGAGGGAAGCCAGCTCGTTAGCAGCCGCACCATCCCTATCCACTTGGTTTATTCATTTAATTTGAATAATAATATTATATTATATAAATTAATGGAGGGAAAGGAGGCTAATCCGCAACCTGTACATGTCTCAGACTGCTCAGGTGCGAGTGGGGAACGGGGAGTCCGGTTGGGCAGTGTTAGGAAGAGGTGTAAGGCAGGGTTGCCCATTATCACCGTTGCTGTTCAACCTGTATGCAGAGGAAATCATTAGAGAGGCATGGGAAAAACTGGAGATAGGAATGAAAGTGGGCGGGGAATTCGTAAAATTAGTTAAGTTCACTGATGACCAAGCTTTAGTTTGTAAGTCAGCCTAGGGGTTGCAAGCATTTCTGAGTCCATTGGAAATTTAGTGCGATAAGTATGGGATGATAAATTAATACAAATAAAACAAAGGTTATGCGATTTTCTAGAAATAAAAAGGCTAAGCTTAACATTGGAATAGGAGGGAAAAAACTAGAGGAGGTAGAACAGTTTACGTATCTCGGTAGTGTTTTGGACCAACACGGTCAAAGTAGTAGGGACGTAAGGAAGGTAATTGCCCTTGGCAAAGAGGCTTTCACGAGGAGGAGGGAGTTATTGAGAGGGACGTTGAGTATGGGTGCTGAGAAAAGGCTAAAAAAAATTAGATACGGAACGTAGTAGTGTGCGGCGCGGAAACGTGGTCATTGAAGCAGGAGGATAGACGTAGACTGGAGGCCTTTGAAATGTGGGTGTGGAGAAGAATGGAGAAAGTGAAATGGACAGAGAAGAAAACAAATGAGGATTCTCGGGCGAGGAGAGGGGTTTGTTGGGTGAAATCCTATGGAGGCAGGAAAAGTGGCTGAAGGGGGTATTGACCGGCAGCGGGATGTTGAAAACTGTGATGGAGGGGAGAATGTTAGGTAGACGAGGAAAGGGAAGGAACAGGATAGGGATGTTGGACGGGATGAAGGGAGGAAGAAAGTACTCAGAGCTGAAGAGAGACCTGATGTAGAGTAGGATGTTGTGTGTTGCTAGGGGTCACAAATTTTTTAATTAGTAACTATGTGCATCTAAAAACCCACCTAAACGGGTATTTTACCTAATAATAATAATATTAATTAATGATACCAAATTATTTTCATCTATCTTTGGAAATATCCTTCGAAAACTTGATCTTCCGCGAATAACTTCGCGTGACACCCGCAATATATATGGCGATGAATTTCCCGAACAGCCAACTTACAGTCCTCTTTAGCGCTCGGAACCCCGAATTCCGCAACCTGTCGCTCCAAGTACCACATATGACCCGCCGCAACCAGTGAGAAGGCGTAACCTGAGAGAAGACACAGTTTCAAGGCAAGCGTAGGATTAATGGATTCGGACGCCAGTCTTCATTTTTCGGTCCTGCTGAGAGTGACCACGCGAAAGACAGGGCCAACCACACGCTGCGGAGACAGCGGGAAACTCATTCGACACCCCATTTACACGGCGCGTCAATCATGCGCCTTGACTCAAATCCTAAACACCTCGTCATTTGTTGATCCATTTGTTGGTATTTTTGGAATGGCCCTCCGCGCGGAAATCATTTAACATAGCGAGAAATATATATATATATATATATATATATATATATATATATATATATATATATATATATATATATATATATTTATATATATATATATTTATATATATATATATATATATATTTCTCGCAATTCTTCTCTTTATGTCCCTACTGCTTTGACCGTGTTGGTCGAAAACACTACCGAGATACGTAAACTGTTCTACCTGCTCTAGTTTTTACCCTCCCACTTTAATGTTTAGCGTAGCCTTTTTCTTTCTAGAAAATTGCATAACCTTTGTTTTATTAATATTGATTTTTATCCCATACCTTTCGCACTGAATTTCCAATTCACTCAGCAATACTTGCAACCTCTTGGCTGACTGACAAACTAAGCCTTGGTTATCAGCACACCTAACTGATTTCACGAATTCCGCGCCCACTTTCATTCCTACCTACAGTTCTTCCCATGCCTCTTTAATCATTTCCTCTGCATACAGGTTGAACAGCAACGGTGATAATGGGCAACCCTCGCCTTACACCTCTTCCTAACACTGCCATACCGGACTAACCGTACCCCACTCGTACCTGAGATGTCTGAGACATGCACAGGTTGCAGATCAGCCTCCTTTCCCTCTAATCTATTCCTATTTTCTGCAGAATACACATTAGTTTTTCCCAATTCACTCTACCAAACGATTTTTCGAAATCTACGAAACACGCAAATGCCTCCTGGTTGTGTTCTATATTCCGCCCATATAGCCTCTTCCTCCCTCATTTCCCTAAACTTTTTATAGTTCCGCGGGAATGTAATCCATCCCCATGGCCTTATTTAGTTTAATCACCCTTAATGCCCTTTCTATCTCAACGTCTAGTATTGCTGGACCTAAGGTACCTTCCTTTACGTCGTATTCTTTTTTAATGCCTAACTTTGTTGGTCTGAGTTCTCCACTATACAGTTCTTCTATATACTCCTGCCATCTCTCTTTGACCTTTCTTGAGTTGACTATTACCTTACCCGCCTTATCTCTAACTCTTAGCATAGATCTCCCTTTTCCTACTTCCCGATAAAGATTCAACTTTGCTGTACATCTCCGATTTCACCCTTCCTCTGCAGACTTTCCATATCCTCCCCCTGCGTCTTCCATCATGCCTCTTTTGCTTCATTTGTTGCCCACCTCAATATATTGTTTAATTCTTTGTACTTCAATTTGCCTAAGTCTGTATTTACATTCTTCCATTTTCTCCGCTCATCCATCTTTTTAATCATCTCATCCGTGATCCATGCTTTCCTAGTCCTTTTCGCATTAACGGTTTCAATAGTGTCTTTCGATAACCCTTTCTTGATATGTTTACATTTTTCTTCGATAGTACTTGGCTCTTTACCGTCCTCCATGATTTCCTCTACCACCTGTTCGTACTTCTTCCTTTTCAAACCTTTTAATGCTTCTACATTCCATTTTCTAACCCGCCGCCCCTGTCTAATCTTTTTGAAACGGACGCTACATTTCATAACAACTAAATTGTGGTCAGAGTCCGCATCCGCTCCCGGGAAGCTGTGCGAATATTTCACACTGTTCCTAAACCTGTGTGTAACCAGGATGTTATCTAGCTGATACCTTTCTGAGTCATATGTCATTTCCCATGTATACCTGCCTCTTTTGTGGTGTCTAAACCAAGTGTTGGTTATGACTAGCCCCTTTCTCCTGCAGAACTCGACTGCTTTCTCCCCGCTGTCATTCCTCGTGCCTAAACCGTAGTCTCCCACCTCATCACCATCTCTTCTTTCGCCTACCGTCGCATTCCAATCCCCCATCACTATCAAATGTTTCCCTGCAGGAACACGCGCAAATATGTCCTCTAACTGATCGTATATATTATCGACCTCTCTCTGCGTATGTTTGCTTGGTGGCATGTATACCTGAATAATAACCAAGTTCGTCGGTTCTGATTATATGTCTACTAATAACAATCTATCCGTTACTCCCGCTATGTTGACTATGCTTCTTCTTACCTCTTCCTTTAATACTATGGCAACCCCTCGTTGGCTCTCGTCCCCGAATAAGTATAATATAAGTATATGGTTAAAAGTTCTTATTGCTCCGGGAAAAAAATTTTTAATATACATTTCGTTCTTTTCGGAATCGGACCCAAGCAGTTTATGAACTTTTCCCACTTTTAACCGGATGAAATATGAATCTCAATTTGTTGGAAAGTGAATATCTGAAGTTCAAGGTGATATTTTTGAATTTGTTTTAAAAGTAAGTTACACGCTTTCTTAGCTTCATTGGCAGTGTCAATTTCTCTCTTTGCAGTTGAAATCTGGCTGGTTTTTTCAATGTATTCGTGTGTACGAGGTCCGTCATGAAAGAAAAGCGCATGAATTTATTGTGGTACCCGACTATCCATGGCAGCGCGGTGAAACCGATCGATCAATGTGGTGGGGGGTCTTCCCTTCCAAGGCGTCGCCAGTTTGCTTTAAGTCCGAGCGGGAAGACGTGCATCCGCGTGAAGGGTGTTTTTCGAATTTTTAACACGACAAAGGCATCCTCCATTACAATTTCCCCAACCACACGCCCTTTATCGTTACCAACGTCCTTCCCCGCACCACTATCCATCCACCAGTTGTCCCCCGGCCCCCTTACAGTCCCAAGTTGGCCCCGTGCTACTTTTTTCGTTGCATCGAATAAAGAGAGAGATTTGAAAGGAAAGCATTGGGAGACCACGTAGAAAACAACCAAAAGTATGTTACTCAACTTTCCTGAGAGACACTCCCGTCGAAAGGAGTTTCAGGGTGCCTTCCTTCCAGGAGTGGCAGACGCGTCTTCGCAAGTGTATGAATGCAGGAGGAGAGCATTTTGAAGAATATTCAGCATTTGTACAAGTGCGATTAATAAATCTATTTTTTCCCGAGAATACGGAGTAATATTATAGTGGAACCTGTTTATCCCCTTAAAACACGTGTGTCAGGTGCATTTGTACTTACACTGCAGTTAAGTTGGTGAAGCCGCGCTTGATCTGCTCACACTGAGAGGATGCCTTCGGCTGTCGAGTTCCTTTTAAAAGAAGGCCTCTGAGTTTAATGCGGGTTGGTGCGTGGTTGTGCTTGGCGCCTCGCGCGATGGCGCGTGTGGTCTGTCCCTTCCCAATCCCATGGAAGTGCGCGGGAAACCCGCTCAGCGGCATTTCAGTCCTCCTGAGGCAAGAGGGGGGAGGGGATAGTGCGCTTTCCTGCATCGGCGGCCCTGCGAGAGAGGGGGGTCCCCCCCCCCTCAAACCCTACTTATCACTCCGGAGCAGCAGGGCAGCGGAGTGGCCCGGGGAGTCGGTCCCCTTCCATCAACGCCCCTATCCATTACCAGCTTCGCCTCCACTCCCCTCTATAAATCACGAGGGAGCGGCCCTGGCGGCTGGACCATCCCTCCATCGTAGCCTCTTCCTCCGCCACACCCACCCTCCTCCTCTCCGCGAATGTCTTTCGCCGTGCTTTGCATCAGCTTGCAGCGGATCCAGGATCGGATGTGTTCTCCGGCTGAGTCTGCGACCCCATAACTTTGCCTTTTCATTCCCCAAAAGCGATCCTTTAGGGAGACATGCCGTGAGTCAGTGGCCCTGACGTATTTTCTCTGCGTTTGCCTTTCCCTATTTTTTACTGTTAATCCAGAGAGAGAGTAATTGTTGTGCTTCGAAATTGTTTTTCGACGGATGGCCCTAATTAAGGAAAGAGAGGGGAAATCCTAATTCGACGGGGAGGAATGATCACAGATTCAAGGTGAAATGCCGGGCACAGAGGACAAATGATAAAAAATTTCATTTCTTAATAAAATATCCTTTTATAGGAGCAGTTTATCTGCAACATTATTCGAGCCCTTTCCTAACAGCGTAAATACTTCGAAGTAAATATGTAATGAAATGGGTATTTCATTTTTTCTCGTTTTAGAGATAGTTGTTTGGAAGTTTACTTTTGAGTGCATTGTTTTATTTCCGACTGATTCTATTTATTATTATTTGTGATATAGTTTGGTTTTGAGATGTCATGTTGTTATTTTTCCGAATTTTTTATTATAATTATTGGGACTTGTATACCACCTGACATTGTCTATCTGCACGTGTTTGTTTTAATAATGATAATTACATTCTTGTTGATGGCGTCTGGCGTGTATTTTCAGCATTTGAGAGAGCGCTAATTTAGAAGGGGAAGTAAAGGATAATGAAGAGGAACGGATTTTTAAAATTTGATGAATATGGGTAATTTATTTATACATTTCGTGATCCCTTGGAAGCACTATCCACTATGTACGATTTTATGTGTAATGGATAATGGATTGTATTGCTAATGGGAGATGTTTGTGGCTACGTGTAATGAGTGTAAAATTTGATGTTAAGCCTTGTCAAAAGTATGCGGAAGATTTTAGTTCAAACGGGCGACCCACTTCACCATGTCATTTTGCAATTGCATTCGAATTTTTATCTGTATTGTCTCGGTACAAAGTTCTAAATGCGATATGAAATTACTGAAACCCTTTTTCGTTACATATATTTTTATCCATTTATTTTCACTCCCAATTGCAATGGTCTTTCGTGAAAACAATTTTTAATAGAATAAATTATGTATTTATATTGTTTCAGGTTAGTTTTATAAAATCCGTTATGGCAATGACATTTCAATTCCTCTTGTCACACTTCTAGAAATAAATAACCTAATAGCTGTTCGAAAGAAATGAAAAAGGCAAATCCTGGCTTCGTTTGCGATTATACGCGACTTTTTCAAACGCCTAACCCTATTGTTGAATAAACATTCAGCAACTAAATTCATTTTATCAGCAATTTACACACTGGACATGTGATTGAATCATTGCATAATTGTTTCCGCTGGTATTGAGGTATTTAATTGCTCACGTGTAATACCAGTTAGTGAAGTTTCAATTTAGAATTCGGAAGTGGATGGAGCAGCTGTGGAAGAAAAAGTAAACTTTTACAGGAGGAAATGAATATTCATAAATTTAGATTACTTTTGTGGGTACTTGTTTTAGTAGGGCATTCCGGAAAAAAATCATCGGAGAGAGAGATAGAGAGAGAGAGACAGAGAGATAGAGAGAGACATAGGGGGTTGTAATTGCAATGGGTAAGAGTTGACGCTATTCGCTTAATATGATTTATATATCATTTTATTAATGGTATCCTTGGTGAATTGGGGGAAATGACGTCTTTGGCTGATTAAGACATTCTTAGTCAGGTTAAAATAAAAACAATCAAACACTTGGCAATTTTTACTTGATGCTTATTAAAATCGGAAGACCCCATATATGGGAAAGTAGTTTCCCTTTTTCACCGAATATTCTGACTTTTCGGCGGGGCTGTGTTCATTTAACGTTTTTGGGTAAATTATTACCGTTGATAAAGAGAACCATTAGCTCTTGTCGCTCCCTCCAAAACGAAGTAATGGTTGAAGACATGGAAACGAATACTAAGTCCATAATTAATATTTTCCATGCCACGACGTTTGCATTTGCCATGCCATCACGTTATTTCGTGGCCTAAGAAGTAAGAACTTATGATAATTTAATGCACTTACTCGTCGTCACTCGCTTAAACCACTTACGCAATCGCATCTGCTCACTCTCCCTTAATGTACGTATTCCTCGATGCCAGTCCTTATATGGTCCACATCTCCCTCCTTTTTCGTCATTAGGAGCGTTGAGGCGGAGCCACGCCCTTGTCATTTGACGGATTCCTGATCTAAAGCCCCTGCCTCCTCTTTCCCCACACACGAACGCTTTTCCATCTTTACATTCGAGCAAACGGAACTTTGGTGGCCCATTAATACAAAATGCGATACCTAGACAAATGCTTTAAAGTTTTCAGACATGTGGTTGTACGTGAGTATCCGACTCCGTGATTTCACTGGATGAGGTGTAGAGTCTTCTGATAACACAGCCACATCAATTACTTGGAATTAAAAGTTACTCTCAATGCTGGATATACATTGTGGGCCAAATTAATGCAAAAGTGTTTCAAACTGAAGATTTATTTGACTCCGATTCTCCGTCCCTATCAAATCACAACCATTGGTTATCAAAGCAAATAATTGATAAATTATCAACAAAGCACGTTCGTGACAGCTCTCCAGGCTGACTCGTCAGGTGTCTAATCCTTTAATGACTTAATAATGAATTCCTTTTTCTCTTGTTTTCCAATGCCCGCCACTCGCATTCAACCTTGGTCGTACACTGCATTTGAAAAAAACTGAGATAGATGCCGCGTCGGTAATTTTTAGCCCTTTCCTCTGCGATATTTTCTTTCTCCCTCTGTCTCTCTGCTTTATCATTTTCTTAGGCAAACTATCCCGCCTCCTCTGGGTATTATCAGCATGTTATCTCCTTCCTCCTTATTCAACCGCTCTTCAAAATTCGTATTTCATTTCATACTCCGCGTATAAATTTCATTTTCCGTATTATTCTGTAGAGACATGCTTCCATTGTTCCCGTCTCGTATTCGCAGAGAAGCATACTCCCTTAATATGGTTTTCATAGAACGCTCCCATTTGACTCGACCAATCCTATTTGCCATCAGTATTTAATTCTTCGATCAAAAAGACTTTGCTTTATTTTGTTTAAAATCTCCCCGTTCTTCTGCCATCAATAATTTTCTTGTGCCATTGCATCGATGTCGCAAGAGACGTCACTTCTTCATCACATTTTCTCAATTCAGCCCATTCATTTTTGACGCGTCTCCTTCGTGGTATTTCAACTATCCGATTTGTTGTGTATCTTACGTGCGCAGATCGCCCACGGTCCTCATTGTGGCCCCCCACCCCTCCTCTCAGCTCCGAAGTTCACATTTTTCATTTCCACTTCCGCTTCAAAAAGCGTAGCTCAGGCAACCAACGCTACCTCCCATTGACCCCCCACCCAACCTCCCCTCTTCCACCCCCTCCCGCCCCCGTGGCATCCAAAGAAGACTCTTGCGATCATTTCCCTGCCCACTATTTGAAAGCATCGCTCCTAGGCGATGGACCCACATTGCAGGGGCTCAATTTAGGTACGAAGCGTGATCTTATGCAACCGTCCAAATTTATGGTATCATGTCTCCATGTACGTATGTCAGTTTGTTTATTCTGTCGTAGTGGCCAAAAGCTTCACTGATTTTTATAAATGAGGGATCGTGGGAATTTTAATAGTTTCCCGAGTAGAGCAGGCTAGCTTGTCTATATCTTCAATCTACGAGGGTCATCCGGAAAGTAGTACCCGTTCGTGAAATAAAGACACAAGAGTAAATATTAACAAACATAAAAAATTTTATTTGAAAGAGGATACTTTAAACTACTTCTCAACATAATCTCCAAGCAAATTAAGGCATTTGTCATAACGTGTGACAAGTTTCTGTATTCCTGCTGCATAGTCCTTCGCCGCCAGCTCATTGAGATACGCGAGGGACCCATCTTGCACAAATTTTTGCATAATGCAGATGGTGTTTAACAATTTCATGAACAATTGTTCGAGAAACATTGGGAAAATGCTCACAGATGTCATCAATTGTGACGCGCCGATCGTTCCTCACGAATTCGTCAACTGAGCTCACCAGTTGGTCTGTAATGACAGACGGTCTCCCCGAACGCTCATCGTCGTGTGTGTTCCCCCTCCCCATGTTGAAGTTGCGACACCACCGCCGAACAGACGACTCGTCCATTACATTGTCTCCATACACCTCCTTTAATTGGCGATGAATATCACATGGGCGAACGTTTCTTGCATTGAGGAATTTAATCACTGCCCTCACTTCACAACTGGCGGCGTTCTCAATTTTTTTAAACATTGTAAACAATCACAGAAACAACACAGGCAATGCTAGCGTCACGCAACTTGGCTCAGAGAAGGCAGACAAGCCACTGAAGCTATCTGACCTCGTCCAGCGGCTACTCGCGTCGTCAGCACTTCATGCGGCACGAACGGGTACTACTTTCCGGATGACCTTCGTATGTAGTTAGCCAAAGCGGTGGCCAAACCACCTTCCTCTGGGGGGGGGAGGGAATTAAAGATGGCGGTTAAGGGTGGGAATTTGAATTCCACCAATATAGATGTGAGAAGTTACAAATCCGCATTTTAATATCCCCACTCTTAAGAGCCATCTTAAACTCCCTTCCCAACTTACCCTGCACCTGCCCCCCCCCCCAACCAAACTCCATAGTCCCCGTTCGAGACTTTCCAGTCCGACTTGAAAAAGACCTCGGGGAAGGTTGAAAGCTCAAACAATCTCAAATGTGTGTCATTTTACGTTTTATCTATTTAATTTTCTATTATGCCGTCCAAATTTTATATGTGTTTATGTATGTGTGTGTGTATCTATATTATGTGTATACGAATTCAAATACGAAACCCCGCCATATGGCGAAAAACATTCATTGACATGTAAATATATATAAAGAATAGAGATATAAAGGAACACATATAAAGGACGAATACAGGAAAGGTGAGGAAGACGGAATCGAACAGATCGCGAGCGTAAAAATATTTCCTTGACCGGGACTTGAACACCGGATCTTTCCACTTGCCGGGCGAAAGGATATACACATGATATAGATATAAATAAAAGGAATATTCACACAAAAGACAAACACAGGAATAGTAGGGAAGGTGGAATCAAGCAGATCATAAGCGTAATAAAGTTACCTTGACCGGGGCTCGAACCACGGATCTTTCGACTTGCCTGGTCGATGCTCTAATCAACTTGAGCTATCGGGGAAACGTAATTTACACTGGAATATGCATGCGTGGGGGTTTCAGAAATAATTTCGGTCTGCCGAAATTATTTCTGAAATATTTTGCATCCCTACTTCGGGCAAGATGCGGTTTTGGGCGGAGCATGAAACATCATCTCTGAATTCATATATTCACATAGTCTCAGTTCATGTCTGGACCGAACAAAGCACTAATTCGTCTCCCTAGAACTGAAGAACGGGTGCAACCTACTCTACGAAGTACGGCCGACCGTTAATGAACTGAGGGAACTTTGGCTTTGCCAGAAATACATATTTTTCACCCTTACTTTACTGGCTGGACAGGCTGATTATGCTGAAAATCGATGTGAATTGACAGAATACCTAATATTATTTTTGGTGATCAGTTGTGATCCATTGAAAGCAACAATATTACGGTTAAGGATTACTCGACTGGATGATTAAAAATCATATTTATTTGATGCTGAGTCAAGGTTTATTTATCGTTGTCGTTATAAACTTAGCTGCGCATCCAAAATACTAGAGCAGCCAGGTTTGGAATCACTCACGGAGCGACGGTTAAATTACAGATTGAAGCTCTTGCATAGATTGGGAGTCTCTTTAGCAGTGTAGTTGAAAATGTATTATTACCCCCATCGTACCATGGTATGAGTGATCACGTTAATGAAAATAGAGAGACTAAGTGTAGAAGAGATAGATTTAGGCAAGTAATTTTTCCCATTAACGATAAGGGATCAGAATAACACTGTCCCACCGCGGTAGTATCATATTCGGGTCGAAATTGATTCGGTGCGTATTCACCCCCCGCCGCACACCCTTGCGGTGGCTGTCAGGGTATATAAATAATTAAAAAATAAATTTGAAAAATTAACCTATGGGATGATCAGTTTGGTTAAGGAAGGGGAGAGGCACGCGTGATGCCATTGCAGTAATGAGATCAATAATCGATCGGAATAGAGCCCAGAATTGCAACGGAAGGCTAGCCGAATACGATAATTTGAGGTTGAATAAGTGCCTGAAAGGGGCAGCAAAAGGAGTCCTCATTCCCACCTGCAGTTCAAGATCAAAACTGTGGAACTTACCACGCACTCGAACATTCAAACTATCTGGAAATAAAAGTCTCCTTTTGCTAAAAACCACCCATAAGGCTTTTTTAAAATGTCGTTGACCTCTAGCGCTCCACCACGCGCCCTTATTTCAGATTGAGATGAGGATGCAAATTTCGGCATGGGGAAGTAGCTGAGATCACTTGACCCTCCGCCAGGCGTAGCAAATTTACTGATTTCGCTCTTCATTATCAACGGAAAATAAGCGAACGCTGGAGCAGCGCACGCATGTTATTGGCGATTGTTGACGGAATTATATCGTTAAAATTGGTTCCTTCGTTAAATAGTGCTCGTCAGAAGAAATTTTCAACAAAATGTCGTTCCATTTGCTTTGATTGATCAATTTAAAGAAAACAATCCCTTTATGCATTTTCCAAAATTAATGTAATAAAATGATACTGTAAGTAAAAGAAGCAAGAATTGTATCCTGAAAGGATAAAATGTAACAGTGAATTTTTTTAAATTTTCATGAGAAAATATTCTAATGTTAGTATTTATTGTATCCCAATGAAGTTGGGAATGTGATGTGTTAAAGAGGAGTTAGAACTGCTTGATGGGTGAAGCATATTGTTTGAAAAGTAAATAAAATACCGGTTTCAGGCGAATGCTTATAAACGGTTTCGGGGTGTGTCGAAATTAAATTAAGTAGTTTGCCAGTGATTAAGTTTTGGGGAAACCAAATAAATACGTTGTGTGTGTAAGTAACATTTTTTTGGGATGAAGTGGAAGTAATTAAATTAACTGATTAAGTTTAGGCACAAGTTTGATTTTTTTATAATTCGGAAAATACACACATCCTGCAGTTGCGATTGAGTAGGTTAAAAGAAATCTGGATGCATACTACCTTGATCAAAAATTTCCCGGAATTTATTCAGAAAATTAAAAATACAAGTTTATTCATCTTAATCTATATTGTCCCCTTCAAAGTAATCCCCATCGACTGCAACACACTTATGCCAGCGCTTGATCCAATCCTCGAAACATTTTTTATATTCGGTTTTCGGTATGTCCATCAGTGCTTCCTGCGATTTTTCCATTACTTCCTCTCGGCTGCTAAAACGCGTTCCCCGTAATGGTTTTTTTAACTCGATTGAACAGAAAGAAGTCACAGGGAGCCAAATCAGGTGAATTCGGTGGCTGTTGGATGGTATTTGTTGCATTTTTCGTCAAAAAATTACGAATAATGATAGCACTGTGCGACGGTGCGTTATCATGGTGCAAAATCCACGAGTTTTCTGCCCACATTTCTGGTCTCTTTCGGCGAATTGCTTCACGCAAACGTCTCATAACGCCCAAATAATACTCTTTGTTTACTGTCTGGCCTTCTGGCAAAAATTCATGATGCACTACACCGTTGTAATCCATGAAAACCGTCAGCATTGCCTTCTTTTTTGACTGAAAACGACGTGGTTTTTTTGGTCTCGGCTCATTTGGTGAACGCCATTCACTTGCCTGATGTCTGGATTGCGTATCGTACTCATAAACCCACGTCTCGTCTCCAGTAATGATCCTTTTGATGAATGTGGGATCGGATTCAGCCTCGCAAATCATGTCTTTTGCGACGTCAACACGGTCTCTTTTTTGCATGAAATTGAGGTCTTTTGGAACCAACTTTGCTGCTACACGACGGAAACCCAAATCATTAACCACAATGTCTTGGGCGGATCCATAGGCAATGTTCAAGTCCTCCGCTATTTCTCTGATGGTTAATTTGCGGTTATTGACCAACATTTCTTTTACTTTATCAATTTTTTCACCGACTTTCGATGTCGATGGTCTGCCACTGCGTTCATCATCTTCGATTGACTCACGACCACTTCTGAACCGCTCGTGCCACTGGTAAACGACCGTTTTTTTTAGAGAATCGTTGCCGAAACACTTTTCCAACATTTCCAACGTCCGTGCGCCACTAAATCCGTTTTTTACGCAAAATTTAATACAAGTTCGTTGTTGCAAATTTAAATCCATTTCTGCAATTGTAAAAAATCGCCAACACACACAGAGATAGATGTACTCTTGGCTACGTAACTTTTGCAAATGTCAAGTTATGACACTAAGATTTAAAGGGAATATCAACAACAGATGTACCAATTTAACAAAAAAAACAGAACTCAAATCGGAACGATGGGAGCGCCACACGGTGGTTATTCCGGGAACTTTGTGATCAAGGTAGTATAGCTGTAGTGAATAGCACATAGCTTTTTTTTGAGCGCTATTAGAAATTTCGATATATTAATTTGCTCTTTTCCCATAATTTTTATTTGACTGATAAATGTTAAGTACGTACGGTCAAGTTCACCTCCATTTAACTCCATTTAACTCCATTACTCTAATCAACTAATTTAATTAACTATTTCAAACACGCGAAGTGAGTGCATATGTATTTTAATAATTTGGCGAGTGGATAACTTATTGGCTATTGATATCGTATGAAATAAAAACGCGGGAATTACTTGACCATCCTCCCCCTCCGAAATCACCCCCTATCCTTCCCCAAACGTCGCCGGAGTACCCTTTTGTTGCATTGTCCTCTCTCCTAGGATTGGTTCCTGGTGGCCCGTAGGAATCTCTCGCTCCCATCCCTATTCCAACTTTCTTTCACCGGCGTCTTCCACATCATTTAATTCATCCCTCTGCAGGCCATCTCCCCTCTGGCGTTTTTTTACGACCCCCGGTCGAATCGTTGAATGTGGCCAATTATATTGCCACTTCTTTCGACCCTCTTGGTCCCCTCAGTCAGCCTGCATTAGCTGCGCCGCCTGTGCCTTTTATCTTCAAGGTTTTTCCATCAGCACTTAACATCCAATTCCCTCTTTTTTTGGTGTTTCTCTCATCATAAAAATTACACCGTGCATACTGAACGCTGTACTAAGGACTTCTTGGAAGAATTATCGGTTTTCTATTCTGATAGACCCCTTGCAACTTTCTTTGCCATAATGTATCTTACGTCTGAAAATGGAAACATCTTTTTATTTTTTATTTCAATTTTGAATTTCACTGTAATATGTACACTACGATGGTATCAGGGCTCATTACGTAGAAATTCATTTTTGAATGAAAGAACTCCACTAGCTATTTTCAGTAAGACTTTAAGTGTGATACGCCCAGGTTGGTTTCAATGCATAGGCATTGAATCCACCCTAGCGGTAGTTTGCAGGGTACATAATAATTAAGAATAAATTTAACTTGTACCAGGTACAATCTACGCGACCCGTGTCACTTCTAGCAAATCTATTTCTAACTGCTTCGGGAACGACCTCAAAATCCCCGCAAATTAGCGGCAAAACAAGTCCGCTTAAGTTTGTTTTGAGAGGTTATGACCCCCGTAATCCCCTCATCCTGTATACGCCACTTTACGAGAGGAACGATTGCATTCGCTGACCTAGAAGTTTATTTTAATTGTGAATCCAAAATGGAATAACGTTTGCACTCCCCCTCATGCGCAAAGCACTCGCTATGGAAGTCCGTTTCCCGCGCCGAAGAGAGTGCCCGTGGTAGGATGTGTTCACAGCGGGCCCGTGGTCTCTGAGTGCGTGTCTCCTTGCCATAAATATCATCCAAGCCCACCGCCGGGTTGTAGCTGGTTGAAGACGGACGTGTCTAGCCGAAAGCTCGAAAGAATCAATGCCTTGGCTTCGCAGACTTCTCTGGTCGTGGCCTCCTCCCCACGGTGGTCGCCGACCGGCGCGTCTATCTCTCCTGGCTCATTCACGGCCGCGCGTTGAATGCGCTTCACGAAGCCTCCTCACCTGAGTCCACTCCACGAATCCCCGCAAGGAGGACAAATTGCAAATTTAAGAGCTCTCTTTGCGTCCCTTGGCACGGTGCGTTGCTGGCTTTGGAGGGAAGGTACATTAATTCAATAGCGAACGTGACGTTTAAAAGAAAGTTCATCTGATACGTAAAGAGAAATGGGCATGCCTGTAACTTTAAGACCACGCTTGCTGGACGAGAGTGAGAGGAAATTTGTAAGTGAGCGTAGTAGCGCACGGGAACATATTTCAGCCTGCCTATTCCTTCTGCGGTCGGGAGTTCAAAAATTTCAAATCGCAGCGAGAGCTGTCACTATTTTAATTTACGATAAACTGGTGCTGGAATAGTTTTCTTGAATTATTCTCCACGCCTGTCGCACTCCCGTCGGTAGAATTTAAAAGGTAGTATAATTTTTTCCAGCACTGGCCAACCGGATGATACTATTTTACGCACCCTTCTCGTCCAGGGCATCCAAGGCACTCGATTCGGTGCAAAATACTTGAAAGCCTTTCCCCTTCACCTCCCCTCGCCCCCCAAGCGATAGCGCGATGAATTTCCGTGAACATGCTGTGCATTTCATTTCCTTTGGCACGTCTGGCTTCCACCCTCCCTCGCACCCACCTCTCCATCCAGTCCATCGCCAAAAGAGGTGTCGCGGCGAGGGTTCGTTAGTCAACGTCCTCATCATCATGATGGAATTCTGCGTGCGTGGACATGTACACGCACATGTACACACGCAGGGTGCGGTGACGTAACTCCCTTTTTTCAAACACAAAATGTTTTAAAAAAGGAGATTTTGTTGCCCCACCCATATAATTAAATAGAATAATTAATCTATATATATACACATATGTACATATGTATGCATACACACACACATGTATATATATATATATATATATATATATATATATACATACATGTGTATTCATATATATATATTTATATATTTATTATATAAATCTACATTGGTATATATATATATAGTCCATCATGCTAATCTTGGGAATGATAATTGAGGTGGTTTCCCGTTGCCTTCCTCAATAGTGTTTTTAAGTGACACCATCACTTACTGGCCACCCCACTGGGGTCAAACGCCATTGCAGCCGCCTCACTGAGGAACAGACGCTGCGTGGACTACCTTTCGTTTGGCTCCTAACCTTCGGCCTATCTACCAGGAACAATTATGTCAAGGTTGTAGTCCGGGGAGGGAAATATATATATATATATATATATATATATATATATATATATATATATATATATATATACTATATATATATATATATACTATATTTATATATATATATATATATATATTTATATTTATATTTATATAATAAATTAATTTACCAGCTAAAGTAGGTTTTAGATTGACAGATCTACTGAATAAATATTTTGTTTCTCCTAACAAAACATACCCCAATAACCAAGGCATACATATGTATGTAGATATCGCTCGCATGACCATGCGTCCAGCCGGCGCTGGATGTGTTGGGGAAATTGGGAATTTCTTTTATCCTTCCCTAATTGGTTCGGCGTGGACGGGAGAGGTAATTTGTCCGGCCCGCATGAATCAAGATGCATGCGGGCCGCGCATTTCGGTCGTCGCTCGCGTGTGGCTCGGTCTCGCCCGCCATATCTGCTAAATTCGGGAAACGTGCGAAATTACTCCTTTACTAAATTCGTCTCATGCGAAAACACTCTCACTTATTTGAACTCCTTGGTGCCAGATATGGAATATTAATTAGCGAGTTCGGTGCTTGTCAACAGCCTTGGAAAGGAGGACCAGCTGAGGCTTAATTATCTTGATTTGATAGAAGAAGACTTTACCGTTCGTCAGGTGACCATAGAATAGTTTCAGTCTCTCTGTGTTAATTCTTTAAAGTCAGGCAGACGTTCAACCTAATGATGATCTATGCGTTACACGTTAAACGCTGAGAGTAGGAAATAAAATCTATGATCTATCTGAGAAGTCGATTGTATGTTCTATAATTAATTTATCGGTGGAAAACAAGGGAAAACAAGTCTGACGTATTTAGCGCATTATTGTTAGTGACATAAACTTATGATAATGATAATCGACCACTCTAATTCTCAATGAAAAAAAATGGCATATGGAGTATTGTGAAAGTAATACGCAGTATTTTATTGTGACACGAATATCCATGGCCGCGCGTTAAAGCTGGTCGGGAAATTTGGTGGGGGGTCTGCCCTTCCAACGCAGCCGGTGGCCAGTTTGCTCCGAGCAGTGTGAACGGAAAGACGTACATCCGCGTGAAGGGTGTTTTTCGACTTTGTAACATGGCGTACGACAAGGTAAAGCTCCACCATGACAATGCCCGCGGCCACACGTCCTTCATTATTACCAACGCTACCGTGACTCGGAGCACCACCCCAGTGGTACTTCCTCAGCTTCTTTACAGTCCCGACTTAGCTCCATTTTACGTTTTTTCGCTGATTGAAAAGAGAAAGCTGAAAGGAAAGCATTGGGAGACCGTGGAAAACACTCAAAAGCATGCAACGCATCGTTACTGAGAGACATCCCTGCAGAGAGGAGTTACAGGGTGCCTTCCTTCTTAGGCGTGGCAGACACGTCTCCGCGAGTGTATAATTAATGCAGGGGCAGAGTTTTTTTGGAGAATTTGAAGCATTTGTGCAATTACGTAAATAAATTAATCTATTTTACCCAGAGAGTTCGCATCACTTTTATAGGGGACCCGGTGCACCACTATATTTCTGCAAAGAGAGAGAGAAAAGCGAAAAACATTGTTGCGCCGGTGAAATTAGTATTATATCACGAATTTATCCGAGTTTTAAAAATTCCGCTAAATTGTGTCTGTACGCATACGCAGCGATGGTTGGCCTATTACTGTGCACCCACTGTAGCAACGCTGTCGTAAATGAGTTCTCTATTCAAGACCGAAAGGGACACAGAGACGTCACGGACATATTCATTGGAGCCTAATACATACATACATGGAAGTCATGAGTGTATCCGGAATGCCCTCATTTGCCAACAGACAGTTCTTAAGTTAAACCGAGAGCTGTTGTGAATGCAATACCTTGTTTAACTAAAACTTTTTAAATGCCTTGAAAAGTGATATATTTTTTAATCTATGCCTTTTTTTGCAACCATGAAGTTGCATTTTACCGGTAAATGCATTCATTAAATGCTTAGCAAGTACCAAATACTCATACTAACATGGTAATGCTTAGAATTTAGCGGAAGAAGTTCTCTATATCCTTTGATAAAAAAATTCATTTGAAGTCGTTATAATTAACGAGCAAACATTATTTGCGAAAACCTTCCATCCCGATATCCCAAAACGTTGTATCTCTGAATAAATTTCCCAGGGGATTTACTGCTAACAGTAAATGCTCATTAAACTGCGATGGCTCCCATTTTAACTGAGTAAGAGTCCTTTAAATTTGTCTTTCAAAAAATTAATTTATTATTCATATCGTATAGCTGTAGCTTCCGGAAAATACACATTCAAATGCGCGATAATTACGTTGAATGCGGTGTAATGTATTCAGACCCGCATTAATTTACTGATAAAAAAAGGGGCAGAGGGTTCCACTGTATTTTCGATTATTTATCTTCCATCTCAGGAACATCAATTATGTTTCGTTTAAAATACGTTGAAGGGGCCTTCCCTTCGATATTTAAAAAAAATATATTGATCGATGGAATGAGATTATCAATTTCATATGAAATTGAAGAGGAAGTACCTGAAAATAATTCGTTCGGAAAATGCACGGTGAAGAATTCGAATCGCCAAAGCAAGTGTCCAACTTTATTCCAGTGACTATAAGGCAAAGTTATTTCTTCCCGAACGCTGCCGGATAGACGGCCCTCTCTTGCCCACACATACCCCTTCGAATTCACTGTGGGCAGCGCCCCCACCACCAGAAATCCATTAGTAAAGAAAATGGCAGGGAATTGAACCACTGGCTTCAGTTTTCTTTGTGTGGAAATTTGAGAAAAAAATAAGGGTATCCGACGTGAAGGAAGAAGTACCACGGAATTGATGAAAACAGAAAAAAACACGAAGAACACAGTGCGTGCTTGAGACAAACCATTGGAATTCAGCACGTAATATTTTCGTTTCGTGTCGTGAAGCGAAAAAAAATTCGAATCTAACAATCAGAAAATAACAAGAATAAAACTATACTTTCTTTTCCTTTTCTTTCCGATTACTTTTCGATTTCGTCTAAATAAGGTGCCATTCAGATGTTCAATACCATTAGGTATAAGGAAAAAGATTGGGACTACAGGGCGGTGCCTTAAAGACCAAGTGGGATTGCCTCGCGTGAGGTGAGCGAAAGTAAATGGCAGTGATAGAGCTTATGCATTCAGCAAGCAAGCGCACCAACACAAATATTTACATTATATGGCAACGTAACACTGCAATATATCAATGAATGGAGTATTTCAAATGCATTGTACCGAATGGCTACAGCTTGAATTATCCAAAGCTCGGAAACTCTTTGCAATGCAGGTAAAAAAGGTGTGACAATTTTCACTTTAAGTCGTCATACATGCATGTGCCATCTTGCGGTCCATCTGAAAGGTTGCATGCAGCTGACGAATGAACTACGTAGTACTGAATTCTGCAAATGAATCCTTAGGCTTGAATCTCCTCAATAGGGCGCCTTCCTTTTCCAGTACTCCCCCCTGGAGGCGTCTGGTGGCCTGCGGTCACATTCCGATTACATCATGGAGTAGGCAACAATTGAGTGCTCGCCTACTTAAGGGTAATGGGTGAGTTCCAAAATTTTCCTCATAAGGGATGGCGCTGCGGTCGAGAAGACTCATTAAGTGGTCAATCGCCTGACTGACCTACCCCACGGAATTTCCCCGGTGAAAGTTCATAGGGTCAGATGTTACAAATACTCGCTTCTTTCCTCTCCTCGCAGCTCATGTGGAGCTGTCACTTTCACGTACCATGTCCACCGGTTCTATTCCATATATTTAATAGAAAATGTTTCTTTTATTATTGAATTTTTATGTAAGTTACCTAAAAAACCATACCTACAAAGAACATACCTAAAAAATTTACATGCCTAAAAAAAGAAAAAATCCCAAAAAAATCGAATAATTACTTGTGCATACATGAATCAATCTGTGATGGGAAGAGGTGTAAGGTAGGGTTGTCCATTGCCACCGGTACTGTTTAACGTTTATGTGGAGGAAATGGTTAAAGAGGCATGGGAAGAACTGGAGGTAGGAGTGAAAGTAGGAGGGGAATTCATGAAATCAGCTAGGTTCGCTGATGATCCAGCTTTAGTTTTTCAGTCAGCCAAGGGGTTGCAAGCACTGCTAAGGTAATTGGAAATTCAGGGCGATAGATAAGGGATGAGAATCATTATACAGGTAAATAGAAGTACCTGTAAATAAAACGAAGGTAATTCGATTTTCGAGGAAGACAAAGGCTATGCTTAACTTTTAAACAGGAGGGAAAAAACTGGAGTAAATTGAACAGTTTATGTATCTCGGAAGTGTTTTGGATCAACATGGTCAAAGTAGTAGGGACATAAGGAGAAGAATTGCGCTAGGCAAGGAGGCTTTCACAATGAGGAGGAAGTTGATGACAGGGACGTAGAGTAAGGGTATTAAGAAAAGGCTCGCGAAAAATTTGATGCTAGCCCAATTATTTTGCATGGAATGTTAGCAGGTATTGACTATTTTCTACCTCATGACCTTCATGGGTGCCAGCTTTCTCAAGGCAGGGGCATTTCGACTTTTTTCCAGGAACGTAGGAGGCATTTCCGTTGACTGGCGGATGATAAATGTATTCCATGATGCCCAAATTCCTGGGAGATGGATTGCACTTCTTGGGGCATTTTTTTCGATCTTCCAGGTCACAAATCTTCGAGTCCTCGGGTTCTGTGTTTTTCATTTTTTTGTCTTGGAGCAGGTCGTTGTTCAAAATGAGATATTTTAAAATGAACCCCGGGGGAGAATTGGAGCAGGTTCCATGGGAGTGAACCTTATAAAAAAAATATTTGGTTACTAAGTGTAGTAATCCTAAAAATGTAGATTTGCTAACGGACGTAGTATTTCGACTTTTCCACGAGCCGTGGCGTACGTGTGCGTTTCTTTTGTAGGTTAAAGAATGATCTGCAAGGCGATGAGAGCGAGATATTGTTCGCGAAATCGGTTCCGCCCCTCGTGGGATGACACTACTCCTTCCGGCACCTTCCCTCACATCTCGCGATGAAATAAATCTAATTGATATTCCCGCCCTGAGTCAGCTTATTTGATAAATTTCGTCCAACAATAAAACGCCCATCCACGGCATATAAAAATTACAGCATCAGAGAGTCATTTGTATTCACTATTTTATTAATCGTTGAAATTCACAGCTGGACATGGAGTGATTAAGCTAAAATACTGCAGTAAGGATGGCTGTAGCTAATTTTGAAGAGGGACTTGAGATAAAAATAAAAAAAACTCTAATGTTTGACAAGCTAAATATTTTTTGTAAGAATTTACCTAATCTCCGATGGATTAATATTGAATTCAATGTTAAAAAAAGAGAGCGGTCGCTTTGTCGTCATTAAATTTCCGAATTAATATTCCTCTTTTTACCCTTGCAATCAGTTAAATTAAGTAAATAAAATTTCGGAGCTCTGTGTTATCGCAATTCGCATTTTCAAATGCAAAATCAACATTTTAATGCTGTGACTGAGGGATATGTCCGGACCAGGTGGATGTTTTCAAATGGTTACATAACTTAGGTCTCACATTGACTTGTGCGGAAGTATGTAAACAGAAAAACGTTAGCTAGGCGCTCAATTCGATATATATCGAGCCGTTAACAGTAGGAAATACGTGTACCTATACAGCAGTAAACGTCTAAAGGAAATGACACTTGATTAAAGTTAATACTTCCTGTCAACTCAAAACTGTTAATGAATACTCGGTGCAAATATTTTACCATACTATTAAAAAGATAAAAAATAATTGGCATAAATATTGAATCAGTTGTTCGTTTTTTTCATATTTTACTATGCTATTTTATTATCCCTAAAAGGGTAATCAATGGAGAGATTAACGCCTTTTGATTATAAAAATATATTTAAAATTCTCTTTTCAAATAATTTCCTGTGACCTTACAGTATAATAATCTTGTGTAATAACATCCCAGAGAAACTGCGGGAGATGCCGCAACAGTAACTTTTAACGGAGTCATCCGCTAATGTGCATTTCAATGCAACAATTTCAGTGTTCCCGGTCAAGGCGAATGATTTTTACACTCTGAAATTGTTGCATTTTGTAATCAAGATGATTTATTTATCTTGTTCATCCATTGTCATAGCCTGTTTATTTCTAGTTTATGTTTAGAGTCTGTTTAGAGGTTGTCTCCATACATGGCCCATTATGAAAGTAATGCGCATGATTTTATTTATTTCTCTGGGAAAATTAGATTTATTGATGGTACTTGCACAAGTGCGTCGCAATAATTGCATGCGCATTACTTCCATCATGGACCATGTATGTCATCCCCTGTCAAGTTGAACTCGGCACACTTGAATATCTTCCTCATTAAATATTGCATCTGGAGCTCTCTCCGCTCCATCGCTATTTCAGCAGGGAAACATTTCCTTCCCATCTTACGTGCACGAATACTTATCGGGAGCGAAAATTGTTCACATTATGAAGTCAATAAAACAAACCTTCAATTTTCTCTCGAGTAATGGAATAATTCGACATTTTCATAAGTTAAAAAGTGTGCATATGTTAAGAATACGGGAGAGTTGTCGATCAAATTCATAATTAAAGGTGATAAATCCATAGACTCTGAAACTCTTTTGGGATTATATAGATTGAGTTTCAAAACATTCCAAATTGATTTTCTTATTTATTTATTTCCTTTCGTCTTTTTTCATATTGATTTTTCATGACTCTACTCTAAAATTTCTTATCTTATTGCCATTTTTGTATGTTCTAGTCTAGAATTATATCCAATGTTGAGTCTTAAGAATTTTCTTTTAGTATTCGGTAGTGTTCTTTCTTTCGTCTTTTCCTTTTTACCCATTTCCTAATTATAAGAACATCCACCTTTACTCTATCATTCTTAATTTTTTCCATTCTCTTCCTAAAGGGGAATATTTCTACACCTTTCACATAAATCTGTTTTTTAGCTGCCCAAGTTCCTGAACTCTGCACTTCGCGACACACAATAGGATTTTCATGTGCCTCTACTTAAATTAGATTTTCGCTTTACTTTTTGGAATATTACTTTTATCTTACTTCTCCTTTTTGCTCCATAGTTTCAAGTTTTTGGGTTTTAATATGTTAAAGTCTACATATTCCAGTTAAAAGTATCCCAGAAAGTTTCATATTGTGTTCTCTTTTTCGTGGATAAGCTCCTTCAGTCATAGTTAACTCAAACTCATTTATATATTACTATGGATGAGAAATGAGCACTGCACTTAAATTAAAAGATATGTACTACTAGGTCAATGGACCTCTCAGTCAGAATCTTTTTCTTGTTGAAATGTTCTCTTTTTTGGATGTTACAGATTTGCATGTACTGAAATTCGCATTTCATTAATGTAGAGTAATGTGGACCAATGAGTGGAAAGACGACTATTCAGGCATGCGCATTAATTTTATTATTGTTGGAATTTATTTAAAAAAATCTAGTTAGTGAAAAACGTTTCTCTTTTTACGAACCGTGGAGGATATTTGTTAAAAATAAGAGGAGGGAGACAATGAAGATGAGTGTTGGACGAAATGCAGGGATTCTGGACGAAAGTGGTTTTATGTCATAGTTTTCGAATTCTAAATTACTGCTGCGTTCAGCGGCGTGCGCCTGAATCTGCAAGTCATCTCGCGAGCCGCCTAAGGCAAATCGTGTCGCGGCATCAGTAATCCATGATTGCTTGTGCAATTATGCATAATTATAAATGTATATTTGCAATGACCTAAATATTCACGCACTTACAAGTAAATGGGATCCTCTTGATGTTGGATTGATTGCGGAATCGGATCGCGTGCAGTGTAGAGGAACTATCATTGTAAAACGTCGTTAGGATAAACTTAGTAGCGTATAAATTATGCATATTAGAGCAGCTATGGCGGTAATCACTCACTGAGCGAAGGTTAAATTGCACATTAAATCTCTTGCATAAATTGAAAGGGCGTCTCTGTAGCAGTGATGTTGAAAATGAATTAGTACCCCCATTTTACTACGGTAGGAGAGATCATGTTATTAAATAAAGAGAGAGATTAGGGGTGGGAGAGATAGGTTTAAGATGTCATTTTTTCCACGAACAATAAAGGATCAGAATAATATTGTCCGACCTCGGTAGGGTCATATTCGGGTCAAAATTAGTCTGGTAACCCCCTGCCACACACCCCAGCGGTGGCTTGCAGGGTATATATATAATTAAAAACTAAATTTTAAAAAACACATTCCTATCTACTGCATGTAATAATGTGTGTGCTCGAATGAAGCTTTAAAATTAAACTTTTGAATGAAGAATCCAGTAGTGGTGACATTTGATTTTTGTATCCTTCGGAGTTCTTCTGAGTGGCTGGATCCGACAAAAAAAAATATCTCTATCAGTAAGCTACAATGAAAAGTAATAATGGTAGCCTTGGAAACTGACGTTTGGTCCTCCACACTAACTGAACATTGTTGCCAGTACACCGATAACCGATTTTAACTGTAAATCGAGATTTCCAACTTTCCACGCATGTGGTCCAAATTGCATCTTTGGTGTTTCTCTTGACTCCACCCAAGGTCCTCACGGAAGATTCTCACTCATGACCTCAAGTACACTTCATTCCACCCCAGAACACAAGAATCAGAGCAGAACCGCACACAAACACCGCAAAAGGTTTCGTGTAAGAAAAGCTAAATTAGGTTATTTAGGCAACCACAGTCATTAATCAAATTACTGTTATTAATAGTATTATTATGTAAGTTTACATGTGTATACGCGCAACATCAAATATGTATCATCTTGATGCATGGATGGTTGGTTTTCCTACGGCCACACCCCCTTGCGGCGGTTTTATGTGCTTTGCGTACATGCAGAAGAGGAAACTCGCCCTGACCTCTGACCTCCACCCCTCCTCCTCATAATCTCACCCCCGCTCCCTATTCTCGTGGACCGCAGTACGTAGGCACTCTTACATATGCATGCGCCCGCCTACAGAGACACGGACACGCGTTCTCCCAACCCTTTTTCTCCTTTCTTCGCGTGGATTTCGATCGCGTGATTCGGGCCACTAAGCCCGCAGACCATCAAACAACCCCTCTCCCATCTCCAAATCTCCGACACCCTCCCTCTTCCCCCAACCCCCCCGTACACCTTCACGAAATTCCTCCTCTGCCAGATTTGATTTCCGCCCGCCCCGTGCGCCCCCCGGATGAGGGGGGAGGGGGTGGGCCCGGGGAGGAGATCGTGTGGGGTGGTACCGACTGTGTTTTCGGGGCAAACGTGTGGATAGGGGCGGCGTTCCCTCATTCCGTCGTTTCGATTCGTGGAATCGAGGCCCTGGAGCGCCCTCTCGATGCATTGTTTCGATTCGTTAATTGGACGCGGTAATGCAATATGGCACCGACTCCAAATCCCAGTTTTGAAGCTTGTTGATCTGCTTCGGGTGTTTCAATTGGTCGTCATTCTCAGCTTTGTAGTGATTGGTTCATTCGTAGGACTTGGTTCGTTTTTATACTACAACGCACTCTGTTGTCGTAAATGTAGTCGCATTTTGAAAGAAAAACATTTTATGCATCGAATCATAACTTTTTTGCTTCCATGCTTTGAAGTTGCGTCTAATTATTCGGAATATTAAACGGAAGGCGTCGGGAAGGTAAGAGAAGGTTGAGGCGGTGGAAATGCCATCATTGGCAAAACAAATTCTCACTTTTAATTCCCCCACCAGGTTTTGATGTGAAGAAAACCATCGTTCCAAACGAGCCGATTTGATGAGTCCGCTCGAGGTGCGCTGAATGCAACGGCGAATCGAAGCAGTCAGTATTCCTTCCACCATGCTTTTAACAAATTCGCAGTTTTCACACCATGATTTAGGAAACTCAAAATGGAAATTCAAATGTGATTTTATTGTGCCCACATGGACTTGATAGTTACGTATGTATGTGGGGGAATACACTTTTACTCTGAACCATCTCCTGGAATCATAACTCTGCAGATAATTTGAACATGTTATGAAAAGTTAAGTATTGTTGAGAAAGAATGGAATGAACTTCTAGCAAAATCTTTTTTTCGGTAACGTGTGCATTAGTCATGGTAATACTAATGTGTGTATAAAAGATTCCGTGCCAGGCTTGTGGCGCCATTCTCTTCCACATGGCGAACAAAAGCCTCAGTATTTAGTTTTGAAAGCCTCAATCGTAATGACTAATATTTATATCTGCACTTTCAGAAGTGAATTGCATTTGCTTCGATGTAATGCAAACAGAAGGTTGTGGTTTTCGAATTCGGGAAGTACTCGCGAGGAAATGGAAACCTGCGTGGAACAGAAATCCGGCCGAATCGACATTAAAATCCCAAATGATCTCTCATTAGCTTCTATGATGTATCAAAACTTTGCCCGATCCGTTTGACAAATATTTAAGAGCAAACGAGGTCTTCAGAATTAAGGGAATTATTCAAAGTTTCTTTAAGATTAAGGTCGTGGGGGGAGGAGGTTATTACTACTTTTGCCGAGGGACTGCGAAAAGGACATAATTCGAAGCGGCGTTAATCGAAACACCATATTTTAAAATAAGGGAGGCTCGGGCTTCGCCTGTGGATTTTAATCAAGTGGCGTCAAAATTCTCACTCGTGGGCCTCGGTGGAAAATGGACGTTCACGGTGGTGGTGGGGATATGGCAAGGATGGCCGCCAATACTCACGTGCGCTATCGATCGAAGAGTTAGACCTGCTAGTAATTAGACTCTCTGGGATCCGGTCGCAAACTCCAGGCGCGATAAAAGTAAGTGCATGCGCCAATGTACCTACGCACTCCGTTCCCTAATGGCATCTCCGTGCCTTCGACGAAATATCTTTTCGCCTTCATATTAAATTTAAAGTATTTCATTAGGAAAAGCATTCATTTTCGAAAGTGGAATTGTTCGGCAGAGAGGAGGAGAGAAAAGATTATGCACTTGGCGCACGCCATCGTGCAATTTCGGGCCTGTGAACGTTCCCCATCCATCTACACACACACAAATGCTTCATCCTTCCCCATTTCTAATACTCAGCGCAGTAACTGTGCTGTGTAACCGCACAATCTAGATGCTATGACTAAAAATGAAAAAAAGTAAGTATATAAAATTTCCCCCAAAGCTAAGATGTATGCACTAATGAGTGAGTGTATTGCAGAAAATAGGAATAGATTGGAGGGAAAGGAGGCCAATACGCAACCTTTATATATCTCAGAATACTCAGGTGCGAGTGGGGAACGGGGAGTCCGGATGGGCTGTCTTAGGAAGAGGGGTAAGGCAGGGTTGCCCATTATCACCGTTGCTGTTCAACCAGTATGCAGAGGAAATGGTTAAAGAGGCATGGGAAGAACTGGAGGTAGGAATGAAAGTGGGCGGGGAATACGTAAAATCAGTTAGGTTCGCTGATGACCAAGCTTTTGTTTCTCAGTCAGCCAAGGGGCTGCAAGCATTGCTGAGTGAATTGGGAAATAAGTGTGATAGATATGGGATGAGAATCAATATTAATAAAACAAAGGTTATGCGATATTCATCAAAGAAAAAGGATAAGCTAAACATTAACATAGAAGGGCAGAGTCTAGAGTAGGTTAAGCAGTTTAGGTATGTCGGAAGTGTTTTGGACCAAAATTTTCAATTTCTTTGGGACGTAAGGAGAAGAATTGCACTAAGCAAAGAGGCTTTCACATGGAGGAGGAAGTTGATTACAGGGGCGTTGAATGAGGATTTTAAGAAAAGCCCCTTCGAAACTTTGATATGGTGTTCTGTACAGTGTGGAAACGTGGTAATTGGAGCATAAGGGTAGACGTAGATTGGAAGCTTTTAAAATGTGGGTTTGGAGAAGAATGGAGAAGGTGAAATCGACGAATTGTATGGTGGGCGAAGGGAGGGGTTTGTCGGAAGAAATCAAAAGGAGGCAGATGAAAAATGGATGAAGGGCGTCTTGTTCAACATCGAGAGACATGAGTTGGAGACTGTAATAGGGGAGAAGGTTAGAAAAACGAAAAAATGGTCGGAATAGGATAGGGATGTTGGAAAAATTGAAGGGAGGAAGGAAGTACACAGGGGTAATTAGGGGCTTGTTGTAGAGTAGGCTGTTTGGTTGTATTTTGTTAAGAGAAACAAAATATTTATTTGGTAGTTTTGCCTATCTAAAACCGACCTTGCCGGTATATTACTTGAAAAAATTATTCTATTAACCTTTTACCTTTGTGGTAGCTATTATAGGGTGATGTGATAGTCCACTGGATAGAGCGGAGCTCACTGAAGCACCTGGGGTCGATCCTGGGTGGCTTTTATCGAGGAGCTCCGCTTCAACCAAGCAGTTCAGTTTTTTCGGCACCTCATCTTCCCCATGTGAAGCACTGGTAACACAAAACAATGGAATTCATTGACGGATATATTGAAGATTAAACGCCATATAGTACAAGGTTAGGTACTCTGCTCGCCTGTCAAACGGATATTTGGGTTGATTACAGTGGTGGTTTGGTAGCATAAATAGTTTGCAAAAACAAGTCGTGATTTAATAAATCCCCAACTTTTTTATTTTCTCAAACGACGCCAAAAGCGGCGCCGTGCCCCGTCATAATCGTTTAACGTGCTCAAAGGAATCTCTTAAATGCATTGAATGGAATGACGCTATAACCATTATAATTTACGCGCCCCGTGAAGTTTGGCTAAAAAGCATGGGCACTTGTTAAAATAATTCCTCGGTCGTTCATAAACTCCTTGATCAAAAGAGTGGGCCCCAAAACGCAAGTGAAAGTGCAGGCTAAACATTTATGGGGAGGAGGTGAATATGTGGTATTACTGGAGTAGGAATAGCAAGCGTTCTGATATATCCTATAGACATAATGCGCGGGAGTGTTGGGAACGAATGTTTGTCCGTGGCCCTCATCCAATGATCGGCGATTATTTAAACCGGGGTTGAAAGGCTTACTGCCCCTTTTGTCGAGTCCATGACGCTCGCGAGAGAGAGAGAGAGAGATTGCGGATTTGTTTGGCCAAGAGTATTTCCGACAGATTTTATTATTGCGTCGACGTAAATGATGTCCACGATCGTAAACCACGACTCGGTTCTTTTTCCATTTCATCTCTGTTTATTTTTTCCCCATTAATTCCATGCGGATTATATATTTATTTTTTTCCGCTCCGTCCCCACAGAGGTTGTGTATTTGGCAATATCGTCGCTCTTTGGAGGGGAGACCGCCCCGCGTCGTATACAATGCGGGCGGGCCGTACGTGCGAAACAATGGCGACGGGGTTGCGGGCGTGGGAGGGCGTGGCGGCCCGCCACGATTGCCCCGCTCCATCCCTGCTCCCTCCCGCCCTCGAAATCAGCGCCGGGAACAAAGAATATTTTGCCGAAATTGGAGATCGAGGCGGAGGAAGAAGGACCCCCCCCAACAGCCCCGCTCTCCCTTCCGCGATGGGGCCCTGTGGTTCGGAGGACTCGAGTGGCTGTGGAGCGAGAGGGAAGTCCCCTGGCGTGCAATGGGTTGATACGCCAGGGGCGCCACGTGTCATTAGGAGTTATTAATGACAGATTGGCCTGGGGAGAGGTTAAGGCTGGATGGATTGCTCCGTCTGTCGGTTTATTAATACGCCGCTCTTTGAGAATTCCGACGGATCTTCGATTAAAGCCTTCTCTCCTTCGTGCATTCGATCAATGCGATCAAAAATAGAGAGAGAGATAATCGTCTTCATTTTGGGGCTTAGATGGAGACTATGGAGTCTCTTCTACCACCTGACCCCTCGCCATACATTGAAAAAGATAAAAATTGTGATACAATAAGCAAATTATACCAAAATAGCTCTAAAATTAATACATATACAAGGGCGATTCGAAAAGTAAGGTCTTCTATTTTTTGCGTGAAAAATCAAATGTATTCTCAATTTTGCGTGCATCGTTGGAAAGGTTGAGCGTTTAGCTATTTTTCTAC
Source organism: Hetaerina americana (assembly GCF_022747635.1). NCBI lineage: Eukaryota > Metazoa > Arthropoda > Insecta > Odonata > Calopterygidae > Hetaerina > Hetaerina americana. Next base: position 3,021,593 of record NW_027287205.1, read on the forward strand.
AAAGTCGCCTTGGCGATCAATCACTTTTTGCATCCTTGTAACCTGGCTTTTAATACCGGCGTCATACCTTTCTCCCGCCGCGTTACGAGGCGAACGGTGTTAAAAACCAGGTTACAAGGATGCAAAAAGTGATTGATCGCCAAGGCGATTTTGTAGAAAAATAGCTAAACGCTCAACCTTTCCAACGATGTACGCAAAATTGAGAATAAATTTGATTTTTCAATTTAAAAAACATAGAAGACCTTACTTTCCGATTCGTCTTCGTAATTTCTTAAGACTAGATACAGCAACACAATACATTAGTTGCCCAGTTTAATTAATTACTATAACACAATATATACTACATACATACATACAATACATACAAATACTATACGTACACATACCAATACATGCAGACAATACTCTTAAAACAATATCCCTGCTTATAACTATAACAATCGCCAATACAAATAATTATGCTCCAGCCAAAGAAAGTGGAAGGACCTCGAAGTCAGCTTGCAACTGTATTTTCACTGTTTGGTTTGCTGTGAATTTAGTGATTTGTGAAGTGCGCGCTTGAATGAAGGGGGAGATGGTGCATTGGCTATAACGGATAATAGCTCATTCCAATGACGACATGCAGTGACTGCAAGTGACTGGTTGTATGTAGTTGTTCTGCAATGATGGATAAGGGTTTATGATTACCTCTGGTATTTGTTTTATGTATTCTATCAAGGCTATTGAAGTCATTGGTAAAATACTGAGGGGTTTTATAGTTTAGTTTTTGGTAGAGTAGGGACAGCGCGTGGAGTTTCCTGCGAGAATCCAAAAATAGCCAGTTAATTTTGTCAAAATATTCTGTAATATGATTGTAATTTTCAAATTGTAAATGTAGCGTGAGCATGAGTTAAATGCCCGTTTTAGTTTTACCGACAGCTCGTTGGAAAGGTCTTTATACGCTGTCACCGTAATCAAAGTGAGGAGTAATGTAATACTAATAATAAAATTACGTTTCAGGGAACGCATTTCAAGAGAGATGAGACCCTTGGAACTATGTTGGAGGGAAACTAATAATTCCATGGCTCCTCTGCCGTCTTTTAAGTTAGCATGGTGCAGTAAAAAAAAGCACGAAAGATGCAGAGAAGAATTTAGCATCGACACAATTTATGATTTCAAATTTGCGTTTCGCGCTTGCCAAGTAGTTAGTGAAAGATTCAATCCATTTTAAGGTCGATTCCTTCAGATGTCCCTGTTGGTCACGTTTGGGGTCATCGTCTTTAAGTGTCCGCCTCCTTCAAACCCAAAAACTTAGGCTGTTGTGGGTACTGGAGTCACTGATGGCCATATGAAAGCAAATCATGTAATCTGAGAGTCAAACGCAATGAAGCACGGGCCCACAAAAGGTGTCTGTTTTTTTTAAGTGTGATGCTTTAACGTGTAGACAGAGTATACTGCAACGCCCCTGGCTCTTGCTCGACTAAGACTTGCTTTTCGGAGACTTCATTCCTCAAGGAGACATTATGTACTCCTCCTCATCCTCCGATTAATTTTTCGTTAAAATTATTCAGATGATTTGGCGAGTTTTTGAATGCAAATTTTCTATCTTGTGAATAAGTATGAATCCATGAAAGTGCCGTTGCTGAGGACAGTGTACTATATCCGTTCGTCGTCCTGTGTCAGCTTTCAAAACAAAACGATAGCGCAATTTGGTTTCCGCTCTCCGCCACAGCGTAGTTCCGGGTTGGGCGACCCGCGCGGCTTGGCGCACTGTGTCGGCCATCTATGTATCCATCTCCTGATTGGCTCCACAGTAAGTGGAAATTCGGATTCGCAACCATGAGATGTGCTACAAATAATACACCTCCAAAAGGGCACACGCTAAGTAATGATTTAAAGAAAAGACCTATAGTATGTACCGTGGGTATGCATAGGTCTGAAACCTAATCATTAAGGCAGGCACTTTTTACAGGCAGCATGAAGATTTGTCGAATATACAAAGAAATAAAGAAGGAGGGTTTTTTAAAGTAATCTACCGGTTAAGATAGGTTTTGGATGGAGACAATTACTGTATAGACTTCTTTACAAAGCACAATCCAGCAACCTAGTCTACATCAGGTCCCTCTTCATCTCTGAGTAATTCCTTCATCCCGTCCAACATCCCTATCCTGTTCCTTCCCTTTGCTCCTTTGCCTAATATTCTCCCCTCTATTACAGTCTTGAACATCCCACCACCGATCAATACGCCCTTCATCCATTTCTCCAGCCTCCTTAGGATTTCTCCCATTAATCCCAAAATAGGGAAAATAGGTAGATTTCGCTATGCATAAAAGAATAATTTGTGAAGTCAAAAATACCCATGTATCCTTGCTCTAATTTTTATTCGGTGCAACTAGTCTTGATGCTTCGGCGTCGTCCTTAGGTACCGCAAGGGATTTTAGACCTCAGGTACCGCAAATCCAAAAGTAATTCCACAAAATTAAGCCTGAAAACATTGAATATATCAAAATAATACGTAATCACTGGGGACCGTCTACTAACCTACCTTAAAAGAGTAGGGATCAAGAATGAATGAATAATACTAATAATGTGAAAACTGCATATTCAGGAACACCGTTGGTTGATTATTTAAAATGAAGATTACACGTTGCGCAAGGAGCGATGCTGATTCTCGGCGTGTCTTGTAACCGAGTGAGGATTAATATGCGCAGGTCGATTGAAGTTGCATCCTGCTCCTCTAGATGGGCACGGGCTATTCCTTCTGGGGATTATTACAGTTCTAATGATAAAATGGGTAGTAAGACAGCAGCAAAAAAGGGAAAGGAAGAAAGTAAAAAGGGAATGGAAAGAAAGCTGTGACGACTTTTCCCATTATTGTCCCCTCCAGAGCCAGTAATACTAGTATCAGAAGACGCTTTTGAATTTCCTCTTATCTGCCGCAAAACTAAGATTTCTTTAATTACTTTTGTAAAGATTTTTGTACGAGATTGTGTCTCTGTCCGAGGGAGTAAGTCATTCTGACTTTATATTTATTTATTTTATGCGCGACCAAAGTTGTAACGAAGTTCGAAATGGAGGGAGACTTTGGCAGAGATGCTCCGTCGGGCCGCAAAGAAAAGAGTCGAAAGGAAACTCAATATGCAGAGGCTTTTTTTATGCGAGATTTTGCGACGACGTTTTTCTGCGCAAGTTAATAAATGAAAGTTATGTGTATACTTCTGGTTTTAAAACGATCCAACCATGTCCAAAACAATTTATTTTCTCATTATCTGTATGAACGGCACGCGCATATGTGACCCTCTCCCGTAAACTAAATAACTAATTAAATTATGAGGTCATTGGACTTGATATAGGGTGTATACATTCCTGATTTTTTGAAATGTTATTAGAGAAGAAAACCATGCAGAAATGCCTGAACCTGTATTTTGAAATGACTTTGATGAGTTCATTAATTTAATATTTTTGACCCCATCCCTTATATGTCCATGGGCATCATCATTTTTTCATATTTGAGGAAAAAAGTCAGAACACGGCCTATCAAAGAAGAATTCAGGGAGCATTATGGGTAAGACTGGAAGATTATATTTCGAAGGGACTAATTGGAGTCAATGCTGGAACCTTTGAGGCCAGGAAGCGTGTTCGAAAGGTGCGCTCGACGTCGCGAAAGACGGCCTTCCACTGGATGCTCATTCTTCTTGTAGTCATTGCTGCTGAGATATTGTACGCATTTCCGAACTACTATTCAAGGAGGAAGAGTCTTATCGGATCTCAGTGGTCGACGCATAGGGATATCTACGGATGGAAATCGCAAAGCCCCGACGATGCCTTCTTAAAACATTATATCTGCTATATATGTGGTATATAGTATAGCAGAACGATGGCATTAGAGAGGAAACATATTTTATATATATATATATATATATATATATATATATATATATATATATATATATATATATATATATATATATATATATATATAATGTATAACACTTAGCACTAGTGGACACAGACAAAAACACAGAAACACACAAAAAAAGAGACTCACTATTTTTCGAATTTTCGGTGGTCGTTGCCACCTTTATCAAGGAGGAGAGGGACAGAACAGAGAGTTCTGTCCCTCTCCTCCTTGATTAAGGTGGCAACGACCACCGAAAATTCGAAAAATAGTGAGTCTCTTTTTTTGTGTGTTTCTGTGTTTTTGTCTGTGTCCACTAGTGCTAAGTGTTATACATTATTATTCACGTCCGTGAGTCTTTCAAAAAGTGTTATATATATATATATATATATATATATATATATATATATATATATATATATAATGCATCCACGTTATTCCTTGCTGCTGCGCTGTCGTCATCCAGTAGAGTGAGGGGTGATTAATGGTATTCGGGACACTCATACGCGTTTACAACTCTTGTGATCACGGATTTCGCAAGAGGATTAGGATTCATCGGATGCAAAGGATTGACAGTTAAGCTCACGTGACTTCTCCCTCTGTTTTCTCCCACCAATGCAATGAGACGTTAATGTTATCCCTCTTACGCCAGCGTTGAGCTGGAGTGAGTGATGTGTATCAGTCCAAAAGTTTAAGTCAAATTTATATGCCTTCGTGGTGGCAGTGTTACGGGATTTTTTTATTTTTAAGAGTGAATTATTCATCGTAATTTTGAAATCTCAAAATTACGATGGAAAGCATTTCCACAACAGAACTTATTACTACAGAATAAATTAACACGAAATCATCATCACATATGATACACAACAGAGACATTTCAATAAAAAATATATTTACCGAAAATCTTGTAACACATACCGTAGGATTATGATCGTCAGAATATACAATAGTGGTGAACAGGATATTCTATTTAGTAATGCGCATTCTCTGAGAAAAATAGATTCATTTATCGTACTTGTACAAATGCTTACAATTTAACAAATTAATCTCCCCATGCATCAATAACACACTTGCGGAGACGTGTCTGCCACGCCTAAGAAGGCACCTTGAAACTCCTCTCGACGGGAATGTCTCTTTGGAACATAGTATACATGCTTTTGGATGTTTTCCACGTGGTCTCCCAATGCTTTCCTTTCAGCTCTCTCTTCAGACGGGGAGTCAAAAAACGTCGCACGGAACCAAGTCGGGACTGTAAAGGGGCTGGGGGACCATCGTAGTGGTGTTTTGGGCCAGGAAGATGGTAACGATGAAGGATGTGTGTCTGGGGCATTGCCATGGCCAAGCGAACGCCCCGTGTTTCAATTTCGAAAAACACACTTCACCCGGAGGCACGTCTTTCCGCTCAGACTGCTCGGAGCAAACTGGTGACCGGCTACTTTGGAACATCAGAACCCCCCCCCAACACATTTCCATTACTTTATTTCATTCCACCACATTACTTTCATGATGGACCACGTATATTGAATGTAATAAATTAAAATGGAATACCAATTACTATGTTACTTATGATAATCATATATTCTACATCTGCATCTACATAAAACCCCGCAAGCCGCCGCAAGGGCGTGTGGCAGGGGGTGTTAGGTCACCAACCGTAAAAAGGAACAATACAACATGCAAAACAACAACGTGGAAAATTACACCCACAGCAGCGCACACACTCATGCAAAAATCCCTTCATCCAACACTCATGCAAACACATATGCCATAAATCAACAAACAACTGCACCCCAGGATGCAGCACGAAAGCCATCCAACAACACGTAAGCCAGGACACAACAAGCAAGAATGTGAAACACCACCACCACATGAACATGCACCACAAAACACTCTACCCCCCAAAGAGACTGTAAAAGGCAGGGAATGCGACCCAACGTTGCAGGTAGCAGGAATTTCCCCCCGCGGAGAGGGACGAGGGATTGAAAGGAAAGAGACTTAAAAACAGATGAACGGAACACGAATGAGGTCATTCGGAAAGAATGAGTTTTGATAACAAAACACGAGGTTAGTGGAAGAGCATGCATTTAAGTAGAACTAATTATTTTTTAGACGCTGAGGGTGGCAAGTGGAATTTTTTGTATCTATAACCCTGCAGTTGCTATCCCGTATTGTCCGTGGGAAGAAGGAGTCCTTGAGGCGGCTAGTTCTGGCATCTATTTCCCGAATTTTATATGCATGAATCATTGCATCGCATTCGCCGGGACCATACTGGAATTTGAAACTCTAGAAAATGTCCTTACTCCCTGCTCTAGGTCCGTTCCACTTGACAAGAGAAGACTCACGGGATTTATCCTGTTATTTCGAACGTGTTTTCAGTATACTCGAGAAAGTATAATCCTTCGGGAAGTACAGTACGCACAAATTATGGAGGTACAGTATCTGTATGTGGAAAGTGAGGACTTAATGAACACTTTTCTTGCAAGTAGTATATTGATTGGTGTTGGGATGTTGAAGACTAATAGAGGGGAGAATGTTAGGATAACAAGGAAAGGGTGGGAATGGGATAGGAATGTTGGACTGGATGAAGCAAGTACACAGAGATGAAGAGGGCCTTGTTGCAGGGTGGGATGCTGGATTGTGTTTTGTTAGGAGAAACACAATATTTATTTGGTAGTTGTGTCCAATTGAAAACCTACCTTAACGGGTAGATTACTTTTAAAAATGTTTCCAGTGTATTTAAAATTCTTCCACCAGAATCATCTTTATTTGCGTAAAAAATTATTAATAATTAATAATAATTTATGCTTACTCTTCCTTTTTAATGAATGTCATACTCGTTGGTAATTTGAGATCACTATTAAAAACCATGTCTCGACGTGAGCCTGCTACTATTCCAGGGATGGTTCTCCTTTTGTCCAAAGCCAAACTTGAGAATAGGTACTCATGTCCAATTCCAACGTTTATTTCTTCCAGTGCAGAAGATGTGAGCGTTCAATTATCCGCACGTGTTTTATCCCAGCGAATGATTTCGGCTTCTAGCATGTCATCGACCATCACGGGAGGGCGCAGGTGAGGTCGGGCTGTGTTTAGCAGAAGCAGGGGTTGGTTTTTTATTTACACCCCACGGGGCCATAAAAGAATATTCCTGTGAGGATTAATATCAATAGGAATCCGAAGAAAGCCAGGAGATATCTCATGGCGTCTCTGCACCCTCGTCACTTGGATGGCACGGCCGAAGGGGCGTTGGAAATCCCGAATCTATTTTAATAAGTCACCCACGAGGGAATGCGGGGTTCTTAGGCCTTTCCATTCCATTCTCTTTTAACTCACAATTTTCCACGCGTCAGTGTCCGGCAATCTGTGTTTTGGACACGGGTGGCCTGGCGACGGCTTCTCGCCCCACTCCCCCACCCCCTCCCCGCTCTCGTACTTCGCGCGTCGTAAAAAAATCGGCACGGGGCGGTATTGGGGTGAAAACGGCGAATGGAGAGCGTTCCCTTGTCGAGTGTTGGGGCGGAGGGGGAAATGTCAAATTTATAGCGCTTTTTCGTTTAACTCGGGAATAGAAAATATGCGCCGGTAAAAACTCAGGACGCCTACCGCGTTGTATGTAAGTCTATGTGTATGTTTATATATATATATATATATATATATATATATATATATATATATATATATATATATATGCATATATATATATATATGTATGTATGAATATATATACACACACACACACATATATATATTTTTTATATTTTTTTCGCTCTGCAATCCATTTTCCTTATCCCCGGAATGCAATTCGACTCGTTACGCTAAAATTTAATACGCCTTCCTATTCAATTAAGGATAAACAAATACATACAAATATTCATATGCATAAACATATTATTATTAGGTGATCTACCGGTTAAGGTAGGTTTTTTGATGGACACAGTTACCAAATATATATTTTGTGTCTCCTAACAAAACACAAAATCCAGCGTCCTACTTTACATCAGGTCCCTCTTCATCTCTGAGTACCTTCTTCCTTCCTTCATCCCGTCCAACATTCCGATCCTGTTCCTTCCCTTTCCTAGTTTGCCTAACATTCTCCCCTCTATTACAGTCTTCAACATTCCACTGCCGGTCAATACCCCCTTCATCCACTTTTCCTGCATCCATAGGATTGCTCCCAACAAACCCCTGTCCTCGCCCACCATACCAAGTACTTCCTCATTTGTTTTCTTCTCTGTCCATTTCACCTTCTCCATCCTTCTCCTCATGCATCCTTATGATTTTTCCCAACAAACCCCTTTCCTCGCCCATTATACCTAGCATTTCCTCGTTTGTTTTTCTTTCGGTCTATTTCACCTTCTCCATCCTTCCCCACACACACATTTCAAAAGCCTCCTGTCTACGTTAATCCTCCTGCTTCAATGACTACGTTTCCGCACCGTACTTAGCTACGCTCCATATCAAAGTTTTTACGAGTCTTTTCTTAACACCCTTACTCAAAGTTCCTGTCATCAACTCCCTTCTCATTGTAAAAGCATCTTTGCCTAGCGCTATTCTTCTCCTAACGTCCCTACTACTTTGACCGGGTTGGTCGTAAACACTACCGAGATACGAACACTGTTCTACCTGCTCAGTTTTTTCCCTCCTATTTTAATGTTTACCTTAGCCTTTTTCTTTTTGGAAAATCGCATAAGCTGAGTTATATTAATATTGATTCTCATCCCAATCCTGTCGCACTGAATTTCCAATGCACCATAGCTTGCAACCCCTTGGCTGACTGATAAACTAAAGCTTCGTTATCAGCAAACCTAACTGATTTTACGAATTCCCCGCCCACTTTCATTCAAACCTTCAGTTCTTCCAATGCCTCTTTAATCATTTCTTTTACATACAGGTTGAAGAGCAACGGTGATAATGGGCAACCCTGCCTTACACCTCTTCCTAACACTGCCCAACCGGACTCCCCGTTTCCCACCCGCACCTGAGCAGTCGTGGACATGTACAGGTTGCGTATTAGCCTCCTTTCCCTCCAATCTATTCCTATTTTCTGCAATATACTCATTAGTTTTTCCCAATTCACTCCATCAAACGCCCTTTCGAAATCTACGAAACTGGCAAATACTTCCTGGTTTTATTCAACATTCCTCTCGATCAATAATCTCATTACTGCAATTGTATCACGCGTACCTCTTCCCTGCCTAAAACCAAACTGATTATCCCCTAAGTAATTATTTTCCCCCTCTATCCTTTTATTTATGATCCTGAGAATAACTTTTTGATATCAAACTTATTATCCTGTAGTCCTCACTTGATGTGGCAGATGTTTTTACAAGTCTTTTCTTAATATACTCGCTCAACGTCCCTCTCATCAACTCCCTCCTTCTTGTGAAAGCCTCTTTGCCCAATTCTTCTCCATATGTCCATTTTACTTTGACTGTATTGTATCAAAACACTACCGAAATACGTAAACTGTTTCACCTGCTCTTTTTTTGCCCTCATATTTTAGTATTAAGTTTATTCTTTGTCTTTCTTGAAAATAGCTTGCCTTATGGGAAGTGGATTTAACATCCGCGGACTCTGAATTGTGCAGTGATTGTAATCGCAAGTTGTGAATCAATTTTTCCGGTAAACATCCGTTCTACAAATTTATGTTTTCTTGGTTTTAAATGAAATTCACTTGACGCTAGCCGTATTGCTACCAGTATGTAGTATCGATTCGGCGTGTTATTCGAAAATATATATTTGGGGTATTTTTTGTCACTCGCCCCTCAGGAAATTCCTGGTTTGCGGGGACGGCGGCCGAGGGAAGAGGCGTGGGGGTAAGGGGCGGGCTAGGGCGGGTTGGGGCGGAGGGCGATTAAACCCTAGGGGGGGGGGGTCCGAGGAACTGTGGCGAAGCGAGGGGGCACTGGAACTTCAAGTTGGGCCCATTGCGAGTCAACTTGTCCCAAGGACTCCTCTCTCCCCTCTCTCTCTCCCTCTCCCCCCCCCCCTCTCTCTCTCTCCAACTCACTAGTTCGTCAGTTTATCCCTCCACGCAGTGATGCACACTTTTCTTACAAACTGATTTTTTGCTCCAAAAACAAGTGAAGTTGATAAGTGCGCTGCTGGTGTTCCAAGCGGAATAGAGACTCATTTATTGTTGAAAAAATGCAAAACTGAGTACTTACCCTTTTTCTCGGAAATCACTCTTTGAATTTCATACGCGCTAAATGCATTTTAGGGATAAGTTGCAGCAATACCTCGTGACGAATATATGCAGGGGATCAAATTTCGTAAGCCAATTAACAAAATAAAAATATCGATCTACATATGAGTAAATATCAATCAATTTGGTTAAGTGCGTTTTTTTCGAAAAATCATTTTTACAGTCAAAGTTTTAACCGTGTGAATAAAATGAAAGAAATAAATTGTAGAATAGATAGATTTTAGATGCCATTTTGCCCATGAACGATAAGGGATAACGGCGTTAGCCGCGCTGGATGTGGGGTGGGGCTAATTATTGTGTCAAAAGTAGTCTTGTATGTAATCACCCCCTGCCGTACATCCTAACAGTGCCTTGCAGGGTAATCTGCACTCGCATGGTAAAACTATGAAAAACCTACGCAAGTCCTTTGAAATCTTCTACTACGAGTAAGCTGTAAAATAATAAAGGTACGGTTTTACTTTCGTTAGCCCTTAATTAGTTAGGCCTTTTATGGTTAGTTCCTTTAGTAACTTGTTGGAGTTATTTCTCCAGTAGGGTCGATAGTTATTTTTATTGGGTATTGATGACGCAAAATGCCTCACGGAGCGTACTTTCCTATGTCAAAGTGATTATTTTGATTCCTGCTTTCCTGACTTTTCACCTTGAAGCACCATCTCTGATTCTTAGCGTCATTCCAAATGGGATCCATCCGCGAATATTCGAATAGTTATTGTTTTTTTATTACTCTGTTGCCATAAAGGTTTCGAATATCTAACCAGCAAATGCTATGTTAGACCCTATATTCTCTAATCATTTGAATGTACGTATCCTGTCATTAAGTAACGTTTCATGTAAGTACTTTCATTCGTGTTATTAAAGTTTGTCCATCGCATGAACCAGCTAATATTTGTCTAGAGGTAAGCAGTATTTGGTTTTTAATATGGTTTTATTCTAGTTTACGGGCGGTGACCTAACACCCCCGCCACACACGCTTGTGGCGACTTGCGGGTTATTGTGTAGATGTAGATGAATATGAATATGGAACTGCGCCCCCCCCCCCCCCAGTTCCCCTGACGGCCCTGTCACCTTAATAAATCCCTCCGTGGTTGCATTCTCTCTTGCATCGCCAGCCGGTCCTTCGCTGATCTCGTTTTAATGCTGAAATCAAATCAATATCGCGATGACAGCACGCGCTGACCTCTCGTCGCGGGGCCGAGAGAAAGGCGGCCAGTTAGTTGGGAAGGGCCTGCACTCGCTAGCACGCGTCCAACGGCGGATATGCATCTTGGCGTTTCCAAGGGGATCCCGAGCCGCGGCATGCCCCTTGACTCTCCCAGGTAAAAGCGGGGAGAGGCCGGCGAACACCTACCTGTGCAACGGGAGTGCGTAAAATAGTAGCACCGTTGGTAATTGCAAAGGGGGTTGGGGTTCAGACGGGACAGTGGTAAGTAATCTGCAACCGATAGAGAGAATCGCGGAGTGGGGAAACGCCTGTCCGGATGTAGTTTTGCCCTGGAGGCTCTGGAGAGGGGTGTGGTAGGGGGCTTTGTAGGGGGAGACGGAGATTGGAGTTTCAACCTGGCGACAGATGGCAGCAGGGTCGTTCGCTGAAGAGGGCGCTCGCGTACCCTTGAAAGATTAATGCCATTTGGGATTTGGGGGCTACGCGGCGATTATAGATGGAGCCAGGGGTTTTAGTAGTTGGAAGGGTGCTAGAAGGGTTAAGGGGTGTGGAAACGGCCCTTATTTCTTGGAATGGGTTATTTTCAGTACATTACGCCCCGCGTAGATTGGCCCGGAATCCTTAGGCCGTAAATTATTCGCACTAAAGGGATGAATATTCGCCAGTCGTATTTATTTCGCCGGTGAAATTGTACTGGATTTGCATATCCCATTGAACATAATTGATGAAGTAACGCTTGCTCGTTCGTCCTGTCATCTTATGGGAATTTCTTCCTGCTCAATGCTCCGAGCAAAGATGGGAAAGAGTGGTTGGCCATCGATCGAAACCACTTTTATCTCTCGTTAATTTTGCTTCTACCGCTCATGTCGTGCCGTAGAGTTTATCTGGAAGCAGATTACTGTCCAATCAGTTATGGAAAATGATTTGTGTTTCAATACCCACCGGCACATATCTCTTTTGAATCAGTTTATATACATTAAACTTCATCTATCTAACATTGCCTAAAGTGTCTTCATATATGCCGCGTAAGATTCATTTAAAAATACGTGAATCTGCGTAAAAATTTTGCGCAGTTTTTTGTGTAATTTTTTTATTTAATTTGAAAGAATTAATAATGCCACCGTTTCGCTGTGGCTATGGCGTGACCTAAACCAATCATAGACTATGTCCACCCGGACCGATTAAGGATGCATTCCCGTTAGTAAACTCTGATTTGCTGAAGACCGCCCTTTGGCTGCCTCTTGAAGACCAATTCTATTTCTATTTAACTCAAAACGGATTTGCATTTCCAATTACTTTATTGAGCAAAATTCTATTTCAAATGTTCTGATTTTAATCGCCAGTGATTTCAATTACGTTGTGATTGGCTGGAACGCTATGCAACGGCTGCTTATTTTTTTAACGCGGTTGTACTTAAGCACTGGGTAGTATTGGGCTACTAAATGCAGCATTGATATTGCAGCAAAGTGATGAAAATATTGAGCACTAAACAAAAAATGCGGGTCGTCCCTCGAAAGGTAAGGGCAAAAGGGCCCGGGCAACCAATGGGGCGGGGCGAGGACCGCAGCGGAATGAGTATTTAGGAGGGCGTGGACAAGGCGTAGTAGATCAGTGTTTTCATCTTCCATCCGGGTCATATATTTGCATTTATCCTCGTCTGTGTTTAACGAATTATGATTGAAGTTTGGATTCGCACTATGCGGCGTCCATTCGGAATGCGGACAATTTGAATCACGGCACTATGCCCGCCCTACGTCAATATGCCCTTTGCACGGGACCAATGTGCCCCTGTTTGGGAACTAAGCACTTGCAGGACATGCATCATTCTCAACCGGTTTAATCTCGGAGAGGGGAGTGCCATAGGAACAGGAATTGCGCTGATCTTGACGCATGCTCGCGCCAATATCCACGCTAGTGCTCCTGCGCCGCGTCATCGTGCATATTTTATTTTCTTAGCAACTCACAGTCAATCTTCTTTGACACGAGATTTACGAAAGGCTTATGACTCAAAGCCAAATGGTGCAGGTCCGCCATACATCAGAACAATTAACTCCATTTGTTTAATGGTTTTAAGTTCATTGCGGAATAGAGTAACGATTATATTAACATTCGTTTTGATGCACGTTACGATTTATTAAATTATTTGGTACAGCAGTCTCAATAGCTCCGTGGAATAATTTCTTTTCACTAAATTCCAAGCACTTTCTTTGAAACGTGTAAATTAAATATGACTTGTCATTATCATTAGATATTAATCAAGCGAATAAGGTAGGTTTGGATGGACACAACTACCAAATAAAACATTTTGCGACTCCTAACAAAACATAAAATCCCGCATCCTACTCTACATCAGGTCCCTCTTCACCTCTGAAAACTTCCTTCCTCCCGTCAAACATCCCTATCCTGTTCCTTCCCTTTCCTCGTTTGCTCAACATTCCCCCCTCTATTACAGTCTTCAACGTCCCACTGCCGGTCAACACCCCCTTCATCCACTTTTCCTGCCTCCATATGATTTCTCCCAACAAACCCCTCTCTTCGCCCACCATACCAAGTACTTCGTTTGTTTTCTTCTCTGTCCATTTCACCTTCTCCATTCTTCTCCACACCCAAATTTCAATAGCCTCCAGTCTACGTATATCCTCCTGCTTCAATGACCACGTATCCGCGCCGTACATAGCTACGCTCCATATCAAAGTTTTTACGAGTCTTTTCTTAATATCCTTACTCAACGTCCCTCTCATCAACTCCCTCCTCCTTGTAAAAGCCTCTTTGCCCAGCACAATTCTTCTCCTTACGTCCCTACTACTTTGACCGTGTTGGTCCAAAACACTACCGAGATACGTAAACTGTTCTACCTGCTCTAGTTTTTGCCCTCCTATTTTAAGGTTTAGCTAGGCTTTTTCATTTTGGAAAATCGCAAAACTTTTGTTTTATTTAAATTGATTCTCATCCCATATGTATTGCCCGGAGTTTTCAATTCGCTCAGCAATGCTTGGAAAATTCCCTTACAAAATTGGATATTAATTAATGCATAATGGAGGTATGAAAGTCAATTTCTGTATCGAAAATGTTGTGCCAGGGAATGCTTTCATGTGGCGAGTGTCCGTATGTCGTGGCGTGTGGGTCTGCAATTCGCCCTTACGGTCGCCTGTGGTGCACGATGGACGGTTTAACCGCGAAAGAGTACTTCGGCTGCAACTACTCGCGTTAATTACGTGCGAAAGAGCGAGCGAGTGTTAGCTCTTGCAACTGGCATTGATGCGTACAAACTAAACGGATAGAGTTTTCCGGCTTCCCCCGAGACACCATCGCGTGAATAATCACGGGAAGGATTGCATTCGGATGGTTAAAAGTATTTAACAAACCTCACGCATTTGCTCATAATTTACAATTTTTTGTGATGGTCAAAATTAGATTAATACTAAGTAGAGAAATTGAAGGTATTGTTTAACAATAAACCCAAGCTCATTTTTCGCACTGCATCATAATATATGGAATATTTACCTCCATTTTGTTTATCCCTTAAATTTACTCTCAATTTAGAACATGGATTTAATTACATTAGTGATTTATGTTCGGCGGTATATTATTACGCCCTGAGATCATTATTTACGTTTAATGAAAACCATATTAACTCATTGTTGTATAAATAGTGGGGGAAATAATTTTATTTTTGAAGCAAACATTTTTTTGTAATCACATTATTTTCGCCTTCTGGATATATGTATGGGCGATTATAAAAGTCCTGATTTGTGTAACATGTTCTATTTCTGACAGAATGGGTGAATTGTTGCTATAAAAACGTTTGATGTGCTCTTAAGACTGCTGAACAACCGTGCAATTAACGCTCAATTTCTCTATGATGCTGTGATCTCACGATCGCCTATAATCAGCCCATGTGCTCGTAATTTTTAACTGCAAATTAAACCAAGTAGGCATTGATTTGAAAGTGACCGTAAACCCGGCGCACTAAGAGTGATGTCTTCACAATAAAGGCGACAAATCAGATCTTTAAGGGGCCACTCCAGTGAATTCACACGTGTCGGTAGCCCACCGCTTCACACTCGTCTCTAATTTGTTCGCTTAATCGCCAAAAACATTTTTCATCATTTTTAAAATATAATATGCATGTATAATGTTTGATATGTCATTGATTTACTTTGAATTTTAATGTATTTTAATATAGTTTAGAGTAATCTCAATGCTTATTATTTTTATTTATTTACTTATTTATCTTCCCTTCAAGCCACCGCTAAGGCGTGTGGCAGGGGGTGATTACACAGCAGACTGATTTTGACCCGAATATATCTACTCCTACCGTAATCGGGCAATATTATTCTGATCCCTTATCGTTCTAAGAAAAAATTGTATCTTAAATCTATCCGTTCTACACCTGATCTCTCTAATTATATTGACATGTTCTCTCTACCGTAGTAAGATGGGGGTAATAATACAATTTCAACATCATTGCTGAAGAGATGTCCTTCCAATTCATGCAAGAGCTTCAATCTGTAATTTAACCCTCACTCCATTGAGTGATTCCCAGCCTAAATTAGCCAAATTTGGCCTAGCCAGCGAAAATTGAAATTTCCTTTCAACCGTTCATCACGTCCAGTCAGTACTCTTCTAATAAAATCTAATTTTTTGTTAGCTTTTCCACATATTCCCCGTATGTGTTTCACCCAGGAGAGATCGTGCCTGAAGGTAACGCCTAGGTATTTAATTCTAATTTTAATTATTGCTTAAAAGCTCAGCAATAAACTTTCTTACCTAATTTCCCAAAAGGGACATATTTTTTGCCAGTATTTAACTGTCATATTTTTTTCTTGCAGGTGAGTTTCATTACTGCAGAGAGACGTTAGCAGTGCCGCATTGGATGCTGGATATGGTATTGGTGAGGAAAATTCACCCCCCCCGCCCGCCCGCAGATTCAAAAAGCCTCAGGGGGAGGGGGTGTAGTTGGTCTTGCAGACTTACGGACGTCTCGCAAGTTCGATGGGACGTTGAAACGAGACGCAGGGACAATGTGAGAATGAAGGTTATGTGGGCTGAGTGTGACGCGGTATGCAACCGCCCACGGTGCAAATGATGCCATCTACTTCGTTCCACCACCTCCTTGACGACTGGCTTATGATGGCGCCATTATCGTTTCCATCGCTGTGCTTTTGCTTTTGTAGCTAAAAACTACTTTGGAAAAAAATTCATTTCTTTCGAGGACGAGAGCATTTTGATCGAGAAAAAAGTTGGATGGAATGGACTGGGATGAGGGAGGTAGATGCGAGATAAGAGTTTATAATCTATGCCCATTTAAAATAGTAGACTACCAGATAAATAGATTGTCGGGATCTCGTTTGGAATAAATGTTATTCATTAGAAAAAAACAAATTTAAAAAAAATTACAAAGTGCGGAAATTCCACTTAGCTTGCATTATTCAATGGCATTCTAATGCGGTCATGCGGGAAGGGTTTTGACAACTAGCCCAGAATGTGAAAATTGCCATAAACGTCATAGAAGATTAATACTTTTTAGTTTTTAATATAAGTTTATGTTTTCTCATTACTCAAATAAAAATGTATTCGTTAAGTGTCGGACGGCTTTTTCGAATCCAAATCTATTGTGTTTATTGTTGGGAATACTAAGTTAAAATTGGTGTAGGACCTCAGGTCTAGAGACAGCTTAAAGGAAATGAAAAATAAAATTCCACGTAATGATGCCCGTCTGATTTTAAAAAAATGAATCCTGAGTTAATATTTGAATGCCTACCTTCAACTGATGAGCTATGTCGTCCCGATAGCACGGGAGGAAGGCAGCAGATCGTCGCGCTGATTTCATTGTTTCACAAGTTCTGAATGAAAATACGATTTCTCAAGACCATACATATATTTTTATTTCCGCATTGATTATTGTTATTGTTTTGAAAGCTAGAAATATGGCTGGAGGGAATAACTGTAGAGCTGACATTTTTAAAATCATTTACCCAGATCTCATTTATTCATTCATCCCGGCCTCATTTAGGGCCATGCGCCTGTACTATATGGGATCCTCACGATTATGGGATTAATTGCCAAAATGGATCGCGTGCAGCGAAGAGGAGCTAGATTTGTGAAAAGTTGCTATGATAAACTTAGTAGCGTATCCAAAATGTTTTAGTGGCTAGACGTGGAATCACTCGCGGGGCAAAGGTTAAATTACAGTTTGAATCTCTTGCATGAATTGGAAGGTCTCTTTAGCAGTGATGTTCAAAATGTATTATTAACCCCCATCTTACTACGGCAGGAGAGATAATGACAGTAAAATTAAAGTGATTAAGTGTAGAAGAGATAGATTTACAGACGTCATTTTTTCCATGAACAATAACGGATCAGAATGACATTTTCCAACCACGGTAGGGTCATATTGGGGTCCAATTACTGTGGTGCGTTTTCATCTCCTGCCACACACCTTAGCTGTGGCTTGCAGGGTACTAAAATATACGCATGATCCAAGCGATCAATGTATTTTAATGCAACAATTTCAGAGTGTAAAAATCATTCGCCTTGCCTGGGATTCGAACCCAGATCCATCAATATCCCGTCGAGTGCTTTAGTCACTTGAGCTAACGAGGTGTCCTATTAAACTCTGAAATTTTGGGGCTTTTAAAGGAACAAGATGTTGTGACGAAATACCGTACATACAATGTCACAGGCATTCGTATTCGTGCGCGACGCGCCGCAGTCCACGAGGTTAAAGCCAACTTTTAAACACATATGGTGTTTATACGTTGACAAATTCCAAAGAAACTGCGGGAGATGCCGCAACAGTAACTTTTAACGGAGTCATCCGCTAATGTGCATTTCAATGCAACAATTTCAGAGTGTAAAAATCATTCGCCTTGACTCGCACATTAGCGGATGGCTCCGTTAAAAGTTACTGTTGCGGCATCTCCCGCAGTTTCTTTGGAAATCGATCAATGTATGTTGGAGTGCGAATAATTTGCGAGACCTCGGCGCTTAAACTTGCGGATCTGAATTTATTTGGTAAGTCCAACCTAGCATTGAATTGTCGTTCTTCTAATGATTCCTACCCCAACTCCAGAAGCAATGCAGTGACAGCGCAAAGTTTAAATATATAGACCTATTACACAGATTCTTGCTCTTCTTATGAATGAAAACGAGGAAGGAAGTGTGTGGTCAGATACTCCTTCAACCGACCCGAATTACGTCTACTCAACACGCCCCCTGCAAGGCGTCGAAAGGGCGCGCTGCACGGGGTGGTAGGTCACCAGCCATTCTAGATAAATTCCCTCCATTTCCTCATGCACCCCGCGATCACCCCAAACACCGCGTGGGGACATGAGAATGCGTTAAAAGAAGGCAGGAACACATGCAATTCAGACGCTTATGACCGGTTAGTGTGTTACGTATTCCAGAAGGACAATTCACGAATGCAATCACTGTAGATACAATGATTGTACATTCGCCTGCACCCCACCTGGCACAAGGGCGTACGGCGGGGGTCGTTAGGAGTCCAGGGAGCTTGAAGAGTGTTTTGTGGAAATTTAAACTTGTACTATACCCCTATTTTCAACAGTGTATGGATATTATTTTCTCAGGAGTTCCCCCTTCTATTGCTGTCGTAATTAGTGCGCGGGCTAAACTAATACATGAATCTATCGGTTCGACAGCCCAACTCTCTAATTTTTTGACAATTGCCGGATATTCTAAGGTAATTAGGGGGGCCTGATTATGTCGGATACGAAACCTTACGCTGTATATCTCTGTAATAAGTTTAATCTAGCCCCGAGTCTTCGCATTTATGAAGGTTCCCACCCCAGATTCTGTATTAAATGTTTGACGACGCTTCGTGTCCTTTGGTCCAAGTTTTTCACGGACCCAGCGGCCTTTCTCTGTGCCCTCTTCAATTCTGTAATGACATCCCCTTCCCTTCTCGGATGCTTTCTTAGTACTCCCGCTCCAGCCTCCGTTCATACACACGCAAGGATGTCTCCGGCGCAGTCTTCTCCCAGGTGTGCTTGGCCTCCCCTCTCCCCGGATGGAATTAGACCAGGGGGGATGGAGTGGGGAGAGCGGCGGATGATTGGCCGGCGGATCTTTATTCCTCTCCACGGGTTGGCGTGTGTGCCTTCGTCCGATTGCCCAACCTGACGGGACTCGGAGGAGCGTCCCCATGGGGGCCCGAAGGACTTGGTGCTGGATCCCCGTTTATTTGTCTCCTATCCTCGGGAGGTTTTGCGTTCCGGTCAAGCACCGCCGTCGAACATTTGCCGTCTCTCCGCCCTTCCTGCGGCTGAGATTTCGGTGGGCGGGCGTGCTAGCAGTCGGCTGAGGGTGGTTTAAATATGGATAAGTGCAAGAATAGGGTGCGGTTTATTAACCTTATCGATGGCATTCTTTGCCCATTCCGTTTCCCAGGGGTTCAAATGTCAGTCGGGGCACGGGAGTCCACTGGAATTTGGAAATTATTTTAGCCACATGGCAGCTACGCACTAGCTACGCACTAGCTACGCCTTATAAATGTTATCCTATTTTTCAGTCTATTAGTCGATAGTCGATATTAGTTTGGTCTCTCAACATCTACACAATGCCCCGCAAGCCGCCGAAAGGGGTTGCGGCGGGGGGTGTTAGGTCACCACCCGTAAACTAGACTGAAACCGCATTCAAAATCAAATCATGTTACCTCTTCAGAAATATTAGTTTGTTCAATCAAACACGAAAGAAAGTAATTACATGCAACAATATTCAATATCAGGACATGTACATTCAAATAATGCTGAAGAACTGTTAAAAAGATGAGCCTATCAAATAAAAAGAATAGCATGCATGAAGGAACATGCAAGATATCGACGTACATATACACTGCAAATTCTAATTATCTCATACACAAATTCTGTCATGCGTATTATGATCTCTAATGATTCGAGGAAAAAAAAGACATTTCAAATCTATCCGTTCTGCAATAAATCTCACTGATTTGTAAGTTGGTGATATGATCTACCTGTAAGTAAGTGGCGGCCTGCAATATGACCTTAACATCCTCAGATAAGTAACCTGTCTCAAATTTACTCGCAGTAAATTTCACCTGAGCTTAATTAAACCTACGGTCAACTAGTGGATGCTCGCATCCTAATTATTCCAATAGTGTCGCGACTCTGCTGCCTTGTTAATAAAAACAACTTAACACAAACCTAGCTGCTCTACGTTGGACTCGATCTGTTTACTCGGTTTAAATGAAGATAGATCCGAGTATTTTCCCCTGGAATTAACTTATGATATTTACCTTCACTTACCTTACATGATGTAGCCGGAGTGTAATAATAGTCTTTTAGGAATAGCCAACCTGTCAAGGTAAGTTTTTGAGTGGATCCATGAGTACTTATAAACAACCTTTTATCAATAATAAAAATTCTAAAACCCTGCATGACAATAAATGCCAATACCTCACTTGCGCGAAGAGGTTGGAAGACGTCAGTTTTAATTTTAATTTTCGAAATCGCGATATTCTTCCACATAAGTGATCTTTAGTCGAAATTTAGTCTTAACTTAGAATTTTAATATGTCCTTCGTGGAAAATTTAAAATTCCAACCCACGCGGTCAAATTGCTCTTGGGAAGGGCTGTAACACTTGGAGAATGGAGAGCCCTGATTATTTTCTGAAGCCTTTTGTTTTTGCGAGCCGGCCCTGGCCGCTCCCGCGGCCTTCACGACAGGGGAAGAAGAAGCCCTGATATGTGTTTCGCTCCTGGGTTCCAGGGGCCATTAGGAAGGGGGGCGTTATAGGAGGTGTCGGCGAGTTTGCGGGGAAGAGGCATGGCCAAATCCAGGGCTCGGGAATGAATGTGTGGGGGGAGAGAGAGAGAGTGGGTGGGAGGGCGGGTTAGAATGGGGGTTGGATATCGGGAGCGGACGTGCCGAATCGGGTCGAATCTGCCCGAAGGAAAAGCAGCAGGATTAAGGCGATCGGGTGGGAATCCATTCGAGTACACATGTGGCCATGGCGCGGTTGTTTTTCTCTTTAGGCCGTAGCGTGGCGTTGAGGGGTCGAGTAATAGGGGGCCCTGGCAATTTACGTCGAAGCGGAGGCCCGAGGGAAGCAGCGGATCCGCGGTTTTAACTTTGGCGGTGTGGATTTTCATCGGTCGCGTTCGACACACAATGGTCGAGGGATCGATTATTGCATTCTCGTCCGCGTCAGTCTCCCTAAGGTCCAGATTCGGGTTTCCGCATTGGCCAACACCGCAGTCTTCATTTGTGACCGGCGTTTCCCAGGAACCCCGTAAGTGTCAACTCGACGTTTTTTCCACCCCTGACTACTGACGAGCGTTGGACGACTTGTTTGATCGACAAACACTCCGGCCAGCCGTCCCATCGATCGTGGGTTCGATTCTCGCTTTCATCTTTTGCTGCTTCGTTTAAAATGTGGACACTTGTCGCTTTGGGAAGCCTGATATGGCTCCCATGAGCGTCGAATCAAATCAATCCAAAATCCTACTCTACAAACACGTCCGAGAAGTAAACGTTTGAAAGATACCATCTAACTATATATATATATATATATATATATATATATATATATATATATATATATATATAAATTTTATACAGCCACACAATACCCCGCAAGACGCCCTACGCAAGAGCGCGTGGCGGGGGGTGTTAGGTAAACAGTTATGCACGCTTAATCGAAATCATGACGCCTCTGAACTAGTATAAGTGTGATAAAAGATTTGGTGTTTTCCCGGTGTATCCGCTGCGTCAATTCCTCTCGGGTCCTCCGCCGGGTTATATCGTCCATATCGGTCGACGTTTCGATGTCCGACTCGGTTATCGTCTTCAGGGCTTCTGAATGCCGTTTGCCTCTTTTTTCCCCGTATATATATATATATGGTTTTCCGCCCAATCAGGTGTCATTTGATTACCGACCAAAATTATATGCTGATCCAACGGATACTGGGACCGACTCACTAAGGAGGCCATGGAGATCCGCCTCCAAAAACATAATTTTAACAGGGACTCGGGCTTTTACCTGAGTAACACTTGGAAACCGATTCTTAGAGTAATGGGTGAAACCAGGAACGACGGGCGGCCAATGGGAAGGCGCCCTGATACGGACCAATCAAATGACACCTGATTGGGGGGAAAATCATATATATACGGGAAAAAAGAGGCAAACGGCCTATCCTGAGATCGCCCTGCCCCCTCATCAGGTGCGCGCCATATTGCCGCTCCCTACATGTATGCTGCCGGATCCCGATCTGCCATTTTTTCCCCCGCGTCGTAAAAGCACCAGGAAGTGGCGAGTGACATGACATAGTGATGTGATCAAGTGAAATAGTGCTCCATCTAGACATTTAAACAAACTCTCGTTGTTACTCTCCCGTTGTAAATTAATTTATCGTTAATCTGTTGTGTTACCTTTATTCTACTGTTAATTATCACATGTTTTCTATTTATACTTCTGTCGTTACCTCTCCTTTCAAAATCTTTTCTCCGGTGGTGTGGCGGAGGTTTTACGGGTTTCCCTCCGCCCGCGGGACCAGGCCTATACCGCTCCCGCTGAAAGAATTTAGAAAAGGTTATTCCGCAACCGCTACCCTCTTTGTAGCCTGTCCTATTCTGTTGTTTCCACCCCGAAGAGGAATTAAATCCGAAAACGGGGTTTCCGTATTGTTGTTGTTGTGTTTTCACTATATATATTTTATATTGATTCTTGTACGCTGTTCTTTACGGAAATAAAACCTTTAAAACTGAAAAAAACTGAAACTGGCAAACGGCATTCAGAAGCCCTGAAGACGATGACCGAGTCGGACATCGAAACGTCGGCCAATATGGACGATATAACCCGGTGGAGGACCCGAGAGGAATTTACGCAAGTATAAGTGTGATCATGTACTGGAACAAAGTTAATCACGCGGAAGAATGTACTTACATGCTCAAAATATTCAATAATAGAGTACTTATATTTAAATCATGCAGGAGAACTCTTGAAAAGATGGATCTTTTCAGTAAGCAATATTAGGCAGGATGTTGAGAAAACACAAACACCCTCAATGCTAACTATCTCCTACGCGTGCACGTGATCTAATCTACAACATTAAGTCATGGTTTTTAATGTTCATCACATCCTCAGATAATTAACCTGCCTCAAATAGTGTGCAATAAATTTAACCCTCATTTAAGCCTACGGTCAACAAGGGGCACCACCTCTTCCATTAGCCTCGTAACACTGCTACCTTGGTCATAACAAATTTTCCACAAGTCTGGCCGCTCTTCGTTAAACTCGATCTAGTTCCAAAATTAAGCCTCTTTTATGAGGATCCCATACATTTGTAGAGCAAACTCAAGGTGGGGCCTTATTAACTAACGTGAAATAACAAAGTTCCTTGACCCTTTCATTACGATTCCAAAGTATTCATTTTATGGATCCTTACTTTTTATTTGCTATGCCACAAATTCCACGAATGCGTTTTCCCCAGGACATAACCTGTGTTATTGGAAAAAAAACGAATCCGTGCAATTATAACGTCAGATGAATCAAATATTGGAGAGTTATGTTAATATCCTTATTTATTACTTGTATCTTCGATGCAATGCTCTTCGCCATTTGGTTTACATGAACATTTATAAATGTCATGAGCCCTCGCATCCTTAGGGCCGCCGAACGCAAACAGCGACCTTGCGGATAGGTGACTGATTATGGGAATCTTAAAGGAATGGCGAACGGGAAGTGTGGGCGGCTACGCGAATTTCTACTCCCCGGAATCCCTCCGCGAAGTGTTTTGGAAAGGGCAAGGAATGGGAACCGGCCGAAGGGGGCGGGTGGGGGAAGCGGCCACGCCCCCACCCCTGCAGGGGTCTCCTTCATTGGTAGTTTACCGATAAGATGTAGGTTTTGGAAGGTCCCTGAATACCATTACGCCTCGTCGCAACGGTCAGTGAAATCTTTCCTCCCTCTCGGTCCCTTTGTCCCGCAGTGCGTACGTCAGCTTATTCTCGCACTCTTCTCGTGCCGTCCTTCAAGTCGCCTCTCGCTTTCATTCCTTCATTTTCTCTCCTCACGTCCTTCAGAGTTAGATCCATGTGCCCTCCTCCGCCCAATGCCTCCGTTTGCTGACTTATTTGGTTCTCTCATGAAGGTTTCCTTTCCTCCCCGGCCAAATCATTAGGTACAGGGTTCGTCCGGAAAATAAGTGTACTGAGCTCAGGAAAAAAAATTTATTACACTTTTACATATCTTAAGCTAATATTCCTCAAAATAGGACCCTTGTGAGTCGATACACTTGTTCCAGCGGCGTTCCCATTCCTGGAACGCTCCCGCGAAGGCATCATCGGGAACCTCTCGAAGACTCGTCGTCGACCTCTTCTCTGCCCTCCACGAACATCTTGTGCCACCGAAAGATCATGTTTCTGGACATGGCTGACTCCCCGTAAGCCTGGTTAATCATACCGACAGTTTCGGTAGACGATTTCCCAAGATTTACCGCAAATTTGATGGAATCCAAAAACTTAGGCATCGCGTTCCGTGACGTGGGTCGAAGCATGGAGGTTCGCGTTAACAGAGCTCCTCACTACACCACAGCTCAGAGCCGACTGCCTTTTTCAGCGTCGCTTGCCAACATACCCCCGTCCAATCGCAGCCCGTCAGAGCGGTGCTGGGCGCGCCTGGAGCGGCGCGCCCAGCCCAGGAGTCAGTACACTTATTTTCCGGACGAACCCTGTATGCTATCTTTTAGGATAGGTTTTCGATGGACACAACTGCCTAATCAATATATTTTTTCTCCCAACAAAACACAATACAGCATCCAACTCTACCTCAAGTCCCTCTTCATCTCTGAGTACTTCCTTCCTCCCTTCATCCCGTCCAACGTCCCTATCGTGCTCCTCCCCTTTCCTCGTTTGCCTAACACTCTCCCCTCTATTACAGTCTTCAACATCCCACTGCCGATCAATACGCCCTTCATCCATTTTTCTAGCCTGCCTCATGTAACCCGGTTTTTTTGCGGTTCGACGTCCTATTTGACTCGAGAAACCTGCTGCTTTGGATTTTACATAATTTTCCTCGCCCGCCGTGTCCCTTTTACTCATTTTCGCGATGCGGTCTGCTGTGGTTCCACTCGGATGGCCGATCGAATGGAATACCAGGGTAAGATCATCCAGAAATTGAGCCTTCTTAGCGTCCCGCCTCTCTTCCTTCTTCCCACCCCCTTCTCTGCCCATGTCTCTCCGCCGTGGAAGTAGTACCGGCGACAGCGGGGCAGTCGAGTCCCCCCTCCCTCTCTGCCAATCCCCTTCCACTATATCCGCCACCGCCAGGAGCGGCGAGCCCAGAGATTGCTCGGGGCGTCCTTCGAGTGTTTGGAGTGCGTGTCGGGTGGCGTGGGATGACCGCCCTGATTGAGTCTCCTCTTCCGAAAACACGGCCAAAGGTGTTATATTTGCCCACTCGGGGCCGTCCATGGAAGTGGAATGGAGACGGAATGCCTTAATCTCGCCCGCGAGGGCTCGTGTTTTGTGCCCCGTCATAAGGGGGGCTCGACCTGGGGGGATTGTGTTGCTCTCGCACGGACGATGGGCCGGACGGTTGTCCCTAGTCCGTTTGGTTTAGCGGAAAGGAGGAGAGTGGTTCTTTGAGGGGGGGTGGGCGGCGGGTGATTGGTGAGTGGTTGGTGCCCTCCTGCAACAATGGGCCACCAAGGCATGAGGGGCGCGGTGTGGGGGAAGAAAAATCGGCGGGGGAGTCGAGTTTAGCGGGTGGGTCGGAGTGTACCGGGGGAAGATGGCGCAGACGACGCCGTCCACTCGGCCAAAATGTTCCCCCACCCTTCGCACCTCTTGTCACACACACTCGCCTCCCCCCCTCCCCCTTCCTCCTCCCCCCCCCCGACACCCCCTTGTTGAATCTCCGGGTGGGGGGAGGGATCTTGTTGTCGTTCGCGTCACGTGACCGGGAGAGGAGGCCAATCTGGATTGGTCGCCTCCACCCTATTCTTCTGTTCCATCTTTTGTGCCTTTCATCCATTACTTACCCATCCCCCTCCCCCCGCCATACCAACCCCCCCTCCCCCCGTCCGGCCATTGATTCCCTTTGGGTCCCCATCACTTTCCTGCTTTCTCTATAACCCAATTTGTTCGGTAACTCCTTCACGTCTTCAATTTATATCCCTGGTTCCTCGGGTGCACTGTATTTTTCGCCCGCCTCCCTCGACTATAAGCTGCCTTCGAAATACTTCTTATCTTTACCTCTCGCTCCATTTTCCCTTCCTTTCTGGTGGAGGATTTGGACCTCTCGCCTTCATGTTTATTATGCACCCTTCATCGGAGAGGACCAGACACCACACTCACTTTTACCCCTGCGATTGCTCAATTTATTTCCTTATTTACTTTGGATATTTTTCCTCTGACCATATTACTAAAAAAAAAAGAGTGGCCGTATTATTTTGAAGGGTAGCAGGAGATTAATTCGCAAAAAACAAGCATATTAGCAATAGTTTGTGCTGAGAAAATGAAAAGTCTTGGTCTGAATGTTGATTCGACAGAAAAGGAAGACGGGGAAAATAATGATGGAAGGTGGTGCGCAGTTAAAAGACGTGGCTTAATGGAGAATGCTGGGTAGGCGGGACTGTGGAAGACAGATGCAATAAGATGGTTGAAACGGATCATTAACGAAGAAATAAGGAAAATTAATTAATCATTCGCCTCGACCGGGATTCGATCCCAGAGAGTCACCTGGTCAAGGTGAATGATTTTTGCGCTCTGAAATTGTTGCGTTGTAATGCAAATTGATGGGATGAGTCCGTTAAAAGTTACTGTCATGGCATTTCCCGCAGTTTCTTGAAAATTTAATGAAATAAGTTTAGTCCCTACGTGAGTCATCTTCCTGTGTCGCTAGGAAGACGATTGACGTGCGGGAAAGAAAATGTGTAGAGAGTGGCCATTAGTCTGCAACACTTTTTTATATGCCACCTGATTGGCCGTCAGTCTCACTATCTATTCTTGAGACGCAGCCATCCACACTCACAGGCGACTTGAAATTGGCATTCGGGATAAGTGCATGACTCAATTCTTTCGCAGGGCGGTTGTTGAAGTGCGCCGCATGTACATTACGTGCTTCTTTTACCTGATGAGAGTGGATATTCAATGATTTCGCTGGGAAAAAAATCAAGGAAATTGAGGAGTTGGAATGAAAATGAAATACATTCAACGAAATGATGAAACGAATTTACAAATTTAGGCTGCAGTATCCATTTCCGTTGCGAAATATAAATTTTATTCAACCCTGCTTTTATTCATCAAGATTTGGCCTTTATTAACGGCGATAACAAAATCTCGTTAACACTGGGAAACGATGAATTTCATTTTTCTGTCCTATAGAAATATCCAAATACTTTTTATATCAAATTGACGAAACAGATTGCTTAGAGATGTACAGCAACTGTTTTATTATTAAAACTTTTGAGGATTTTATTCAATAATATGATTTTTACTCGGTAATCCACCGATTAAGGTACGTTTTTGGATGGAAACAGCACCTAAATAATAATTTTGTGACACCTAACAAAACACAAAATCCATCATCCTACTCTAAATCAGGTCCCTCTTCATCTCTGAGTACTTTCTTCCTCCCTTCATCCCGTCCAACATCCCTATCCTGTTCCTTCCCTTTCCTCGTTTGCCCAACATTCTCCCCTCTATCACTGTCTTCAACATAATAATATGGTTAGGCCCATATAAATACTATCGATAAATATTAAAAAAAAGATGATTGAAATATTGATAAGAAAAATGTTAGATAAAATATATAATTGAATAAAAGAAGGCAAAATTATTTTGCCTGTTCAATATCTAGTTCTGATTTTAATCTTTGGGAATTTTCATTATATAAGATCAAGTTGATCTCATATTAATACTTTGTTCTATTTTTAACGTTCAGTATTTCACTTCCTTATTATATTTTACTACCACATGATCTGCATTTTAAGTTTAAAATACCGTCTAATTATCGGCATTGGATAACATTACCAATATTATAAAAATGCAAGCAACGTCCGCCTATCATGCATTCAATTTTTCTCCGGCTTTAATGGAAAAGAGGGAGTTAACCCTAGATAATATATTTTATTTCATGCATATATATTCAGGAACGTCTTGCCCAAGATGCATATGGAAGACTAGTAGTTATTTACACGGGATAACAAGGGATCGAGGAGAAATATTTTGGCAAGGCTTGAAGCTTTTCCAAGATTTCTTTTACCCTGTGTCGCCAAAGCACTTCAAGCAACGGATTTCTGGGAACGGTATCGAAGAAATCAATTCGGAGAATGAGACAATAGGGCATCGATTGGGCATCACAATTACAATTACAGCTGATTGGTTATCGTGACCAAAGTACGCATGTGCTTCTTCCTCGATCTCCCTCTCTTTATTCCTCGATCTCCCTCTCTCATTGCACATTTGGTTTAAATTAAACTCTTTGGAATTTATTTAAATCCAGAAGAAAAACCTTCGCTTCCAATGTCCGGCGTAGAGATGGCCATTCTCGACGAATATGCAATTCTTTGTGTTGATATCAGGTTCAGCAACCCAAAAAAATGTAATACGCAATTCATTGATGCATTTTTTCAGGCACAATCCTTACGCATAGCAAGATACAATAATGGACAATTGGGTTCGGCATTTTAATTCCATTTCATTTGTGGTATTTCATGAAATATGAAAAACTTGAAGAAGATATTTGGAATAGAATTTTACTGTATAAATAGTCATTAGATGTTAAAATAATTTTTCAAATACTAAATTTAGCGCAACCGTACCTTTACAATATATTTGTGTAGAAGTGGAGTTGGGTTTCATTCTGTGTGGTGGTATCCCTCCTCCACGTGTCGCAATACAAAGCATACAAAAGGTACTGGTTAGCCCCTCCCAAGAATACTCGTCCGTAGTATGGGATCCATGTGAGGTGGGACATATTAAGAAGAGGGAAAAATTTCAAAGAAAGGCAGCAAAATATATACTCTGGAGGTACAAAAGAACAGTTAGTGTCACAGAAATGTTGGATGCACTGAAATGGGAGAGTTTGCAAAATAGAAGAAAAAGGATTAGGCGCGATGCATAGAATTGTTAAAAATGACGAAGCGTGGGAAGATTTATGGAAAAAGGTAGAAAAACCAAACTTCAAGGGCAAAAACGACCACATTTTTAAAATGAAAATAAGAACGCAAAAAACAAATAAAAAAATACTCCTTTTAAACGGAACTATTGCTGAATGGAACCATCTTCCCGGAGGTTTGTTTTAGCCTTTTCCATGCAAATTTAGGAGTTTTAACAATAAATATAAAGCAGCCGCTGGGTAATAAACTTCATTAATCAGCGATTATTATACTTTTGTACTTTTAAAAATATTGTCCTGCACGTGATGCGGACGGCGTGAGAAGTTGAATCACATAAGTGAATGAGGTTGTGACGGTTCGTGATTTTGAACGTTATGTGAAGTTGAAGAGTGCGTGGTTATGGGCGGAGTGCGGCGATGGGCGGTACGTCGTATGTATGAAAGGTGTGAACCACGTGTGATGGTAAAAGTGCGGTTAGTAATCTTTAAGTGTCATTGCATATGAGAGCATTTTGTCTCCTGTCTTTTCTTCTTGTGTGTATATGCATGTGCATTGGGAGAGTGATCATTAATCGGACTTGACCGTTGCCACCAGGACAAATGCCTAATTGCAACTTGATTTTTATAATACTAATATACGATTGTAGGTAATAATCATTATGGAAAAATACGTCTATGAAAGGGAAAGTACTCCATTGCAATCGCGTTCCGTAAGTGGCCTGTTCATTTCATAACGAAAGAGCATTGCACATGAAATCCCAGGGGTCAGTATTTGATAGATCAGTTCCCCCGGCGAAGTGAGAGTGGGTCTCCATGGTGCGGCGGGAGTCGAGTTAGGCGCGGACAAGGTCCGGCGAAAGAGATGCGGGCCAAGCGGGACTTGAGCGTGGGCCGGGATCGGAGGGCAATTCGTGACCAGTGTCGACTAGGGCGGGGCGCGGTGGTGAATCGTTCGACGGGAATCAATCGTTCCTCTAGGAATCGCGAACAATCAGGTCGACCTAGCCTCTCTAGGGGTGGCGACCCCCTCTACCGCGTACTCAACTTGGGAAGTCCTTCATCCGAGGGCGCTCGTTAAAACTGAGCACTTAAGCCTTCCTCTCCACCCGACCACACCCCCCCCCCGCCCCCCCAGTTCACCCGCCGAGGTCATCCTGAAAACTCCCCAAAAGCAACTCTCCCCTCCCGCCCCCTTCTCTCTCTCTCTCTCTCTCCCTCTCTCCCCCTCCCATCCCCCCCGCCCACACCCCTGGACCCCAACTCCATTAAAACAATCCGCCCCTCCTTCGGGAGATATTGCTATTTATATGTCGCCCGCCGCACCAACTCACATAAGCGCGGGAGTCCATGCGATGCGGGCACGATAGCAACAATAGCCGCGCTACGATTCCGGACTTTAATTTCAGTTTAACTTTCCCGTCACGCTCCCGCGATAGCGAGGAAATCCCCGCAACTTTCTCCTCCGCCCTCATTCCTCCCCACCCCACCCTCGATAACCCCCCCTCACACTCTCTCTCTCTCTTCACTCCATCCCTCTCATCCCCCTTTAAGTCCTTCTCCCTCTCTCTACCTCCTTCTCCCTCTTTTCCGCAGGGGACTGCGACCCCCTTCTTCCTCTTCCCTCCCGCAAGCAATCCTCCTCTCCGCCCTTCCTCTGCTTTTAAGGGTTTTGTCCCCGTCTTCCAGCCTCTCTCTCCTCCCGTCCCCCCCCCCCCCTGGGGACCCTGGCACACTCCCCGCGGTGCGGAGGCGGATGGAGTTCTTCTTTTTTCTGTCCTATCCCATTTGACCCGAAGACGGAGTTTGCTGGGGAAGGGAGGGAATCTGATTGGACGTTATGATTTTCTTGCGATTGCGCACCCGGAAATTCAATTATTTCGTCCCTCTATGATTTATTCACGGCAGGAGGCTGGATTTTCGGGACTTCCCCGAAAACGGAATTTGTTAACAGCCCTGGGACTTGTTTCGCAGGCGCTAATCACGTGAGACCTGGTGGGCGCTGTAGTGTGTTTGATTTTCATCCCCCAGGTCGGGGGAGGGGGGGAGGGAACAGAGCTTCCGGGGGAGTGTTCCTCGTGACACTACTCGTACAATCTTGAGAGTTCTTAGTGGCCAAGCGATTTGGTTGGATGGATTCTTTGGACTGTTTTGGGGATGTGCTGTTTCATTGAACAACTGCCGACCCATCGCGCTCCGTTAAATGATTGACCATTTTTAAGTATGGAGAAGAAATTGTGTCGACTGAAAAAATTGTTAGTTTCTTCTCTTTTCATCGATACATTCAAAATACGTCTTAACTCTGTCTTTAAAAAGAACCGCACCTTAAACGGCCCAAACGTTTTAGCGTCGAAATAAATGTATTTCTAATTTTCGAGTATAAGTTAATTTGCTCGAATAGAACAAAAAAACCGCGTTTATTCTAATTGTCGGTCGTTGATAATAATTGCATTCTGAAATCGCAATTCGTTTCCGAATGTCAATCACCATGAGCAGCGAATTGTATTCCGTGTGTTCTAGTGTCTCATTTCCTATAAATATAGTACAGCTAGACTATCGATCAATGGGAATTTCATTTTAATTTTCCGATTCATCGTCACCTAGATCTCAGGAATTAAATAAGTAATTAACATCTGCTATTTTATTCTGAACGTTATTTTAACTCTTTTTTATATGGTGGTATAGTAAAATAGATTAATTGCGAAAACATGATTAATGTTGAGCCACGGATGGCGTAATCTTTAAGTCAGCTAATAAATTGTGAATAACCGTTACAAGACTGTTTTTGAGGTAGGAATGAAGGTGGGCGGGGAATTCGTAAAATCAGTTGGGGTTTGCTGATGACCAAGTTTTAGTTTGTCGGTCAGCCAAGGGGTTGCAAGCCTTGCTGAGTGAATTGGAAATTCAGTGCGACAGGCATGGGATGAAAATCAATATTAATAAAACAAATGTTATGCGATTTAACAGAAAAACAAAGACTAAGGTTAACATGAATATAGGAGGGCAGAAACTAGAGCAGGTGGAACAGTTTACGTATCTCGGTAGTGTTGTGGAGCTATAAGGTCAAAGTAGTAGGGACGCAAGGAGAAGAATTGCGCTAGGGAAAGAGGCTTTCACGAGGAGGAGGGAGTTGATGACTGGGACATAAGTAAGGATATTTAGAAAAGGCTCGTAAAATCTTTGATATGGAGCGTAGCTATGTACGGCACGGAAACATGTTCACTATAGCAGGAGGAAAGACGCACACTTTGACCATCCAAAACCTACCTTAACCGGTAGATTACCTGAAAAAATACTGTGTATATCTAATGAATCCGCTATGAGTGCAGCTCCGTCTTTTGAGAAGAGGAACGGGTTTTCTCTTCAGGGACTCAACATTTTGCAACAGGGAAAATGATTTTCGACGGAAACTCCGGTCAGCCATCGTATCTTATATGTTTACGAAACTAGCGAGCAAGTCATCTTAATCAAAAAAAAGGCGTCGTCCGCTGTGGGCGTGTACAAAAGTTCATTATTCAAGGCGAGCGCCGCCTCCCCTGATGAGCCTCTTACCCCGAGTTCCTATCTCCGGGAACTTCAAGAGTCCCGACGTAGAATTTTTTTTTCTACTATTTAATTCTCGAGTAATTGAATTGCTTTCTCCTCTGCCTGTGCCTCCCCCATGAAACCCACCCCCAAACCCTCTCCCACGCATTGCATAGCTATCCCTGCCTGTCGGCCTACCCCCCTTCCCCCCCCGAGCAGGGTTTTCCGCCTTCGCCCCACGTCGTCTTTGCTTTTAAAACAAGAAACGACACCCCACCACCCGATGGAGGTGAGAATGATGATCCTTCGAATGGTGGCGGCATCAGGGGTGCCGTGGGGACCTGCTTCATATTCTTCATCGTCATAACTTCATGCTCCCCCCCCCCTCCTCTCCACCCGAGGAGGCTCGTCCTTCCCATCGACTTCTCCTCCCCCTCCCCGCCAACAATGGTCGCCCACCCACCTTCCACTGTCTTATTTCATCCTCCCCTTCGCTTCGGGATCCCTTTCCGTCCCGGGACTTTATCTTTCCCCGAGATAGCCGAGGCTTACCTGCTGCCATCCCCCCTCCTTCCCGCGCCTCCTTAAAGGAGAGGAAAAAATATATAGGAGGATTATTCCCTTTGGAGGAAACCTGCGAAAAACCCTTTTTCCTTCAGAACCCATCCGATAAAGGGTGGGTCGTCTCCCGCCGCCTCCCCCCCCTTGTTCTCACACCCCCTCTCCGCCCCACCCCCATCCCTCTCTGCCCTACTCTATCCCGCCAACCAATCTTGTGAGATCCCTCTCATGGTCGTTAAGTCCATTACGGGCGGTAGACTCCCACGTTTTCTAATTGCGCTCATTTGGAACGTCGCCCAGATTTTGGATGGCCCTCGGAGGGGGTTGGGAGGTCGGGAGAGGTCGGAGGAGGAAGAGGAGAGGGCACGCACTTCAAGTCTCCGCGAAAAGACCTGGTGCGCGTGGATGGGTTCCCGCACGCATGTGTGGTTTTTTTTCCGGGCGATTACCGAGGGTAATCTCGTCATGGGGAAGCTCCGAAATTCGGTGGTTTTTCAATCGCTTCGCTTGTTCTCTACGCTCCTCTTGTGTGTGTGTGTGTGCTTTCCTCTTTTCTATTTATTTTTCCCATTTAACCCGCACTCATTCCGTGCCTTTGGGTTTGATTGCGATCCGACCGCGCTGAGGACGCAATCGTATGAGGGTCGGGCGGTTCTCTGCGCGTGTCGTCCGGGGGTGTGTTCTTCCTGCCAAGGGGGGTGGGGGTGTTTGGTCGGGGTGTGGCATTTCATTTTCAAGGGGGCATTGCGGCAGTGTGTGCTCGAGCGAGATGGGGCGCCATAGGGGCGCCACCCGTGGAAACAGGAGCGACCGTTTGCCCCAGAAGGGCCGGGAGCGTGAGAACGTTGATGAGAGCCGATTTTCAACACTGCTTCGTACGTTCAAATGTCATTTTCTACGCACTGGGAAACACCGCGAGATCTTGCTCAGGATACCACTAACTAGTAGAACACTGGAATTCTAGATAAACGGAAACCATGGTGACGATGCGTAGGGATCTTGCCCCAGATACTTTATCGCGGAATGGAAATGTAGAAACTGGACATTTCAGCGAGCGTATATTTCCATACCATCCTTTTTCAACGTATTTTATGTATCGATGTATGTGTCTGGTGTGAGGTTCTTCACGGCAACTCTTCGCGTGTGGTGCATGTCTGATGCGAATGCTCTCGTTGACGCAAAAACGCTCCGGTGTCACGCTGGGTACCATGCACGTAGTGTGCTCGAAAAGCGACGGGAATTTTATAATTTCGCAAGGTGCTTGGCCCAGTGCACCGCGATTTCTTGCCACAAATACCAATCGATCAATAAAGAATACTACTTACAAGTTCAACTTCGTTTGCCTCGAGCAATGCGTAAAAAACGCCCTAGTGTTCGTGGCTTAATAATGAATGGCTTATGCATTGCAATAATTGTACTTCTCTTCATTGATTTTTCGTGAATTTTTGACCAAAAATTCACGAAATTGCAATGATCTCTTAGCCTTCATATTCGCCATACTTTGTCCTGTTCCCAA
Source organism: Hetaerina americana (assembly GCF_022747635.1). Taxonomy (NCBI): domain Eukaryota; kingdom Metazoa; phylum Arthropoda; class Insecta; order Odonata; family Calopterygidae; genus Hetaerina; species Hetaerina americana. The sequence continues at coordinate 3,056,536 of NW_027287205.1, forward strand.
ACATTAAGAGACCCTTAAAGGGTATCAGCATTTTGCAAGCATAGATTGGATTTAAAAGTCATCGCTGAGAGAGCTGAAAAGACACATCAAAGATTGAGTTCCAGATTTGTTTCTAGATTTGGAAAAAGCGCTGGAATAGGTGTATAATTGGTATTACTTCGAAGGGGAAAACTGCGCAATGGACGAATAAATGAATTCCTTCACACAAAACTCAAATTGATGTTATTTATTGAGCCCATCTCGTACATATAAGGACAGTTTCCCTCGGTCCTTTCGAGGAGATATTTTTCTCTAGGATTTGGCACCCTAAGCAGTCGTTTAACGTATCACTCCTGTGCCTTTCCATCCCTAAATCCCAAACTTCAATTCGTGTGTTGTCAAAATATTTTCCGTTTTTACGCACCCTGGCGAGCGACTCAAACTTCCGAGCAATGCACTCCCTGCTCGCCTCAATGCCAGAGTGAGTGAGGGCCAAGTTCCGCCTCCATCACTCCTGATTCGTCATCCAAATCTTGCTGGTCCGAAATTTGAGGAACACATCAGATCAAAATGAAGTTTTTGGTAAGTTTGGAAAAATTTCCTGAAAGTTGAATCGATTCATCATAAATAATGTTTTCATGATTATGTTACTATTCTAGTATTTCGATGAAATAATATAGATGGTTGAGTGCTAACTGCGGCCGATCAATTTAAATGTTCGGGGGTTTTTCCAACACCTCGCCATTCACGGGGAGAACATATCAGGAATCCACTTCAAAGAAAGTCGGTTTCATTAAACGGGTGGCGGGGATTTGTAATGAAAGAGTTGAATACAGGTGTTAGTTTGCTCTAGTTAGACCTCATTTAGAATATGCCGCGAGTATTTGGGATCCTTGGGAAAACGTTTTACTGAAAGAATAGATCAAGTACAAGGGAAATCCGTGAGATTCGTCCAAAATTGTTACGATAAATAGGGAGTTGTAACAGGTCTCTTAGGAGAATTAGGCTAGCAGCCACTTGAGATTGGCAAAAAGGGAACAAGCGAGAATGAGACTTTTTAGATTCAAGATTCCAGGCTCCAGCTGCAAATGTTGTAAGGCTGCACCGCTTGTCAATTGTTTACAATCGCGAGTCAAAATGGATAACACAAATGAATTCCCGCCCAATTCGAAGTTCGTTCATGTGATAGGGTTTTTACTGATAAAAAACTTAAAAGTGGCTGACATTCATCATCGGGATATTAGTGATATTCACGGACCAAACGGAATGACAAGAGTTGTGCGTCACTGTTGTCGTCCGTTTAAGAGTGAGCGCAAATTCCCATGATGACGACAGAAATGGCCGCCCGTTTCAAGGTGAACAATGAACTGCGCCTGAAAATGAACGAGACAAATTCGTGAAAAGTGGCGTTTTTACAATATCTGAAATCTTTTGAAAGTTTTCCACAGATTTGTGCGACTCTGTTGCATGGAAACACAACGGAAAAGTTAGGCTACTTACTAAATGTTTTGTGCTCGTCTCGACGAGGAACTTCAAAGGTGCCGTCATCGGTTGGCCGTGATCTCAGGCGAGAGAATGAATTGCAGCAGAAGGAATGTAGAATGATGCTGAAGGAATTGAAAAACTAGCTTAGAGATATGACAAATGTTTAAAACTGTTTTGCGAATATGTATAAAATAATAGAGATATGTAGTTTTGCGATTAAAATAATAAATTTTCTCAATCTGTTCCAGCGTATTTCTTCTAGCATAAGGGAGGTTATTTTCTGGACAGACCTCGTATTATGGCCCCACAGTATTTAGATAGGTTAAATCACAAAGATAAGATAAGGGAGAGAGACTCCACCTTACCCTGATCCTACGAGGAGCACACACACACAGATATATATATATGTGTGTATGTATATATATATATATATATATATATATATATATATATATATATATATATATATATATATAAAATATCTTCGAAATGGAACGCTCTTCGGCGACGCACAAATATATAAAAACACATTGTAGATTTTTAGAATATAGAGACACAAAGAAAGGGCACTCCCAATTTCAATTTGTTATTTGTTATATATATAGCCTTGATGCAAACGCATTTAATTCTATAAAAAACAAAGTTTATCCAAATCAAAAATTACTCGCTTCGTATTTCGGTGATCCCAGCCCCCTTCGTCGGGGCACGTTCTATCAGAACGGAGAGGGTTAAAGAGAACATAATATTATTTGAAATAATCCGTGCGATGATATTGCTGTCACAAGTTGGCGTTTAATTCACCGCAGGAACGGCCCGTGCAAAACGGCGGCTCTTCTTCATTAAATGACTGCCGTCACCCCGTGGTTACGGTTGATTCATCGTTGCCCTAGTGCCAAGGTACTCTTCTCGCGTCTTGGCAAGTCATCCTGCACTATTTGCGCCGACAACTTCGCTTGATCCCGGTGCAAAATCGCCGAGGATATAAGGGGGAGGGCGGCGGTAGACGCTGTTGGGGTGGCTTTCTTACGGCTATGCATGGGGCGGGGGATCATCGGGAGATTTTCTAGCGATTAGCTCGTCACCTGGATTAAATGGAAAAAGGGTGCGTCGGGTGAAATGTTTTCAAACGCAGGAGAGGTATATGCTCGCGAGGAATGAAAAACTGTTTCGGGGAAGGATTGAGGGAGTGAGGGATGGGCAAGAGGGAGGGAGGATTCGAGCAGGTGTTCGTTCGATTGAGGATCAGATGAGGGGTGAGAGGATGCTGGGGGAAGAGGCTGTATTATAAGGGAGAGAGCGCTGGATTTCTGTCGAGGGGCCCCTGAGACGTGTTAAGTGTCGAGGGGGCGTTGTGAGTAATAGGAGGGCGGGGAGGGGTGGGTAGGGAATTAAGGGTTGCGGCAATGGGCGGGGGGTTTTGGGAGTGCTGGGGGTTTTCTAAGGAAAGGGTGCGGGTGGCACCACTGACTCCCTCCCGCCAGCGAATGAGAGATCTCGAGGGTTGGGAGCAGCCCTCTCCCTCCCTTCCTTCCCTCCGAGAAAGATGGCTCCAAGAGGGAAGGAGCTGGAGTAATTTCGGCCTCGCCCCTCAGAGACGCCTTGATTCAGGGACTCCCACTCGAGCACGAATTAAAGCACATACATACACGGTCCACTATTAAAGTAATGCGCATTCTCTGGGAAAAATAGATTTATTGACTTACGTACTGGTGCAAATTCTTAATATTCCCTAACGTTGAGTAACATGAGTTTGGATGTTTTACACGGTCTCCCATTGCTTTCCACCCACTCCATGTGGATGCCCGTCTTTCCGCTCACACTGCTCTGAGCAAACTGGCAACCAGCTGTGTTAAAAGGGCAGACCTCTTGCCACATTTCCCGGCCACTTATGCCGCGCTGTTATTGATTGTCCCGTCACAATATAATCGTACGCATTACTTTCATTATGGTCCATGTACACTTGCCTCTGTTATGTCCCGCGCTCAATGCCGCCTTGTGGTTTTCAATGGAGTCGTTATGCGCCGAATGCCTTCTGCTCTTCTCCCTCGAGATTTTTCGCCCCCTTCTTTTTCTCATTTTATACCCTTAGACCGCGAGGTGCAGAGGCGTGAACCGTAGCCTCACTAAGTCCCTGGAAAAAGGGGATTTGCCCCACGTCCGCACCTCCCTCGCCCTCCCTCGCCCTGCCTTCGCAAGTGATGCAGGGCGTCCGATCCGAATGCTTCGAGCAATGGGGAGAGATTTCTTTTCCCCTTCTTGGACCAGGGGTTTCTTCCTCAGTTTTCTTGGTGTAATGCCCCATTCGCCCACTCTCCTGCCCGCCAATGTGCTTTCCCGACGCGCCGCTTCGAAGTCACCATCCGGTGGAGCTCCACTGGCCAAATCGTGCCGTCCCATGGGCATCAAGACCCCGTTGAATAATGAAATTCCCCTCTTAAAGAGCATGGCCTTCAAAGGAATATTGCTAATAAGGCTGCTGTTCGCGCCCTAAGGGCGTTCATCTTTCGTTCAATCAGTCCAAAGGCTTGCCTACGGCCCAACTAATGCTACCAATCTGGGCGTCAGCATACCTTAATTAGTGCTTTTCTTATTTCAGAAATGAGCACTTATTTCGTTCCAATTTTCACATTCTTTCATATATATTTAAAAAAAAAAATATATATATATATATAAATTTATATATATATATATATATATATATATATATATATATATATATATATATATATATATTTATACATATATATATATAAATTTATATATATACATATATATATATAATTGGCTGACACAACATAACACAAATAGAAAAGAATAGACACATATAAAAGAACACTTATATATATATATATATATATATATATATATACATATATATATATATATATATATATATATATATATATATATATATATACATATATATATATATATATATATTTATATATATATATTTATTTATATACACACACACTCCGTGTGTATAATTCCATGGTTCCGGCCACATTTATTAGAGTATTAGGGGTAACTAGATGATCATTTTTATTGTATGCCTAAATATCTCTCACAAAGTAAATATTATTATGTAGATTAACACGTAAATTTACACTCATGCTTGCGAATCTACATCATGTTATAATGGGTGTTTTCGATTAAAGAGTACGCTTTCACTATCGCAGGAAAACTTTCGATATTAGTGATATGATTTCCACGGTTTATAAGCACTCTTTCTCATTGAGGACGCATTCCGTCACTAACTCCTTCGCCCCAGATTGTCTGTTCCTCACTTCGTCTTGCGTGGTCTCTACGAAGAGTTCTTGACCTTTTTGAATAACGTGACTCCGGTTGGTTATTTCTTGACCTGCCCAGGAGGCGTTGTGTTCACGGAAGAATTTCAGAGGATTTGTTGGATTTTTTCAGTGTGCATTGGGCTCTCGTATTTGCGGACTAGAGTGAATGCCTATCTGCACTTTCAATTTTATTTTGAGGTTTTGACTCGCTGCATGGGTGTTTATGTGAGTCCTTTTTGTTACTCATTAATGGAGAGTGGGACAGCAACTAATAGATAGGACTATCTTAATTTTAGCCAAACATTTATTTTTACTGGTTTGCAGTTGTTATATTGATTTGGGAGTGAACTCAGGAAATAGATGCACCTATCGTACCCAATATCTTCTTTCAAGCAGTCCAAATGAAACCTATTTACTCCTCTCCTTCGCTTCTCATCTAACACTGTCCCTGCCACCGAGGCCTTCTCCCTCCGCCCACATGCCCGTTCCTCCGTCCGTATTTTCTATTTACTTTGAGTGTAACGTGACAAATGTGTGTGTTCCGTTGCATATGACACTGCCTAATTTCTCCATCCTTCACTGTCGCTTAATAATACTCTCTCAAAAAGTTGAAGTAAAATCAAAAATAATCGGCCAGTTATACGAGGCATATTTAATGAAGGAAGGGCCGATTGCCTATATTTAAATATTAGCGCTTCAGAACACAGTTTTACTCCTGCGGCGCCATCTACTGATTCATTGAGAAGCTATGGCAGCATTTGTTTTGTTTTGGAAGTTGTTTACTTGGGCATGTGAAGTAGGTTTGTAGCTAACTAAAATTACCAATAAAATGTGTATCACATTAATATATATTGACCAAACGGCCCTTTTCTTTACGAGCGAGTCTCGTAGTGAGTATCACGTGAAACTAGCGACAGCGAACGCACTTTCTTATCTGTCCTGAAACCATTGCGAGATTTAGGCAAAGGTCATTTGAAGTCAGAGGGTGAGTAAGGGTGTGGCGCAAGTTGCCCTTCTTGATTCGTCATGACTGAGAGGATTTTTCCTCTAGATGAGCAGCTTCCCTTTGATGAGTCAGAAAGGCACGCGTATCGATGCGAACTAGAAAACGATGAAATTGTCGCTCCACTTATCCATGCATGTGCAAAGTGCATGTCATGTTCACATTTAAGTCGAGTCGCCATGGAAGTGAACTAAATGCCATTGCCATTACACACAACGCCACTAGCAGTATAGAGTAGTAAGACTACGTTACATCGCCCTCCGGCAATGTAAGCCGTAGGCCCTTGTGAATGTCGTCTCTGTTGTTATATGCATTCAGTGCATCCAGGCTGCAAAAAGGGTCACTGAGCAGGCAATACCCTGTGGATCGCATCACGGGTCAACACGAGAATGTAAATAATAGTTGGTTGCAAAAATGTAGTTCCGAATGCATTCATCCCTTCGAAAAAAATAATAGAGACTTCTGATTTGCAAGTTTACGAAGCATTTATTTCGGTTTGCAAATGTAATGTACTGCCAAGTAGAAACGCAACGTAATCATATTATTACATGATGCGTATGGTAATGAAGACTGATTGGGCCTCATTAAGAGTATGCTGCATGGAAATGGGATCCTCGCGAAGTTGGATTAATTGCCGAATTAGATCGCATGCAGATCGTACAGGAGCTAGACTTGTAAAACGTTGCTATGGTAAACTTAGTAGCGCATCTAAAATATTAGAGCAGCTAGGCTGGGAAATTAATCAATAGAGGGAAGGTTAAATTACAGATTGAAGATCTTGCATTAATTGGAAGGGAGTATCTTTAACAGTGATTTCGACAATGTATTATAACCCCCATCGCACTATGGCAGGCGAGATAAAGTCAGTAAAATTAGAGGGATTAAGAAAAGAAATACATTTTTCCACGAACGATAAGGGATCAGAATAACTTTGTCCGACCGCAGTAGGGATAAAGATATCCAGATCAAAATTAGTCTGACGTATAGTCACCCCCTGCCACACACCCTAGCGGTAGGTTTCAGGGTACAAAAAATAATAAAAATAAATTCCAACCGGATTTAAATATAAACAATCAAAATTATATTAAAAGACAATACTAAAAATCGATAAGATCTTTAACTACAATGAAATCACATTTTATACCTGCTACTAAATATTTTTATGCCACTCTTTAGTGAATACGTGTTTCCCCTATCTTTTGCTCGAGATCTTCATAACCCTGCGTTTGCTGAGGTTTGATTCTAATCTCCATTCTTTGCACTTGTCCGAAATGTTCCTTTGAATCGCGTGTGAATGACTCGCCGTCCTCGGAGTTATATCCCTTCATATTGCTGTAGTGTAAACGGGGAATAATCTGAAACGACCGTTGTTGTCGCCTTAAGACTCTGCATTTTTGTCTGGCACAATTTGAATGAAACTATTTCAATGGAAAGGAAATAATGTTCAGTGCAATAATCAGAATTATTCATTTCCTGAACGGGGTTATAAATTTACTCGTAAAACCTTTGAAAGTGTAATGTACATTGAAGCATGTGGATCTGTTGATGTAGGGAATTCTCGTGTAGTCAGTGGCATGACGATAGTATTGATAGAAATGAGCTCCAGTACGGCCCTTAGCTCCAGTACGCTGAAGAGGGCTACTTTGTGGCCCAAATACGCGTATTCGTATTCACCTTTCTTATCCTCTCCTTTTTACCTTTTACCCCTTCTTGACTTGTGGCGCTAGCCAACTAATTTCATTTGTACTTTGTTTAGAAAGGTAAACTGTTTACGGCTATTGGAGTTTTACATTTATTCAACATGACGATAGCATTGGCGAAGGGCCTACGGAGGCTCTATTCCTACGTCTTACCTAATTGACCCACTGCCTCACACGCCTCGTGTGTTCGATTTTCCCTTCCTTTGTGACCATAATCACGGTTATCAGGACGATTGTGCTCTTCGAAGCTCGTATTTCGCCTGATAGACTTCCCCAGGACCGTGAGATTTAAGAATCAACAGGGGAATATGTAAGTTTAACATTAAGTGTTCTGAATTATGTACTTCCCTATCAGGCTACTTAAATTGCTGTCATTTTATTTTATGGGGAAACCATTCTTATTCGTAGGAAATACTTTATGAGGTGTTTTCAATCTCTCTGGGGTTAACCTTCACAAAAAATATCCGGAGGGGTCGATATAATATTTGTATTTTTTTCACTTATCGTTTTCATCCACAAGTAAACCTTTTTGGGACCATCAAGATATCCTCGTATAACTGTGATCACGAGAGCCGCTTCTATCTTACCTCACCTGTGGGACTTAAACTACGGCATACGTGTTTATCTCGCGGTAGATAAAAATTCGTCGATTAAAATAAACACTTATAATTAATGTCACCAAGTCTTCCACGATATCGTGGACTCTAGTTACCGAATCCTACCACCGCTCCACGATACCTCTGACCCTCGCCACTCTCAAGTGCTCGTGACTATGATTGATATCAAGTCATTCTCTCTCGAACATTGAGTTATTTGCCCAAAAGATTTCTGTTCACTACAAATCCTCCAGAATTTCGTGGCATGAGTGTCATTCCAGACGTGCTATATTAGAAACGTGCTATTGCAGATGCCTCTTTCACGGCATATTTTACCTCGGGGAACATTTTATATTTTTTTGGTCATTTCATATTTTAATGTTCAGTTAAAAGAACCCGTGACAACGTAATTAGAAATTTTATTCGCTTGTCATCTAAAATGGGTCCATTAATTGAAGAACATGGCGAATTTCACACAAAAGTTTCCATTTTTGGCCCCTCCCCCGTGTTTCGACGACCCGTTTCCATTTAACATGGTTTGAGTGCACTTGCATTCCATGATTAAATGAAGCCGGGCATTTGAAACCGCAGCCGGGGGAATTGTATTTTCGCTAAGTGTGAAAGTGACGGCGAATTATAGTCAAACTTATATTCCGCAATATAAAGTTAGAAACATTTTCGTGGAATTGAATTACTTTTAAAGCCGATTCTATTCAGATATTAAAATCTCCTTTCCTTCCTTTTTCGAACTGGCTTAATTTCAAACATTGGATTTTTGGGGCATGATTTTTAATTGGGCATGTGTACATATTTTTATCGTCATAAAAATCTCATTTCATTTGTTGGAGAATATTTACTCTCTGATTGATATATGGACTTACTGTGAGCAGAATGGGATGTGGCGATGTTTTAGAGAATCAGCCACCAGCTTAATCCATATCCCATCTCTTTAAAGTAGAGCAGACACTTTGCTAAACGTTACCTTAGGCTGCTTACATCTAAGATATTTCTCCTATGTCCCTCTTGTGTCTGCCACACTTAAGAAGGCACCCTGGAAATCCTTGAAGGGAATGTTTCTCTCGGGAACGTTGTAGACATGCTTTGGATGTTTTCCACGGTCTCCCAACGCTTTCTTTTCAGTTCTCTCTTTTCAGTCGGGGAAACAAAAATAGTCGCACGGAGCCAAGTCGGGACTGTAAAGGGAAAGGGGGACCACTGGGCAAGGAAGTTGGTAACGATGAAGGCCGTGTGGCTGGTGGCAACGTCATGTTGTTATTAGTAGGGGTATGGCGCCCTGTTACAAAGTCGAAAAACAAACTTCACGCGGAGGCACGTCTTTCCGATCAGACTCATCGGAGCAAACTGGCAAATAAATGCGTTGGAAGAGCAGACCCTCCACCATATTTTCCGGCCAATTTTATAACGCTGGGATGAAACATCGAGTCAGAATAAAATCATGCGCAATTCTTTCATAATGGATCATGTAACTTCCATCGGTGGTGCACATCGTTCATATTCATCAATGAAATATACATGGATAAACTGAAGTCCAGCGCTGAATACGTTGGAGAAACAAATACGGGGGTGGTCGGTTAAGGGAGATTTCAAAGAGAGGGGTTCAGGGACTACATTCCCCTTCCCCTCCACTGCAAAATTCATAAAAAACAGTCCAATACACCGACAGTAAATTTCAGGAAATCTTACTGTCGTTTTTAGATCTGCACACTCGGCTACAATCGATTACGCCACTCGCCGGAGTGCGAAAGAATGTTACTCATTTTACTGAAATTCCGTTTTGTTTATCTTGCCTTTCGTCTGTCGGGAAAACTGCCCCCCCCCCAACTCATCCTGCACCCCTGGTAACATCTTGTCCCACCCGGTGAATCCTTGCCCCCTGCTGCGCAACGCATAACAGATGGAAAACCCCTGGTGGCAGAGTGATCGAGATCTCCAATTCGCCAGGGTTACAATTTTTGCACAGCTGCCGCTGGCAATAGTTTTTCAGTGATTCAACTAATTTATTACTGGAGAGCATGCAAGAGAGTATAGCATATAATGCGGGATATAATATTACGTAAATTATTCACAATAGTGTTAGTTTTTTGACTTATGGCTAAAAGGGATAGGTTAAACCAACTGGAAAAAAATTTAGTTTTTTAGGAATTGGACATTGGTCGAAAACTGTCCTTCCTACGGAATAAAACTTATGTTATAGTCTCATGGATGTGAATAATAATCCATATCAAGTTAGCTCTAGTGAAAAAAAACACAGAAACACACAAAAAAGAAATAACTCAAACGTTTTCGAATTTTCGTTGAGCTAGGCACCTTTCTCAAGGCAGAGAAGGTTGAAACAGAAGGGGCTGAAGACGCTGGATGGAAGGGGAAGGTGGGGAAAGGTTTGCGAGGGGCAGATTTGGGAGGGGAAGTTTTAGAAGTGTGGAAATAATTTGGAATGTGTTGAGAGCGGAGGAGGGATGAACATACACGAAGATATTTTCATCCCCCCTCCATTCCCAACAGATGCTTTACAAATCTAGCTCCCCTACGCAAAAACGCCATTCAATTCGGCAATTAATCCAACTTCGTGGGGATCCCATAATATAATCAGAGCATATTATAAACGAGGCCTAACCAACGAAAGATAACATTTCTCTTTGGCCTTTTCATTACATTTACCCAGTACTCTTCTAATAAATCCTAATTTTTCGTTAGGTTGTCACCATATCTTCGCCCCCCCTGGTACGTGTTTCATCTAGGAGAGGTCTTGACTGAGGCTAACGCCTAGGTATTGAATCGAGTCTATGCACTCCATTTCAGTGTTCCCGATGCATTGGGCGTTCGTGAGGGAATTGCTCTTTTTTCCTAAAGTTATCTGTACGCACCTTTTTTGTGTAATTATAGTAATTCAATCGTCAAGTGTATGCAATTATTATGCACACGCATTGCTATTTTTTAAAGAAATGAACCAAAATTCCCATTCTGTGCATGATGTTCATGTTGTAAGACAAACGGAATGCTGGAAAATACATGGAAAACTTTCAATATAAGTTTTTACTATCCAAACTGGCCATGATTTTAATATTTCGTCTTCATCAATCCTTCGTGGAACGACCCATTCCAAGGGCTGAGAGCGTTTTATCCTTCTTTTGCAAATCCCAAACTATGGGCTAGAATTTGTCGTTCCCGCTAGCATGTCTCGCGCTCGCCCTCCGTGGCGACGCTGTTTATGGCGTCAGGGGGATTGGGAGGACCCGATGGCGCTAGCTGCACCTCCCGGAAGAGGAAAGGTTGCGGGGTCGTCACGTCCCGCCAGTTGCGACCAGGAGGGGCCCTGGTGAACACGACGGCCCTTTCGCCGTGGCGTAAAGCTGATTGTCCGGGCTATTTCACAGTTAATTTGACTTGAGACTGCCGCCATTAACGTTCGCCTGCGTCCGAAATCGTCGAGAGGGACGACTGATAAGACAGGGCCGGGGGAATGGAGGGTGGGGAGACCGCGGCAATGTCAGCGACCCATTGACCCTCTTGGCAAGGCCCTGCATACCCTCTACCCCCTCTTTGGGGGACGTCCGGGGGCGAGTCCGAATGGCTAATTAACGACGGGCCGCCTTCGGTCTTCTTCCCCGCGACGCCACCGGCCCCGCCGGAGACGGCGCAGGACCTTCCGTCACCCAATTTTCCGACAACACACCCCGCTTCCTCCCAAATTCAAGGCCCCCTCGGAGATCTTTCGCCGGGGAGGGACCGTCGCTAGGGAACTAAAGATAGATGCAGCCACACCCTGAGTCGCCCCCCTTCCGACCCCCGCCCCCCGATTCCTCGGGGGGATGGCGTTTTTAACGAAGTCGGAGTGACGTCTACCGCCGGCCCCATAACTTCCCTCCACATTTAATTTACAGGCTTCGTTTGAATCGTTTCCGGCGACTGTGTTCTTCCTGAAAATTCCCTCGATGCTAACTCACCACGCGTGACAAGCGAGCGGTGACTTGACCCCCGCTACACCCGCCCGTGCCTCATTCGTGGCCACGCCAAACTCCGTGATTATTTGGTGTCTCAGGCGTAACTTTGTGGAATTTGCATAACATATTGAAATGTGATGAAATAATTGACTTTGTAATTCCACACACTTTTCCACACACACAAAAGTGTGTGGAATTACAAAGTCAATTATTTCATCACATTTCAATCCGTGATTATTTGCATAAAATTCATAGCCCTTTATAAAAGTAATGCGCATGATTGTATTGTGACGGGATTATCAATGGCAGCGCGGTGAAACCGGTCAGGAATGTGGTGGGTATCAGTCCTTCCAAATCAGCCGGTCTTCAGTTTGCTCCGAGCTGTCTGAGCGGGAAGACGTGTCTCCTTGTGAATTGTTTTTTTTTTTAATTTGTAACACGGTGCGATGGAGCGCCCAAACACATGTCCTTCATCGTTACCGGTGGTCCCCCAGTTCCCCTACAGTTCCGAATTGGCCCCATGCGGCTTCTTTCAGTTTTCCCGACTGACGAGATAGCCGAAAGAAAAGCATGGGGAGATCATGTAAAACATCCAAAAGTATGTTTACAATGTTCCTGAGAGAGACATTCCTCTAGAGAGGAGTTTCAGGGTGCCTTCTTCGGCGGGGCAGACACGTCTTTGCAAGTTCATTGATGGAAGGGGAGAGTATTTTGAAGAATTTTAAGCATTTTTACGAGAACGTAAATCAATAAATCTATTTCACCCAGAGAATGCGCATTATTTGTATGGTGGACCCTGTATTCACGCTTCAATTTGATCCCAATTTTACATACACCGATGGTGAATTTTGATTGCTCTTATGCATAAGTTAATGTTTGGGGTCATGATCACGGATGAGGATTCACGCACCAGCGAAGTAATCCCCCCTGCCATACACTCTATCGGCAGGTCTCAGGGTATATATGAACAAATATATTAATAATACGTTAGAGTAGCATTCATTGGCTAAGCGAAATGAGTAAAAGCAAGGTGTGAAAGGTCATAGTGTAATAGAAAATAGTTAGATGAAAATCTAAAACCTATTTCGTTCCAATGGACTGTCAGCTAGAGTTTTAAATTAAGCGAAATTAGAGTTTATTATTCCCTTTTTTTCCTATTATCTTACTCATTTTCATTATTTATTAAACTACTCATACGCGCCTGAACATGGAGCATGTCGTCAATACGATTTATTCTGTAAGAATACTGTAGCAGTGATGTTGAAACTATTATTACACTGTACCGTACTACGATTGGAGATATAATGTCAATTAAATTAGAGACATTAAGATTAGAACAGATAGATTTAAAGATATCATTTTATCCACAAACGATAAGGGTTCATTATCGTCTGATTGCGGAAGGAGTAAAAATATTAGGGTCAACATTAGTCTGGTGTTTATTCACCCCCTGCCACACACCATAGCGGTGGTTTGCACATTACTAATATAAATAAATAATTAAAATAAAATTGGTAAGTTTATGTATTACAAATGGGGTAAATTATGGTAGATTTATAGAATTTACCGAAATAGGGTTGTAGTAATGTATTTTACTTATTAGGAGCAATTTTCTTATAATATATATAGTATATATATATATATATATATATATATATATATATTATTTATTTATTTGAACACCGGATCTTTCAACTTGCCGGAATCGGGGCACTTGGTTACATAAAGACCCCACAGATCTCAGTACAAATTACGTTTCCTAGATGGATAAAGTGGTTAGAGCATCGGAGTCGAAAGATCCGTTGTTCAAGTCCCGGTCAGGGAAATATTTTTGCGCTTGTGATCTGCTTGATTCCGGCTTTTCCACCCCTCCTGTGTTCGTCCTTTCATGTGTGTTCCTATCCCTTTTCCTAATATCCATGTGAATGAATATTTGTTCAAGAGTCTGAGTACCACCCAAGTATAACCCCTTTGAGTACTATTTTCGATCACTGCATTATGTCCAAGAGGCCATGAGAAGGTGTCTGAACGAGGGTCCTGTTGATGCCTCACAGGAAGTATACCACAACCTGCGGAGGCACTAGCGTCGGTTAGTCAACACATAATGGGGCTCTTATGAATAATTTTAGTAATTTATACTTTGATCGGCAATAATTTTTTCCCCCAAATTTATTCTACTAATTTTTGGAAAAGACCTTTTATCTTATGATTTCGAGCTTCGAGATTTTGTGAGAGAAGAAGATAAGCAGAGATTGTACAATGAAGAGAACTCTTCAGGATGGCATTACACTCGGAACGGGGAGCAAATAGACCATCAGATTTCCTGTTTTTTCCTAAGACCAGAGAGAGAGAAGGAACCCTGGGAAAACCAGCGGTCAATTTACCGCAAATATAAAATAGGATTATTGTTCTCATTGCTAACCTGGAAGGGAGACATCCAAGATACATTTAAGCAATAAAGGAAATAAAGAGTTAAAAGTCATTTGTCACATTGAAGGCCTTTATCGCTACCTTTATCGCTATCTTAACCAGGATATCTAAATTTAGGCTAACTAATTTTAGTGTGACACTCACTACCTTATAATGCACATTTTGCAATGCATAAAACGCGATTTACAGACTCAAACTTACGCAGTAGCGTGTCCTGATATGGACATTATGACAATATTAAATTTACCCTGAATGTAAATTCGAACGTAAATGATTCACAGAAAAGGAATTCCAACTTCAGCCTCCTCGTCTTTATGTTAGCTCTTCCTTATTTTATTTCACTAGCTATTCAGGGAATGAGAATGTTCATTGGGATATTTAACATTAAATATTCAAAGAATCTTAAATCTTTAATATAAACTACTGATGATGTGATTTTTTTGCGGTTTTATTTTCAAGGACTGGGACAAAGTAGGAGCATACTCACATTCAAGGAAATAACAGTGTTGACGGCCTTTCATCAAATATACGAAAAAATATACTCAAAATTGCAAAGTAAAAGGTCTGCCACTGCGTTCAACATCTTCGATTGACTCACGACCACTTCTGAACCGCTCGTGCCACTGGTAAACGACCGTTTTTTTTAGAGAATCGTTGCCGAAACACTTTTCCAACATTTCCAACGTCCGTGCGCCACTAAATCCGTTTTTTACGCAAAATTTAATACAAGTTCGTTGTTGCAAATTTAAATCCATTTCTGCAATTGTAAAAAATCGCCAACACACACAGAGATAGATGTACTCTTGGCTACGTAACTTTTGCAAATGTCAAGTTATGACACTAAGATTTAAAGGGAATATCAACAACAGATGTACCAATTTAACAAAAAAAACAGAACTCAAATCGGAACGATGGGAGCGCCACACGGTGGTTATTCCGGGAACTTTTTGATCAAGGTAGTATATATGGATTTTCTGTTAACCCTCTCTCGTGATAGGAACCCCTTCCTTATTTATTAATTTTCGAGAATGTGTTAATTATTCATTCGTGCTTGGGAACTTCATTTTCACAACTTATTCATTATTAGCTGATTTCAAAATAAGCGACTTTCTCGTATGATCCGCTTACTTGCAAAATGGCGACATATTGACGGCCAGGGGCCTCAGTTACGGCTCGGAATTTATCGAAGGGGGCATTAAACCGAAAGCACGCATTTGCCTGGATAATCTGGTAGGAAACTAATAATGCCAAGGCACGCTTGGCACTGGTAGGCAGGCCCTCGTGGCCGGTGATGTAGTTCCAACTGGCTTCTAAGGAAGAAGGCTAAATTAGCGGTGCTCAAAGGGGACGTCTGAACAACCTTTTGGTGGAGTTCAGGGCGTTCATAATGATTTGTGAGTTCCTGTGAACATGTAGTGCGGATGACTTGAGCAATTTGTCAGGGCAGCCAGTACGAGTTTCCCTGCATACATTGGAAGGATGCCTCTTTTTTTAATTTAGTTCCCTACAAGCCGCCGCCAGGGTGTGTGGCAGGGGGTGAATACACACCAGAGTAATTTTGACCTGAATATGGCAATATTGTGATCAGGCAGTCTCATTCCCATCCCTTATCGTGCGTGGAAAAAAGACATTTTAAATCTATCTGTTCTGCACTTAATCTCTTGAATGTAATTGACGTGATCTCTCCTGACATAGTAGGATGGGAGTAATAATACATTTTCAACACCACTGCTTAAGAGATATCCTTCCAATTTATATATAAGAGATTTAATCTGCAAATTTACCTTCGCTCCATTCCCAGCCTAGTTGCTCTAATATTTTAGATACGCTACTAAGTTTATCATAAACGCTATTTACAAGTCTGCACGCGATCCAATTCGGCAATCAATCCAACTTCGTGAGGATGCCATATAGTACTTGCAGTATATTCTAAGTGATGTCTAACCAACGGCAGATGACATTTATCTTTGACCTTGTCATCACACTTACCCAGTACTCTTCCAATAAACGTGTTCATGAAAAGAAAAATCATTGCACTGTGTTCTGTACATTAGATTTTTCCATGTGTGCAATACAAAAGGGGCCAAAATCGGGTGTGTCACCTGTAGTTAATTAAAGGGCAAATAGACGTGTGCAGAATACTTGGGTGTTTAATTCCGACTGGTAATCAGATCGATCGCCCGGGAAAGCACGGCTCGTGTCGGAGTGAGATATTCATTCGTCGCGACGTTCCGATTCCGAACTCTCCGTTCCTCCGTCAATGTGTCCTGCGTCGACATCACAGCGAAGGCAGACTGCGGCGCATGGAGGGCGACCCCCATGAGGTCATAATACCCTTGGTCATACGCTTCGCCTTGACAACTGTAATAATTATATGCACCCTCTTCCATGGTGACCCTCTTGGCAGTAGGCCAGAGGGTCCACTGGTTCCTTTTTAAATTGCTAATTAAAAATGGGTCAAATGAGCCCGGCGCAAGTGGACTCCGACGGGATGCATTTGCATTTGGACGCGTTTGTACCAAAGGGGGTTGAAGTATTTTGCGCCAATCGTTACTCCATCTCCGTATGATTTCCGGGTGTCATAATTCTCAGGAATTTGTGAATATTACATTAGAATCCTTTATTCGAAGCCTCCTGGCAGTGTTGTTCGTGGTTATGTCCAATGGAGTTGAAATCAGACTGATTGTACTAGAGGAAAGTTTCAATTGAAAGGCGACCACTGTTGGAAGGTTTTCCTGGAGGAGACGTTATTCCCTGGCTATTATTGAGAGCAATTGGATCGCGTGCAGCGTAGAGGAGGTGTATTTGTAAGACGTTGTTATGATACACTTAGTAGTGTGTCCAAAGTATTAGGGCAGCTAGGCTGGGAATCACGCAATGATTCCCTCCCCGATTATATTTCTTGCAGATATGGGAAGGACGTCTATTTAACAGTGATGTTGTAAATTATTTTTGTCCTCATCGTACATGAAATTAGAGGGAGATCAAGTGTAGAACAGATAGAATTAAGATGTCATTTTTCCACGAGCAATGAGGGATCATAATAACATTGTCCGACCGCGGTAGGGGTCTTATTCGGGTCAAAATTAGCTGGTGTGTATTCACCGTCTGCCACACACCCTAGCGGTGGCTTGTAGGGCACTAAAATAAAATTAAAAATAAAATAAAGCAATATTACTTGCATAATATCTTCACGTAGGTGAATTTCGCGCATTTAACCGAAGGGGAAATGGATGAATTTTTCGCATGAATACTCTTATAATTGTATTGTGGCACGTGAACTGCCTTTAAACATACTTTAGTGTGGTGTGATATCTTAATCACTCACGTAATGCATCGCGACATTATTATCTTTTGCAGTCAAGAATTTAGACCCTAGACTAATACCTATTGAAATATCATTTAGTGGATTTAATGCTGATAACGCTTCATTTATTGTGCTTAAAACAAGAAACTGACATTTCAATGGAGGGAAGTTAATAGTAATTTGATAGCCATATAAATATGAATGCATGGTTAAATGGGGATGAATGCAAGGAAGTAAACAATCTCATGCCTCCTCCAATCAAATGGCCTCTTTTCCGTCGCTTCGGCTTGTTGATTTTGATGAATAATTTCAAAGTCACGACTGCGAAAAAAGCATAGTGGTGCTTCTCCCGCACTGCATTGTTGTCTCTCCCACACTGCATTGTTGTCTCTCCCGCTCTGCATTGTTGTCTCTCCCGCTCTGCATTGATGTATATCCCACTCTGCTTTGTTGCTTCTCCCGCACCGCATTTTTGTCTCTCCCTCTCTGCATTGTTGCTTCTCCCGCAGTGCATTGTTGTCTCTCCCGCTCTGCATTGTTGTCTCTCTCGCACTACATTGGTGTCTATCCCACTCTGCTTTGTTGTGTCTCTTGCACTGCGTTGATGTGTCTCCCGCTCAGCAGTGTTGCGACAATAAATGTGCGTAAACACTAGTAAATATTTCGTCCTACTGGAGTGAAATCGAATTTTTCACGTATGAAGGAAGCATATTTTAAGCTTGGCCTCTCGCAGGTAAAAACGAGGAATGGACGTATTTTTTTTTAAATGCAACAAATTCGTTCCGTCTCTGCAAGACTTTTATTACTATCAACTGGAATCCATTGGCCAAATATGTCTTTGATGAACCCTGTGAATAATATGGGATCACCCCAGCCACACGTCGTAAATATACGAGGGTCATCCGGAAAGTATTACCCGTTCGTGAAATAAAGACACAAAAGTAAATATTAACAAACATAAAAAATTTTATTTGAAAGAGGATACTTTAAACTACTTCTCAACATAATCTCCAAGCAAATTAAGGCATTTGTCATAACGTGTGACAAGTTTCTGTATTCCTGCTGCATAGTCCTTCGCCGCCAGCTCATTGAGATACGCGAGGGACCCATCTTGCACACATTTTTGCATAATGCAGATGGTGTTTAACAATTTCATGAACAATTGTTCGAGAAACATTGGGAAAATGCTCACAGATGTCATCAATTGTGACGCGCCGATCGTTCCTCACGAATTCGTCAACTGAGGTCACCAGTTGGTCTGTAATGACAGACGGTCTCTCCGAACGCTCATCGTCGTGTGTGTTCCCCCTCCCCATGTTGAAGTTGCGACACCACCGCCGAACAGACGACTCGTCCATTACATTGTCTCCATACACCTCCTTTAATTGGCGATGAATATCACATGGGCGAACGTTTCTTGCATTGAGGAATTTAATCACTGCCCTCACTTCACAACTGGCGGCGTTCTCAATTTTTTTAAACATTGTAAACAATCACAGAAACAACACAGGCAATGCTAGCGTCACGCAACTTGGCTCAGAGAAGGCAGACAAGCCACTGAAGCTATCTGACCTCGTCCAGCGGCTACTCGCGTCGTCAGCACTTCATGCGGCACGAACGGGTACTACTTTCCGGATGACCCTCGTATATCTGATACACTTCTTAGACTTGTAAAATTTAACAGAAAATTCTTAATTTTTATTATTATCCACATCGTATTACGGTAAGAGAGATGATGTCAATGAAATTGGAGAGACTCTATTTTCGTACCCTGCGAGCCAACTTTAAGGTGTTAGGCAGCGGGTGAATACACACCAGACTAATTTTGACCCGAATATGACCCCTACCGAGGCCGAAGAGTGTTAGTTTGATCTCTAATCGTTCGCGTTAAAAAAGCATTTTAGATCTATCTATTTGTTCTAAACCTAATCTCTCTGATTTTATTGACATGATCCTGCCAACTATGGTACGGTTGGGGTAATAAAACATTTTCAACATCTCTGCTAAAGAGACGTCCATCTAATTTATGCAATACATTCAATCTCTAATTTAGCCTTCGCTACATTGAGTGATTCCCGGCCCAGCTGCTCTAATATTTTGGATACTCTACTAACTTCATAATAACAACATTTTACAAATCTAGCTCCTATCTACGCTGCAAGCCATCCAACTCGGTACTAAATCCAACTTCGTGAGGATGCCATATAGTACTTGCAGCATATTCTAAATGAGGCCTTACCAACGAAAGATAAAATTTCTCTTTGACCTATTCATCATATTTACCCAGTACTCTTCTAATAAATCCTATTTTTTTTAGCTTATCCACATATTCCCCCTCGTATGTGTTTCACCCAGGAGAGGTCCTAAGTGAGGGTAACGCCTAGTTAATTATTCGAGTCTACAAATTCCATTTCGGTGTTCACGATGCAGTAGGCGTTCGGATGGGAATTGCTTATTTTCCAAAATGTTATCAATACGCACTTTTTTAGGTTTATTTCTAATTGCTAAGTGTCGCACCCGCTTTGTTTAGCATTGACGTCATCTGATAAAGCTTCTGAGTCATCAGGATTACGGATATCATGGTAAACCACTGCATCGTCAGCAAATATACGTAAATAAACAAATCTTACTGGTGACTGGGGAGTTAAAGTCGTTAACGTAAATTAGGAATAAAAGAGGTACGATGACTCTTCCCTGGGAACGCCTTAAGTAACTTCCACGGCATTTGAGCCAACTCCATCAATGACTACTCTTTGTACCCGACCATTCAAAAAGTCTTCTATGCAACCCAGGCTATATTTGTCTATGCCATATGCCTCTAGCTTTGCCATTGAAATGTATTTTAAACAAACTGGAGAAGAAGAGTGTCCGACGACGATTAATATGATGCATATGCCCTTAATCGCACATATGAACCCATCAGATATAGTTTGCAGCATATATATTCCTATCCTATTCCTATCTTTTGGCTAATTTCATCTCGAAGCTAATGTCTTTCAATTTGACAGTTTAGCAGAGCCCTGATGTCCGGCAATGTCAATGGTCCAAGGACAGCGTTTTGTCGTCGGGGGGAACAGAGAGAGGTCCCATCTCTCGTTCGCTGCTTTTACATCCTCCATTGGAAGTCCATTTGACCCTGATTTTAAGGGATTCCCTCCTAACTCTGTCGAGGCTTTGTCGGACGGGACGGGTCAAAGACTCCATATGAACTTCCCTCCCTTTTCTCGACGCTTCTTTCCACTTTTCTCTGCATAATCCACATTTGGAGGCAACTGTCCCAAACGCTTACTGTTACAACGGTTGCGTTTCCAGACCGAAAGACGGCTTAATTCATCGACTGCCTGCAGAGATCCCGACATTGTGTCCGCGAAATTATGTAGCGTCTGTGTTTCAATGACGTGCTCTCCTGATCATGACGTGAATTCATTTTCGTCGTTCGCCATCGCGTTTGGTGATCTTTGCCGCTTATAATTTTGCCTCTGATGCACTGTGAAATACCGCCGTTTTTGGCCGCAGGGGATTACTCCTGAACCACGATGCCGAATTGGATCTGGTGCAGCGTTGAGGAGCCTGATTATCACGGTAAACCACTGCATCTTCGATAATTAAACGAATCGTACCAGGAACTAATGAGTCAATATCCTTAACGCAAATTAGGAGCAGGACTCTATAGGAGTGATGTTGAAAATGTATCATTACCTCCATCGTACTACGGTAGCAGAGATTATATCGATATAATTAGAGAGATTACTGTAAATACAGATAGAGATGAGTACATGGTAGCGTAACGTAAAGCTAAAGGTGGAGCTTAAACGAGTTTTTGCTTCGCTAAAAAGTCGAAAAACGCCCTTCACGCGAGGGAGGCACGTCTTTCGGATCACACACTCGGAACAAACTGGCAAACGGCTGCGTTGGAAGGGCTGACCCCCCACAACATTTTCCGACCGGTTTTACCGCCCTGCCATGGAGAGTCACGGCACGATAAAATCATGCGCATTGCTATTATAATGGATCGTGTACATATGTTACTCTTGTCACCCCTGGTTGCAGTTCCTCGTATTGTCTCCCTTGGGGGGAATAGAAATGAAAAGATGAGTACATATTTTCATCTCTTCTTCACTGGAATTCCTCCATCGACCTGCGTGTCGACCGAGGTCTCATGTTCTTATTCACGCGTGTCCCTTCTCATCTCCATCTTATTCTTTTTATTTACGTTTTTATTTCCTTTTTCTCGACACGTTTTCCTCGGAAAATATTTTTTCCCTCTTCGCTAAAAATTTCGTCTCACAACTAGGGCAGAATAATTATGCTAATTACGCGGATGGGGGCTGGCAGGGAGGCGGAGACGCAATTGCACGCGAGCACTTGTTGACCCGAAAGATTTTGAGCTCTGCTCCCGCGTGCGGTCATACGCTGTTCTCTTTCGGAGCTGCGGCGCCGTGCGTCGTTAAATAGGCGCAGCCTAGCGGAACGCTGGAGTATTTGCTCTCGATCCTGCCGGCATTTTGCGCCCTTGCCACTGACTTCAAAGACATTGACTCCGAGCAAATATCCCCGTAAAATTACGAATACCTGCAGAGAATGCATAGGGTTCATGTAATAAGACTATGGTATGCCTTGTGCTACAGAAGTATTCGCTGGTGGTGAAATGTGGTGCTTCAAACGGAATTGGATATTACAAAAAAAATCTCACAAGTATTTTTTGTTAGAGGTTTAAGCTCGCAAAATAAATTAATATTTACTGTTTTAATGATAATAGAGCTATATACATGCTCCGTTACGTGCATCCGCGTGAAGTGTGTTTTTCGACTTGGTAACATCTCAAAGACTCGTTCCAGCTCCACCATGACAATGCTTCCAGCCACACGTTCTTCATCGTTACTAACTCCCTTGGCACAAAGCATCACCCCAGTGTTCCCCCAGCCCCTTTACAGTCCCGACTTGGCTCCGTGCGTTTTTTGTTTCCCCGACGGAAGAAGAGCTGAAAGGAAAGTATTGGGAGATGGTGGAAAACATCCAAAAGCATGTCACTGAACGTTCCTGAGAGATATTCCCGTCGAGGAGTTTCAGGGTGCCTCCGAGACGCGGCAGACATCTCCGCAAGTGTACAAGTACCTGTACTTGTATTGTTGATGCAGGGGGAGAGTAATTTGAGAATTAAGCTTTCATACCAATTTCGTAAATCAATAAATATATTTTTCCAAAAGAATGCGCATTACTTTTATAATGGGCCCTGTATGTCTTTGTACCGAAATGTAATTCCATATGTCCAAACATTATTAGATTTTTAATGCCATATGTTCTTTTTCACAATTATTGGTAACGCTGAACGAGGCGATCATCAATGTTGATTTGCATAAAAAAATGGAAAAAGTAGATAATTTACGGGTAATTTAGCCATTTAGTGTACCACAATGGCTTTGTTCGAAAAATAAGTATCTTCTTCAGAATCTAACTTCATTCCAGAGAGTAGGTGATCGAAATGGATGCATTTGTATTTTATTGATATTAAGTTATAGATATTCGCTGTCATTAAATCTGTTGGCAAATGTAAATTTTAAGAATTAACGGATTGATTTCACAAATATTAATCAAATATTTATTCGTAAAATGTGTTCCGCCAGCGTTCATTTTGGTGGATTATCATCGACATGTTTATCCTGAATATATATATATATATATATATATATATATATATATATATATATATATATATATATATAATCGATAAACATTATTCTGGACGAATGAGAGCCCTATCTCCTGAGGATGAAGAACCCTCACTCTAGGGTGTTTCGTTCAGTGACAGGGGTGGATGTCTTTCTCTGTACCCTGTTACATTTTCTTAGTAAACTTTATTTCAAGGATATTCTTTGACTTACAGTGCCTTAAAGAAAAATTGAAGAAGTTATCTAATTTCCGCAGTCATTGAGTAAGATTTTCAATTTCTAAAAATGACGAGCAAGAAATAAAGGCATACCAGTTACCTATTCGAGGGTCCCCCGTCTCGGGGTTTCACGACGAATTATTCACCTCCCGCAATTCAATAAAGGAATTTCCTGCTACGCGGAATAGTATAGAACGGATTGCTGATTGGACGCTCTTAATTCAGTTTTTGGTCATTATGTTTTTATTTTCAAACTATGAAAAGCATATTCAAAACACCTATAGTAATCCTGGTGACATTCTTACGGCCTTAAATAACATACCTGTTATGTCGTTCAACAAACACGATGTATGGCTTATGGTTTAAAAGGTGGTGAATCTTTGAATAATTTTCAGCCTTTCTCAGATACATGTTGGCAAACGATATAGTCGAAAGAAAAGCATCGGCCAAGTGAATATTTGTACTTCTACCAAAAATACTATTCCAACCTGAGCCATGGTGATCCTCGAGAATGATGAGGTACATTTATATCATTGCATATCGATGAAATACATTCCCGTTCAGTTCCAAAGATCTGACATTTTTAGGCTGACCGCATGAATACCCTCGCCCTCTTCGGTGCCGTAGCGACCGTGCTGAGGAACGCAGAGAGCGTTGGCGTTTCCCAGAGAGGCATAAGCCCCGTGAAAAATATCGGAGGCGCAAGCTACGAAAATATTGCGGTTAAATATTGCAATTCGACGACACGGGTCACGCATTACACGCCTAAGAAAATAAGATAGCACTTAAACTATACGGGGAACCAGTAATGCACTCGTGAAATCTGTAAAATACATGGGCGTACCGATGATTGCGGATATGTCCTGGGGATAAAACATTTGTGAAATTTATGGAATATCTCATAAAAAGTTAGGATTCATAAAAAGAATACTTGGGAATTGTAATGAAAGGGTCTTGTAGCTTTGTTATTTAACCGAGAGTATGCGGCAAATGTGAATGGAATCCTCATGAAGAAGGCTTAATTTTGGAACTAGATCGAGTGCGACGAAGAGCCGCTAGGTTTGTGAAAAGTTGTTCGCTGTTGGAAGGGTGGTAGCCGCTAGGTGGTCGTAGGCTTGAATACAGCTTTGAATACATTTACTGCGTAAATTCGAGGCGGATTACTTATCTGAGGATGTTAAGGACAAAATGCAGATTCCCAATTACTTACAGGTCAATCACATCACCAACTTCAAATCAGGGAGATTTATCGTAGGACGGATGGATTTAAAATGTCGTTTTTTCCTCGATCCATTCAAGATCATAATAAACATGACGGCAATCGCGCAGGACATAATTAGAATTTGTAGTGTATGCATTTGTCGACATCTTACATGCTTTTTCCTGCATTCTATTCTTTTTATGTAATAGACTCATATTTTTAATAAATCTACGGCATGATTTGAATGTACCTTTCCTCTTATTGAATATTGTAATGCATGTAAGTACTTTCTTCCGATTATATTGGATTATGGTTTATCGAGTGCATGATCAAACAAATATTAGTGTAGAGATAGCATGATTTGGTTTTGCATGTGGTTTTATTCAAGTTTACGGGTGGTGACCTAACACCCCCCGCCACACGCCCTTGCAGCGGCTTGCGGGGAGTTGTGTAGATGTGGATGTAAATGAGGAGGAACTTCGAGCGTGGAGTTTACCTCTAGCTACGATTTTCACGGACCTTGCGGTGGACGGATACTTTCTGTCCCGGTGAAGGTGAAGAAAGCAACGCCTGATGAATGAATATTTGGTGGGAAGCGCGCAAAGTTGAGACTGTGTGACGGTGAAGGCATTCGGAATGCTTAGATATTATTGCAATGTCCTTCGGTTTAGTTTAATTCAGGGACCGCTGCAAACAGCGCTGAGCAAAATGACCCATATATGTAGATGGCCGGCAGTGAATCTCGATTCGAGATCGCTGTCGGGGTACGCGACCCCCTGCGACCCTCGGACGTAATTCATTCCGCGGCGCAGCGCACCAGCCCCCCGGGCCCGAGATTGGATCCTCGCGATGCTCGTACGCCGCTCGCATATCCTTCCCCCTCCAGCGATCGCCCCGACCCCTCGCGCCCAGTTGGCAATTAAACTCGCCCCTGGCGGCGAAGCCACGGACGGGGAACACGAATACACATTGAGGAGATCCGCCGGGAGTGGACGAATGTTGGTGAGGTCCTTTGCCCGGGACGTCGGCGCTCCGTGGATAAGGTGTGGCGAACACCTATTTCGTGCTACCGATTGGGAATCATGTGTGGGCGAATTTGAGCTCTATTCTTCACTGCTCGGAATACACTGAAGGAAACCGTGTGAGATATTGGCTGATAATCCAATTGAGTTAAGTTGATTCCTATAACCAATAATACGGAAACTATAAAGAAGGCTCCAAAGTAAATAATAATAACAACCATATATATTTCTGTTTTGCCATTTTCACAGTGAAATTGGGAGTCTGCGTATTAAACTAAGTCCAAATCCTTTATCTTTTCTAATCTTTAACAGTGTCAAGGCGGTATGTTTAAGATTGTCAATTTAATTTATTTTGCTTTTATAATTCTATATCCTTATGATTTTTAAAAAGAGCCCAATTTGCATTTAGAGCGGTTTGAAAAACTGACTTTTTCACACTTTCTCAAAATTAGGGAAATGTTGTCTCCGTTAGGCATTTACAATGTCAGTTCCCTTGCCTCTCCTTAAGCATCTTTGCATTATTTTTACGAGAAAAAAGTTTCTTATTACTCTAGAAGTCCTTTTTATTGTATTACACGCCTCTTTTTATGGAAGAAAACAATAATCTCTCGATAAAATTGGATGATTATCACGGCTTTTCCAGTATTGGTCAAGCAGTTCTCCAAACTATCCTGATTATAGCCAATCCCTTCACTCCCTCCTCTGACACAATTTTCATTGATTATATCTTATATTTGTGCGTTAAAGGATTAAAAGCTATATGAAATAAAGATAAATGATTTGGTGTGATCTAACTTTGAGTAAACCATCATTTATTGACCTTCTAAGCTTTCGGCTGACCTGATTCCAACGTCAGTTCGGGATGAACCAAAACTGTTGCCAATTGTAGCATAAGGATCTAGGAATAAAATGTGTTTAGGTATTTGACAACATTCCAATTGTCATATTTAGATTTTCTGCGATATGGAAAATCATGATTTCCAGTTTTAATCGAACGAAAATAATTGGCTCTGGAAATTCAGCTGGATGAATCGGCAATAAGGGCATGTAACCGCGCCAATTTTCGATTTCTAGGTCAGCAATGAAGGAGTGCGGCACAAACAGGGTCCTGGAACTTACGTTTCCCTCAAAATTTCCGCAAAGGTAGAGTAAATATGACATTTATTAAAATATTTCTGCTGGGAGTTTAATTTGTCTGTGCATCACTGCTGTAGGCCCAGATACTCTGGCGTAATTTGCGTTCATTTAAATTTACGTACAAGGAATTATTACGACTAAATTTATCTGGTTGATGAATACTATGGAGATAGCAAACTATCTAATATCTCCGCCAACTAGCGAAATATTTTGGATTCGTCTCTTTTGAATGCATTCCATCGATAACTTCGAAGTTCTTCCTAAATCATTTTTGCAATGTTTGTACGTACTTTTTTATCGCTCATCGATTTCCTGTTTTTTTTGCTGCCACGTTCCTCAGACGAAATATCTTTCCTTGGGACTATTTTTCGCGTTCCTTCACGAAATTCGCGACTCGACGGCGGGTCACGAGGGGGGCGGCCGAGGCTCGCTCACCGGCCGCCAGTGACGACTCCGTGATGCCGCTGCTCCACTCCCACCACCGGCGCCCCACGAGAACAGGGCCCCTCTCGACGGGGAAGAGAGACGGCTCACACTACTCCCCCCCTCCCTTCCGTCCTCCCTTCATCCACCCTCCCTTCCCCCGCTCCTGCCTTCCTCGGAAATCGCCAACCTGCGACGTCGAAAAGACGCAGCAGTCTCAAATTGATATTGGCACGTGTTTGCCCTCTTCCCACCACTTATAATACCCTCCCTGCACTTCAGTATCTTCTCCATTTGCCCGCCTGTCATACGTTTCCCCTCCACGCTCCGCCTCGTCCATTTCAATTTGATGTCTTCGCCCTCCATCTCCACCTGCCTGCCTGCCACCCACCCTTTTCACCAAGCACCCTCCTTAGAAGAGAACCAAGTGCCGACCCTGAAGAAAGAAGCAATTCGTTTCTTCCGCTTCATTTGCCCTTCCTTCCCTACACACATTCGCATATGTATACATATATATATATATATATATATATATATATATATATATATATATATATATATATATATATATATATACATATATGTATATATATATGAGTGTATATATATTTATTTATTTATTTATTTATTTATTTATATATATATACACACACACACATACATACTTTCTGACCCGCCGCCCCTGCCTTATCTTTTTGAAACGGATGCTACATTTCATAATAACTACGAGGGTCATCCGGAAAGTAGTACCCGTTCGTGCCGCATGAAGTGCTGACGACGCGAGTAGCCGCTGGACGAGGTCAGATAGCTTCAGTGGCTTGTCTGCCTTCTCTGAGCCAAGTTGCGTGACGCTAGCATTGCCTGTGTTGTTTCTGTGATTGTTTACAATGTTTAAAAAAATTGAGAACGCCGCCAGTTGTGAAGTGAGGGCAGTGATTAAATTCCTCAATGCAAGAAACGTTCGCCCATGTGATATTCATCGCCAATTAAAGGAGGTGTATGGAGACAATGTAATGGACGAGTCGTCTGTTCGGCGGTGGTGTCGCAACTTCAACATGGGGAGGGGGAACACACACGACGATGAGCGTTCGGGGAGACCGTCTGTCATTACAGACCAACTGGTGACCTCAGTTGACGAATTCGTGAGGAACGATCGGCGCGTCACAATTGATGACATCTGTGAGCATTTTCCCAATGTTTCTCGAACAATTGTTCATGAAATTGTTAAACACCATCTGCATTATGCAAAAATTTGTGCAAGATGGGTCCCTCGCGTATCTCAATGAGCTGGCGGCGAAGGACTATGCAGCAGGAATACAGAAACTTGTCACACGTTATGACAAATGCCTTAATTTGCTTGGAGATTATGTTGAGAAGTAGTTTAAAGTATCCTCTTTCAAATAAAATTTTTTATGTTTGTTAATATTTACTTTTGTGTCTTTATTTCACGAACGGGTACTACTTTCCGGATGACCCTCGTAAATTGTGGTCAGAGTCACATCCGCTCCCAGAAAGCTATGCGAATTTATCACACTGTTCCTAAACCTATGTCTAACCAGGATATAATCTAGCTGATACCTTCCTGAGTCACCTGGCATTTTCCATGTATACCTGCGTGTTTTGTGGTGTCTAAACCAAGTGTTGGTGATGACTAGCCCCTGTCTCCTGCAGAACTTAACTGCTTTCTCCCCGTGGTCATTCTTCGTGCCTAAACCGTAGTCCCCGACCTCGTCACCATCTCTTCCTTCGCCTACCGTCGCATTCCAATCCCCCATCACTATCAAATGTTTTCCTGCAGGAACACAGGCGATTATGTCCTCTAACTGATCGTATATCCTATTGACCTCTTCTTCTTTATGGTTGCTCGGTTGCATGTATACCTGAATAATAACAAAGTTCGTCGGTTCTGCTTTTATCTCTACTATTAATAACCTATCCGTTACCTGCTCTATGTTGACTACGCTTCTTCCTACCTCTTCATTTAATACTATGGAAACCCCTCGTTGGCTCTCGTCCCCACCGCTGTATATTATTCTATACTTATCGCTCCAGTAATCTCTGCTATCTTTCCATCTCACCTCGCATAGACCTAAAATATCTATATTTCCCCTGCCCATCTCTCGTTTAACATTCTCTAATTTCCCTGTTCTCATCATTGTCCTAACATTCCACGTTCCTATTCTAACTAATGTGGTCTTCTTGTCCTGCGTCTTCTGCCCTGCTGCTGCCGGTTCTCCCTTGCAAGGGTTTCGTGGGATGACGACCGCGGAAGCG
Organism: Hetaerina americana; assembly: GCF_022747635.1. Lineage (NCBI taxonomy): Eukaryota > Metazoa > Arthropoda > Insecta > Odonata > Calopterygidae > Hetaerina > Hetaerina americana. The sequence continues at coordinate 3,086,232 of NW_027287205.1, forward strand.
TTGCCTCCCCCGCTGCCGGGCACAACACACGGCTGATTGGGCCGAGCCCCGTAGTTGCCAGGACTCAAAATATCTCTATTGTCCATCATGTTAATCTTGGGAATGATAATTGAGGTGTTTTCCCGTTGCCTTCCTCAAGAGTGTTTTTAACGTGACACCATCACTAACTGGCCGCCCCACTGGGGTCAGACGCCATTGCTGCCACCTTACTGAGGAACAGACGCTGCGTGGACTACCTTTTGTCTGGCTCCTAACCTTCGACCTATCTGGCATGGGTGACCGTACCAGGAGCAATAATTATTACTCCCGCCAGCACAGCTCTAGGGGTCATCGGAACGCACAAGCCCTTCCACCACGTCAAGGTTGTAGTCCGGGGAGGGATATATATATATATATATATATACTCTTTCGCTCTTATATGTCCATCGTGTTCTTTTAGGCTCGTCTTCATTGGGTGAGTTGAATGAATAAAGTGAATTGATTGAGCAGTTTAGCTGCAGGCAGTCGTTGTGATGGGGTGGTGCGTTAGGAGTCCTCGGCGGCACTTGAAGGCGCATCTTTTTGGGAGTGCGCATCTTGCTCTTTCAACTGTTGGAATCGACGAGTGAGAGGGGTGGGCATAAAAGCGCCGCCCTTCAGTGTGAAACGTTGTGTGTTCAAATCGGATGGGTCCGTGGTATTATTATTGTTCCATTTTTCGCGGGTCCTCCGCACGTGATTCCTAACAAGTATCTGCACAAAATCCCCTCTTTTCGATAATCTATATTTTTGGGGCGTTTTTCTCGTTTTTAATTTTCTGGTCTACTCTCAATTGCCAAATATTGGGGGGCCTGTCCGAGTCTTAGCCTTGAAATCGGCTTTCGCTCTTCCACAGACTCGCTAGAACCATTTGGTGTGACGGAGGGGTTGCTTTTTCTCCTTTATGAGGAACGGAATTCTCTCTCGGTCTTGAAATACGTTTAGCGCTCATTGCGAGGATACCCGTACGGTTTTTTTTTAATTTAGTACCCTGCAAGTCACCGCCTGGGTGAGTGGCAGGGGGGGGGGGAATGCACACAGACTAATATTTACCCAAACATGATCCTATCGCGGTGAAACAATGCTTTTGTGATTTCATTTCGTTCATGGAAAAAATTACATCTTAAATCTATCCCTTTTACACTTGATCTCTCTAATTTATTTGACATGAAGGCACCTGCCGTAGTATGATGGGGGTAATGATACATTTTCAACATTACCGCTAAAGAAACGTCCTTCCAATTAATGAAAGAGATTAATTCAGTAATTTAACCTTCGCACCGTGAGCGTTTCCACGCCTAGCTCTCTAATATTTTGGATGCGCTACTAAAAGTATCATAACAACGTTTTCGAAATGTATCTCCTCTGAGCTGCTCGCGATCCAATTCGGCCACCAATCTGACCTCGCGAGGATCCTATATAGTACTAGCAGAACATTGCTCTAAATGAGGGATAGCCAGAGAAAGATAACATTTCCCTTTGACCTTTTCATCACACTTACCAAGGACATAATAAATCTTAAGTCTTAATTTAAATCACATTTTTTGACTTTTCTTTGATCTTTTCCACATGTTCCCCCGGGGTGTATTTATCCCCAAGTATAGGTCGTGAGTGAGGGTAACGCTCAGATATGAAATGGAGTCTACGCAATTCCATTGCGATGCTAACGATGCAGTCTTAGTTATCATGATTGACACAATTCACGTGTGTCTCCAAGTATACGTTTCCCTGGTAGCATAGATTGCGCTGGTGTTTTCTTCCCGGCGTAGAGATTTGTCGCCATTTCCGGTTCATCAATGGAGGTAATTAGCAAGTGTTGTAGGGAATCGCGGCCCGTTTTTTGTTGTGTGCTCGGAATGAGAAAATGCTCGAGGAATCTCCCGCTCTGCAAACAGCGTAGACGAGCGATTTGAAGTGACCACTTCTTGGAATGCATTTTCGTTCCGATACGTCACACTGTTGCTTTCTCCTTAAACTTTCCATTTTATTCTTCCGCCCAATTGATTATTCCAAGTGGTGGGTCTGTCCAAGGACCACTCCTTCGATTTCCCCTTCGACGTCTGTCTTTGAGAGGGTTCGAAGGCTATGCTTTAGGTGTGGGTTGCTCGCGGCTTGTCTTCGCAATCGGCCGACTGGGCTATTCTCCGAGGATTCCAACTCCGGTGGCACTCTTCCCCATCACTATGGAAGAAACTTCAGCATTACCGTTCTGAATCCCTCCCGCTGGCATTTTTTAAGGTATTCAAATCGTGAAGACATTAGTACTACAGATTTAAACTCTTGCATAACATGGAAGTACTTCTGTTTAGCAGTGATGTTGAAATTTTATGATTACTTGCATCGTACTAAGTAAGTCATTGGCTGAGAGACGATTCAATGCAAGATTGAAATTATTAAATAAATTTAGATCCGCATGTTTCAGCACCGAGGTCTCGCAAATTATTCGTACTCCTACATACATTGGTCGCTTGGATGATGCATATAAAATTCGGGAAATAGATGCCAGAACTAACCGACTCAAGGACTCCTTCTTCCCACGGACAATACGGGATAGCAACTGCAGGGTTATAGATAGCAAAAATTCCACTTGCCACCCTCAGCGTCTAAAAAATAATTAGTTGTATTTAAATGCATGCTCTTCCACTAACCTTATGTGTTTTGCTATAATAACCCATTCTTTCCGAATGACCTCATTCGTGTTCTGTTCACCTGTTTTTAAGTTTCCCTTTCAATCCCTTGTCCCTCTCCGCGGGGGCAAATTCCTGCTACCTGCAACGTTGGGTCGCATTCCCTGACTTTTACAGACTCTTTGGGGGTAGAGTGTTTCGTGGTGCTCTTCCACTAACCTTGTGTGTTTTGTTATGATAACCCATTCTTTCCGAATGACCTCATTCGTGTTCTGTTCATTTGTTTTTAAGTTTCCCTTTCAATCCCTCGTCCCTCTTCGCGAGGGGAAATTCCTGCTACCTGCAACGTTGGGTCGCATTCCATTCCTTTTACAGACTCTTTGGGGGTAGAGTGTTTTGTGGTGCATTTTCATGTGGTAGTGATGTTTCAATTTCTTGCTTGTTGTGTCCTGGCTTCCGTGTTGTAGGATGGCTTTCGTGCTGCATCATGGGGTGCAGTTTTTAGTTGTTTTGCGGTATATGTGTTTGCATGAGTATTGGATGAAGGGATTTTTGCATGAGTGTGTGCGCTGCTGTGGGTGTGATTTTCCGTGTTGTTTTTTTGCATGTGGTATCTTTCCTTTTACGGTTGGTGACCTGACACCCCCCGCCACACGCCCTTGCGGCGGCTTGCGGGGTATTATGTAGATGTAGATGTAGATGCAGAGATCATGTCAATAAAATGAAAGATATAAAGATTAGAACAAATAGATTTAAGCTGTTAGTTTTTACGCGAACGATAAGGGATCATAATAAGATTGTCCGACCGCGGTAGGGTCATATTCTGGTCAAAATTAGTCTCGTGTGTATTCACCGTCTGCCGCATACCTTTGCTGTTGCTTGAAGTTTGCTAGAAATCAAAAAATAATAAATTCCTAGATCTTTGAATTGCAGGAAAATGGGAATGTTGTGATACCGGAAAGCACCCTTGCTCAAGGGTGCTTTCCAGCACCCTTACACTCGGAAAAGAATATACTTAGTTCTTCCACACACATTTCATTACACACGATATAAGTTTCGACTTACGGAGTCATCATCAGGTGAAGATGACTTTTTAAGTCAAAACCAAGGTCGTGTAAAATAAAATATGTGTGAAAGTATTTCCTTTTCCACTTTGAATCGCTTCCACAAAGTGACGCCCCAAGCCATTCTACCCTTGCACTCATTTTGACTCGGGTCTAAAAATTAGGAACTCAGTCAGCGTGGGATAATCCCAATGATTATGTTAATTAACCTTGGCAGTATTTTCAATACACTGTTAAAGTTACGTTTTTAACACTGATTCAGGAGTGTGGTTTTGCTTTTTTTCTTGTCTATTGCTGTGTGTCCCGAAGTCATTTGCGAATATTCTTGGCGGTTTTTTTGTGTAATTAAATTTTTTCTCTAAATGATAACATGTGGTCATTTTCAAAAATTTTGAATTTAATTAAATGTTCCATGTATCATTTTGTTGATCATTTACTGAGACGTTATTGATCCTAGTGCGTCATTTGCACTATTTAGGTGGTAAGAATAGATTGACATAGAAGAAGAGAAGGAAGCCATTTCAAGCAAAGAGTGTATGCCCTCGGGCTGAAATGATCCCATTTAGAGCATTCCTTCCCTTGCTTACAAAGGCGTTCATTCTGCTGTTGCAACAGCGTAATATTCAGCACATGCGTATAAAGAGAGGGCCTTGTCAATCCTTGGTATTTTTCGTACCAACTGAAGTGAGCTGCTTAAAATGCCGTGTGAATATTCATGAAAAAATCGAGTTCACCCATTCATGTGAACGAGAAATGACACAAATATCTGTGGTTCAGATCTGCAGGATTAATTTCTCATTCATTGATACGAAAGCAAATTTCTTGGCCCCGTCGAGCTGATATGTTTCGCGGACCTTACGGGTTTCAGATGTCAGTGAAATTAGGTTTTTAATGCGAGGCCTGTTCAAAAAGTTGAATATTTTTGAATAATGCGCTTCCGTTTTTCTATCCGCTTGGAAGCGTTTTGTCCACGTATAATTTTTGAGGATTTTTAGGCTGTTCCGTATACATTGAGTTCATTTTCCCCGAAAAGAGTGAATCCCTATCTATGCAGTTTTACCGTCGTATTTTAACGATCGAATTAGCCTTATACTTTCTGGGAAAGCGCATAACCTTAGTTTTGTAACAAAATATTCTCAATCCATACCTATCGCATTGATTAGAGATCACTAATCCAGAGGATGATAGAGTGCAAACAGACCTTATTTGTCTTTTTCGTAGATTAAAAAAAAGTATTTGATTGAGTGAATCGGGAAAAACTAATGAGTATATTGCAGAAAATAGGAACAGATTGGAGGTACAGGAGGCAAATCCGCGACCTGTACATGTCTCGGACTCCACAGGCTCGAGTTGGGAACGGGGTTAGCTGAGTGAATTGGAAACTCAGTGCGATAGATGTGGGTGGAGAATGAATATTAACAAAACAAAGGGTTTGCGATGTTCTAGAAAGACAAAAGCTATGCTCAACATGAAAATAGGAGGGCAAAAACCTGAGCATGTGGAGCAGTTTACGTATCTCGGTAGTGTTTTGGACCAACACGGTCAAAGTAGTAGGGACGTGCGGAGGAGAATAGGGCTAGGCAAAGAGGCTTTCACAAGGAGGAGGGAGTTGATGACGGGGACGTTGAGTAAGGATGTTTAGAAAAAGCTGGTCTTAACTTTGATTTGGAGCGTGGCTATATACGGCGCGGAAACGTGATCATTGAAGCAGGATGATGGACGTAGATTGGAGGCTTTAGAAATGTGGGTGTGGAGAGGAATGGAGAGGGTGAAATAGACAGAAAAGGAAAACAAATGAGGAAGTGCTTGTTATGGTGGGCGATGAGAGGGGTTTGTTGGGAGAAATCCTATGGAGGCAGGAGAAGTGGATGAAGGACGCATTGGTCGGCAGCGGTATGTTGAAGACTGCAATAGAGGGGAGAACTTTAGGCAAACGAGGAAATATGAGGATTGGAATAGGGATGTTGGACGGGAGGAAGGAAGGATGGAAGTACACAGAGATGAAGAGGGACTCGTTTTAGAGGATCGTTTACCGTGATAGATTGGATCATTATACCGTGATAGATTGGATATTATAAATATTTTGGGGTTGTTCTAACACCACGCCTTTCATGGGGAGCACATATCAGGACAATATGCGGATCAGCTTTAAAGAAACTTGGCTTCATAAAACGGGTGGTGGGGAAATGTAATGAAAAAGTTAAAGAGAGGTGTTATTTTGCTCTAGTTAGACCTCATTTGGAATATGCCGCAAGTATTTGGGATCCGTGGGAGAAAATTTGGCAAAAAGAATTAGATAAAGTCCAGAGAAAATCCGCTAGATTCGTTAAAAATTGTTATGATAAAAACACAAGTGTGACAGGTCTCTTAGGGGATTTAGGCTGGGAACCACTTGAAGTGCGGAGAGAACAAGCGAGGCTTAGACTTTTAGAAAGGTTCAGAACAAACGAGTTTAAATATGACACTGAAGGAATTATAATGGCCCCACACTACTTAGGTAGATCAGACCACAAAGATAAACTAAGGGAGATAGATTCCAAGACAGATAGGTACAAATACTCATTCTTTCCCCGAACAATCAGTAATCATAATAGCAAGAAACCGAAGTCACTTTAGAAATATTAAAAACTTTGAATTTACAAGTCGGAACAAAATTAAACACTATAGAGATGTTAGGTATACTTTCAGGTGCATGTGTATGTTAGTTGGTAGTTTGAGTGTTTGCATGTGTGTGGGGTGTAAGTGTTCATGCATGAATGTATGCCATGTTTTTTTTTTATATATGATTTTCTCGTTATTGCATGCGATTTTTTTTTTTTTTTATTTTTCTTTTCTAAATTATGGGTGGTGTCCTAGCACCCCCCGCCACACGCCCTTGCGGCGGCTTGCGGGGTATTGAGTAGATGTAGATGTAGATTATTCCCGGGTACTATTACTTTAAGGCATCAAAGATCGAATGGGTAACTTTTAGCAGACAACTGGTCTTGTACTTAAATAATAGAGACGTAAATTTGCAGCTCTACATTTCAGATAAAATTGGCCATCTGGGTGTGTATTTTTCCGTCGATTTTACGAGTTTAAAATGATTAAATTGAAGCGGACGGTGGTAAAAATGACAGTGGTTCTGGTAGATTTTTTCATTTTAGCAATCAATGGTGAAAGTATGAAGTTGAAAAAAAATCATCTCAGTGCATGTTACTTTGGGTGTATTTTTCTTTTGGTTTGAATTGACGACAAAGAATACCGTTGGAGAGATGTGCTGGAAGAGGTTTGGGGGGGAATCATTGCTTGGGGGGCGGGGGAGGTGCAACACGGGCTCCCCAAAGTCCCACGTGCCTCTCCCCCGCTTACGTTCGGATCCGCACTCATTTACCGGTGGACTTGCCAAAACAACGGAGAACAAACCTGGTCACTCTTTTGCTCTTCAAAGCCACGGCACGCGTTTCCCTTCGTTTAAAATATTGACACTGCGCTCTCCGCTGGTTTCGCGAGGGCTCGGCAAACCCTCCTTTTTTCCATTTTGGCGATGGCTTTCAGATGCTTTTCATGCCCTCGCTCGGGCGTATTTAGAGTTTCGCGAAAAGAGTCGTTTTCCCGTGCGTGGGTTGGCGTGCCCACTCACGAACCTCGAATGCTGACCCCGTGGCAATTGAATGGAAATGTTAATCCAATGTCTTCTTGAGGAAACTCGTCAAACATTTAGAGGTGAAATAATTTCGTTCTCGTTGGTTTTAAAAACTTATTTTTTTCAGTGTTTGTCAAGTTTTACTGAGCGAGGTACTTTTTTTCAATATTATTTTCCTGGTTCCGAAGTTGGACCCGTGATAACTCTAACGCCCATTAAATACCAAAATAAATCATCTTTTTTTTACAGATATTGCAACGAAATTACACTTTGATTGATTAAACTTGATTAAAAATCTCTGTAATGGGGACCCTTCCGCTGCCTTCAGCGTTGGGTTACATTCCCTACCTGTGTCCTAGCGGGAGGAGACGGTTGTATGTTGCACGTCCATGTGGTTGTGGAATTACGCCTTCTTACTTTTAAAATTCTAGCTTGCACGCTATTGGATAAACCTTTACTACATTCTAGGGTGTAATTGTTTGATAGTTAATTGAATAAACGTTTGCATGTGTGTCGGTTGAAAATGTTATTATATGAATGTATACGCCACTATGGTTGTGGGTAAGCAAAAATAGGATGTTATTGCATATTGTACTACTCTCTTTTACGGGTGGTGACCTAACACCCCCCGCCACACGCCCTTGCGGCGGCTCCTGGTGAAATATGTAGATGTAGATGAAACCTGTGTCGTCAGTCGCTTTAGTAAATGAATGCGGTTGAGTTTGAAGGTGATCAGTTACTCTTCAATCTAAGAAATAATTTTTTTGATAATTCTTTTTGCTCTCTCAATTTTCACAGCATAAAAATTCTGCTGATACAATTATTTTATCATCCATTACTCATATTAATGTGACATTAGAAAAATAAATTCCAGGCCTTGAGTTGAAGTTCATGTAAACGTTTCCTAAGCTACAAGTTATTTAGTTGACCAGGACTTCGTAGCGGAGAAAAAACAAAATTCATAAAAAATTAAATGGAATTAAAACCGAATGTATCGTTCCGTAACTTTGGAATGTTTTTACATATGGATGAATCCGCCGCCTCGTGGGATGCTCAATAAATTCACAGTTTCTCTGGCACCACTCGGTGACGGGTGTAGCAATGCCTAGTGCTCTTTTACGTGAATTATAATTCTGAAGTAAGTATCATCCCTGTGTCCACGAAGACCTAAGGACTGTCGATAACCTCGACCTGCTGAAAATATTAAGATAAGAATAACCAACTCATTACAATTATCTCTTTATTGCACTGTAAAGGTGGATTTGCAATGTTGAAATATTTTTTGTTGTTTTAGGCTTAATAGTGAAGGTTTATTTCCCATTTCCCTTCCCCCCCTTATTTTCCCTAATCTGTTACACCCCTATAGATGTAGATATACGTTGTTACAATATTATTGTGAGGATCTGCGAGATCGAAACCCTGTCTTTTTGGGTGTGGGGTCGTTGTTAAATGGGAATGAGTGTGAGTTTGTTGGCACTTGAGCAGAGTTCAACCCTTGAATTGTGTTTGTGTGCGCGGGGAAGAAGCGAGATGGGGTCGAAGGGTTAAAAACAAGTTCCGACATTATTTAAATCGAATTGTGATTTTTTTAATTTACGTATTATTATGTGGGATACAGGATAGTACTACGGTAGGAGAGGTCATGCCAATAAAAATAGAGATATTAAGTGTAGGACTGATAACTTTAACATTTCATTATTTCCACGAACGATAAGGGATCATAATAACCTAATCCGCCCGCGGTAGGGTCATATTTAGGTCATAATTAGCCTGGTGTATATTCACCCCCTGCCGCACACCTTAGCGGTGGCTTGCAGGATATTGCAGGCTGACTTCTCGAGGAGGCGGGCGCCCTCTTCGGACACGTCGGTAACTACTGACTGTGGCATTGCATTTGGCGGCAATATGTCGGGCGTTGTGTTAATTTCCCGCTGAAGATTTGGTTGAGAGAATAAGGATGAGTAACTCCAGGGAGTTCTTATATACGCTCAATTTTTACCTGGAATGGCCGTGTCTGCATTAACGGAAGATGTGAGGTCGGCTTGGAAGAATATGGACTTGAACAGCCGGTTAAGAAGTCGGACAGAGCGATATAGACGTGGGCTGGAATATTTGACGCATATTTTCGAGCTAGAATGAGTATGAAATTATTTAGAGCATGCGGTAAGTCTCTAGAATCCGTATAAAAAAGTTTTTTTTAAATGTATTTTTAGTACCCCGCGGCTAGGGCGTGTGGCAGGGCATGAATACACACCAGACTAATTTTGACCAAAATATGACCCTACCGCGGTCGGACAATTTTATTCTGTTCCCTAATCGTTCGTGGAAAAAACGTCATCTGGAATCTATCTGTTCTACTCTTGATCTCTGTAATTCTATTGATATGACCTCTCCTACCGTAACACGATAGGGCTAATAATACATTGTCCTCATCGCTGCTAAAGAGACATCCTTCCAATTTATGCGTAAGAGATTTAATCTGTAATATAGCCTTCGCCCCGAGGGTGATTCCCAGCCTACCTTCACTAATAATTTTGATACGCTACTAAGTTTATAATAACAAAGTTTTACAATTGTAGCTCATCTACGTTGCACGCGATCCAATTCTGTAATCAATTCAACTTCGTGAGGATCCTATCTAGTAATGGCAGCATATTGTAAATGAGGCCAAACCAGCGAAATATAACATAGAAAAAAAGAGAGTTTTAATTAGCCATGATATAAAATCAAAGAGCAAAAATAACTACACGGAGTAATAAAGGAAAGAAATTTGTTGGAGAGAGTACAGAGGTGTCCAATGACAATAAGTGGGTTAGTAAAGGCAGTTTTAACTCTACTGGCCTTCGCGGTGATCGTTTCGCTTCTTCTGTGCCGTTCCCTGTGCCGGCGTACGTATTGAGCGCCTACGCATCCCTTTCCCGATTAGTGCGAACCTCTCACGATAACAGGCTCCTTAGTGCAGAGTCCGCCTCCCCGCCAAACCCTCTGAACCCCAGGCGCCTCGACCCTCCCGCATCAATCGCCTAGCCTCGTTCACTCTGTCGCGGCCAGGGGCCAAGCAATATACATCCCTCAGTATCGGCAATCAATATTAGGGAATAATCGACGCAGTGTCAATATATCGGCGAAAGTATGCCTACCGGATATTTCGAGGTGTAAAATGGACTATTACCGACCGCAACTTATATGTGAAGCAAAAATGAATGCATCGTCCTTATCACGTATACATGGATTTTAACTCATGTGCCATTGAATCTACTATCTGCTGTATAGTTCATCTACATCTACATTACATCCCGCAAGCCGCCGCAAGGGCGTGGGGTAGGGGGTATTAAGTCACAACCCGCAAAAGGGAACAAAAATACATGCAATTTTTACGCATCTATGCAAACCTACACCCAGAGCAAACTGTTTTTGCTTACCTACAACCATACTGGCGAATACATTCATGCGAAAACCCTTTAAACTTACACGCACGGAAATACGTATACTATCAATTAACAAACAAATGCACCTTGGGATGTAGTAAAAATTTATCCTATGACGTGCAAGCTAGAATTTGACTAGTAAGAAGGCGAAATTCAACTAGCACATGAACGTGCAACATTCAACGATCTCCTCCCCCAAGGATACGGGTAGGGACTGTGCCCCAACGCTGCCGGTGGCGGGAGGGTCCCCCACGGAGAGAGACGAGGGATGGAAGGGGAAACTTATAAATAGAAAAGGCAGAGCAAATAGTACTATAAAGAGTACCACATTATTTAATTGCATTCTAATGCGGTCATATGGAGAGAAAGGGTTTGATAAAATACCACGTGAGGTTAGTGAAATTGCATACAGTTCAGCAGAACTAATTATTCCCTTGGCGTTGAGGGTGGCAAATGGCATTTTTGCTATTTACGGGTATAACTCTACAGTTGCTATCCCGAAGTGTTCGTGGTAAGCAGGAGTCCTAGAGTCTACTAGTTCTGGCATCTATTCCCCGAATTACATATGCATGATCCAAGCGATCAATGCATGTTGGTGTGCAAATAATTTGCGAAACCTCGGCGCTGAAAGAGTCGGATCTGAATTATTTAGCAAGTTCAACCTAGTATTGAATCGTCTCTTCTAATGATTCCCACTTCAACTCCAGAAGCATTTCAGTGACACGTTTCATTCTATCCCAAGATAGGTATGTGACAGCGAAACGGGCGGGCTGCCCGGCGTTGAGCCTTCTCGATTTCCAGAATGATGCTTTTTTCACTCGGATCCCATACGCTACATGCATATCATAAATAAGGCCTTACAAGAGCGTGGTTAGTTCATATCGGTAATGTCATCTTATTGACAATATCGTTGGACCCTCGACATATCGTCTCTTGAAATTATCACGTGTCCATCCGGTCGATATAAAAAATCTCGCAGGAGATCTCGGCATCTCGTTCTATCCGGCTTCCCCTAACTTGTACCAGGGGCTATTCCGGCTGATCACGGAGTGCTTGCTCGCTCATCCCGGCTCCGTGCCAACTTACTCAGGGCAAAGGGAGTAGGCCGGCGGATTGGAACGAGAGTGAGTGCTTCATGAGAGTTTTACGAGAGCAGTAACTCCGCGCCGCGCCCCCTTCTGCTCTACTGTTTGCCGTCCCGCAAATTACGAGATCCTTTGCGTGCGCGAATCATTCACGATCGATTTCGAATGTCGGTGATCTCGTGCTTCCCTCTGCCGGCGCTCCTGTGGAGGGAAGAACGGAGGGCTTGGAAAATACCTCTGATTGCCTCCGCCAATGATGGAAGTCAGCGTATCGTGTTACTTAAATGGATCGTTAAATTCTCGTCATCTTCACATCAGGTTGTCAATCCGAAATTGATTCACGGCAGATGTCCTTATGCCATCTAATATCTTCATTCTTCGGAGGTCCTTACGCTGAAGTTTTCCGTCACATGTTTCCTGTAATTCCTTTACCTTCTTCCGCCATGCTTCCGCTATATTATTAAGGATAATTGATTTAACTTTTATGAATAATGAAGGTTATTTAATCCAAAAACAAATGAATTTTGTATTTGTTCAGTATGTAAAGACCTTTCACGCCAAAAATATCGGATTCAATTAATTCCTTACTGGTTGCTCGGTGGCATGCATGCCTGAATAATAACCAAGTTTGTCGGTTCTGCTTTTATCCCTACTAGTAATAATCTATCCGTTACCTGTTCTATGTTGACTACGTTTCCTCCTACCTCTTCATTTAATACTATGGCTACCCCTCGTTGGCTCTCGTCCCCGCCGCTGTATATTATTCTATAATTATCACCCCAGTAATCCCGCTATCCTTCCATCTCACCTCGCATAGACTTAAAATATCTATATTTCCCCTTTCCATCTCTTGCTTAATATTCTCCAATTTCCCTGTCCTTATCATTGTCCTCATGAATACCTAAAATATCAATGGAAATGAAATGAAATAATTAACTTTGTAATTCCACACACTTTATTTTAAAAACACGACCCAGGTTTCGACGTTGAACGTCATCATCAGGTGGTCCTCATAGATGTACGCTGGATATATAGTATATACCTTCTGATCGAGGGAGGGGGGTTGGTCAGAGAAGGAGGGAGGTTGGAGGGGTAAAAAGGTTACAATGCAGCTGGGAAGAAAAGAGAATTACCTCTCTTGACTTATAAGAGTGGTAGGTCTAGGAGTGGGGAGTGGGAGGGATACAAAATTTCGTTGACAAGATCATCTTTCCAACGGACACATTTCAAAATTTCTAACTGCTCCAAAGCATCGAGCCTTTGGCCTTTATTTTCAAAATGAATAATTTTTGTCACTAAGTCACTTTTGTGGTCACTTTCAATGAGGTGCTTTGCACAGAGGGATGTTATGTTCCTAATTTTTACACATGTTTGGTGCTCTTTCTTTCTTTAAATTTCCGTCCTGTATTCCCAATATACTTTGTGCTACATTCTGAGCACTTTAACTCATACAATCCACTCCTCAGACTTTGTCTGAAGTGTAAGAGATCAGGTTCTTAAGGCATGAACCACCGTAAAAGGACCATTTAATTTTTTCTTTAGGAAAACTTTTTATTACTTTTTGAGAAATAGTCCCAGGATACAGTATTCTCCGCCATTTGGCAGTGGGATCTTTAAAATTTTCGGGGTTGTAAATTATAACGTTAGGGAAAACAGCTTAGGCCCAGGCATACAAGACGATTAGATAGAAAGGGCATTAAGGGAGATGGAAATAAATAAAGCCGTGGGGGTGGATAACATTTCAGGGGAACTATTCGAATGTTTAGGAAAATGTAGGAGGAAGGGCTATATGGGCTGATTCGTGGTATTTTTGAGGAAGAAATCTGGCCGAAAGACTTTGTGAGATCAGTTTTAGTTCCTATTCCGAAAAAGGTAAAGGCTACGTCATGTGAGGACTACAGGACAATTAGTTTGATATCACAGGCAGCTAAAGTTGTTCTCAGGATAATAAACAAAAGCAGAGAGAGTAGGGCAAATGATTACTTAGGGGATGATCAGTTTGGGTTTAGGAAGGGAAGAGGTACGCGTGATGCCATTGCAGTAATGAGATTATTAATCGAGAGGAATATAGAACACAACCAGGAGGTATTTGCCCGTTTCGTAGATTCCGAAAAAGCGTTTGATGGAGTGAATTGGAAAAAACTAATGAGTACATTGCAGAAAATATGAATAGGTTGGAGGGAAAGGAGGCTAATCCGCCACCTGTACATGTCTCAGACTGCTCAGGTGCGAGTGGGTAACGGGGAGCCCGGATGGGCAGTGTTAGAAAGAGGTGTAAGGATGGGTTGCCCATTATCAACGTTGCTCTTCAACCTGTATGCAGAGGAAATGATTAAAGAGGCATGGGAAGAACTGTAGGTAGGAATGAAGGTGGGCGGGGAATTCGTAAAATCATTTAGGTTTGCTGATGACCAAGCTTTAGTTTGTCAGTCAGCCAAGGGGTTGCAAGCATTGCTGAGTGAATTGGAAATTCAGTGCGACAGGTATGGGATGAGAATCAATATTAATAAAAAAAAGGTTATGCGATTTTCTAGAAAGAAAAAGGCTAAGCTAAACATTAAAATAGGAGGGCAAAAACTAGAGGAGGTAGAACAGTTTACGTATCTCGGTAGCGTTTTGGACCAACCCGGCCAAAATAGTAGGGATGTAAGGAGAAGAATTGCGCTAGGCAAAGAGGCTTTCACAAGGAGGAGGGAGTTGATGACAGGGACGTTGAGTAAGGATGTTAAGAAAAGACTCGTAAAAACTCTGATATGGAGCGTAGCTATGTACGGCGCGGAAACGTGGTCATTGAAGCAGGAGGATAAACGTAGACTGGAGGCTTTTGAAATGTGGGTGTGGAGAAGAATGGAGAAGGTAAAAATGGGCAGAGAATAAAACAAATGAGGAAGTACTTGGTATGGTGGGCGAAGATAGGGGTTTGTTGGGATAAATCCTAATTAAGCAGTGGTATTGTAGTACACGATAAGTCATGTAATAAGTAGTTAATACCTTTATCCATTTAACTTTGATCCTTGCTTTCTACAGATCATGTTGTGGAACTTTACCCGTGAGTCGCAATAACTCGCCCTAGTAGGAATCTGTATGTTATTTGTGTGAAAAATCTCCAGAAACAAAATATCATGGGATGAGAGGGCGAATCTGTATTTACTTTTGGAGTCTTCTTTGCCGATTTCCTCCATCTTACGACGGCGCCTCTCTTTGGCACCAGAATCATTGCTTCCGGGCGTGTTGTGGATTATGCTCACTCGCCGCGTATTGATTGGTCCGTCTTAATCACTCTCTGCAGTGAGTCGCGCACCAGATTTAGTTCATTGCGATTAAGAAGGTATTGAGATTTCCAATAAAGAGGAGATCTAAGTTACATTTCAAAGTAGAATGGTATTTTAAAATAGAACTGTTGTTCTTTCAGTCTGCTGAAGTCCAATGGGTAGAGCGTGAAAAAGGCCAGTGGCACTTAGATTTTTGTTCGAGACATGAGCAGAAGCAAAGAGGTGAGGATTGACGAGGGTGAAACACTTGGAGAAGGCATAAATTAAAGAGAAGTCTGAAGAAGGTTCCATTGTTTGATAATTCAGAAACATGTGCCTAGAAAAGAGGATTGATGAAGGTTTTCCATGTCGTATAGTAATAGAGGAATAATTGTAATGAGGAAGGCAAACGAAGTAATACATGGTCCATTCTAAAATTCCTGCGCATGATTTTGCTGTGACGGGGCTATCCATGACAGCAAGGTAAAACCGGTCGGGAAATGTGGTGGGGGTCTGCCCTTCATATACGGAGCCGGTCGCCAGTTTGCTCCGAGCAGTCCGAGCGGACAGGCGTGAAGTTCGTTTTTCGACTTTGTAGCACGGCAATGATACGGTCAAGCTCCATCATGATAATGGCTCCAGCCACTCGTCCTTCATCGTTACCATCTTCCTGGCCCGGAGCACCCAGCGGTGGTTCCCCAGCACAAGTCGCAAGTCCAAGTCTCAAGTCGGTACTGCAAGAGGCCTGGGGTAAACCACTCCGTGCGACTTTTATTTGTTTCGCCGACTGCAGAGAAAGCTGAAAGGAAAGCATTGGGAGACCGTGGAAAGTATGCAAAAGCACGTCACATCGTTCCTGAAAGAGATATTCCCGTCAAGGAGTTTCAGGTTGATTTCCAGGCTTGGCAGACACGTCTCCGCCAGTGTATTGCGGATGCAAGGAGAGTATTCTGAAGAATTTGAAGTATTCGTTTAAGTAATATCAATAAACCTATATGTCCCAGAGAATGCGCATTACTTTTATAATTGATCCTGTAATGCAAGAGACTGCTCGTAGTAGTGTTTATCAGGGCGCACGAGGGGCAGTAAAAGAAAGGGCATTGAAACGGCGGCGCGGAATTGGAAAGGGTTTCGACCCGCTGGGTGAAGTCATGATTAAAGCAAAAGGCATTTAAGTTTGCAATGATTAAAAGTGCAAAAGTTCTCTAGAAAGACACAAAGTTACCAATTAATCTTCAGAGGAGGGAACCCCTCCCCTTCAAACGTGGGTGTCCATCCGCTATAATCGGTAGACCACGTTTGGCAAAAATATCTCATTGGAAGTTGATGCAAGAGCTGGGGACGGGAATTCCACTTCTCGGGTGGGGAGCAACAAGACATTCTGCGGAGCTATTCGGTCGGAGTTATGGAGGGGATTCTAGTTATTTGGGGCGTTTGGTTTCCGCCCCGGGTGCTCTAATACCCCGCCCCCCTCCCCCCCCTCTCTCTCTCTCGCCATCAGGGATTACCTCCCCTCTCGCCCGCATCCCCCTTTCATGAACGGTTCACGCCCCGCCCTCGCCACCGGAAGAGCCTTCCTTCCCCTGCTCCTCGGCAGCCCGCGTCCGTATCGACTCCCGCTCTTCCCCCCGCCCCTTCCCCGCTATTTAAAATTTCGAACTAATTGGAAGTGTGAAATCCTTTCAGCGATCTCGTTTCGGGGGCGAAGTGTGGCCGAGGGTTTGTTCCTAATCCTATATGCCAGTACACCTCTTCCTTCCTTGCCCCGGTTGTCCTCATTTGCCTAATTAATGGCAATGCGCGTCAGTTCCCATTCTATCCGTGGCTTTGTGTAATAATTTGGAAGGAAAAAGCTTTTTATGTCTGGAAATTTAATAGCTTATAAGGAAGCCATCCTTTCTCCGGGGTTGACACTGGATTTTGGTTCTGTTTATCTAACACCCATGTATTAAGCCGCATCCAAGTTGTTGCTAAGTGTCAAAACTGCATTTTACTCATTTCCAGAGATTCAAAAAGGATACATAACACCGCTAGAACAGCCAACATTTCCGTGAAGGAAATAGGTAAGCCCTTCCTCCCGGGACTGTAAGGGTGGCCTCTCGATATCTCCTTAAACAAAATAAATTTCGATTTTTGATTGTGTTGGTCCATTGGATCCGCCGAAGGGCAGTGAACGGACGGACCAAGAGTTGAAAAAATGGTATATCATGTATACACCAATACTCCTAGGGAATAAATTTGAAGATAGTTATTCTTTCAATAAGGATGCCCTTCACCATACCTGTAGTTTGTTAGCTCTTATGAATGCATGTTCATGCCTAGAGACTCATCCAATAGTGATTGGCAGGGTTTGCAAGCTAAACAATTGAGAAAGCTGGTGAAATGGTCCTCTAGGCTAAATATCTTATTTAAGTATCCTGCAAGCCACCGCTAGGGTGTGTGGCAGGGGTGAATGCACACTATACTAATATTGACCCAAATATGACCCTACCGAGGTCGGGCAATGTTCTTCCAGTCCCTTATTTTTCGTGGAAAAAATGAAATCTTAATTCCCGCTGTTCTACACTTATTATCTGTAATTTTGCTGATATGATCTCTCATACCGTGGTACAATGGGGGCGATAATACATTTTCAACATTATTACTAAAGAGATGTTCTCCAATTAATGCAAGATATTCTATCTGTAATTTAACCTCCTTGAGAGATTCCCTGCCTAGCTCCTCTAATATTTTAGATACGCTTCTAAGTTTATCATATCAACGTTTTACAAATCTAGCTCCTCTCCGCTGCTCGCGATCCAATTCGGCAATCAATAGAACTTCGTGAGGATCCCATGAAATAATAGCCGCATACCCTATAAATGAGGCCCAACCAGCGATATATAACATTTCCCTTTGACTTTATCATCAGATTTACCAAGTAATTTTCTGATAAATAGTAATTTTTGTTAGCCTTAAGGCTAGGGGAAAGGACTAAGTTATTATACTAGAGGAGAGTGAGTAAGTTGTTATTATCACCAATTTTTTGCCTAAAGAGATCTTTGATCGATAACCTTGATTTTAAGTGAATGGCATAGTCAGAAAAGCAAAATTAGCCAACGAATTCAACCTTATGGAAAAAATCTCGTATTCTTGCATAAGTATCGTGTCCTTGCTACGATGTTTTCTCTCTATTCCGGCAGAACCATCGATCAGAATGACCCTAGGGATTTGAAAATGATTTCACCTTGGCTGCTTCTTCTTTTATGCATATCAATCCATTTCCCCCATTTCCACCGTTTCGCGAATCCTTTGCGGTGCTTTTTTACTGATCGGGCTCCCGCCAAAATTATCCACGAAAAAGAAGTGTTGTAAATTTTTTACATTTCTGGTGCTGATCAACAACATTTCCCAAAAATGTTCCATCGGAAGTATCATTCACAAGGCTTGAAAGGGGACGCATCATGATAAGGGAAAATGCTTCCAGCACTGGGCTGAATAATCCAAGGGTTCGGGTTCAATATCTATTTCTAGGCGAATATAGTAATGTGTCCGTGGCGAGCATTTCTTGCTCTTGTAAGTGCGTCAACTCGCGAGTCCTTGCAGTTTGCGGCATTTTTCGCAGTTTCCTTTGTGCCCATTTATTAGTGCTCTCTCCCCGGAGGAGACGGCATAGAAACCGTCACCGAGCCTCTCGGATGACAAGCCCTCATTCCCTTTGAATACGCGCCTCTCTTGCCTAAACCTACGCGTGCCACAAAGTGTATCAATTGACAATAGAAATAGTCAATTCCATGTCGAGCCAAGGGGTCGAGTGGTTGAGGTGCACGTGGCATCTCAACGAAGGAGGCGAAGGCGCTTCTTAACAATGCGAAAGCGAGCCCCAAGTGGCCGCGGGGCAAGCCGTTGCGTTTACCTTACCAAAGGAACATCTGAATATTTCTCCATTGGTGAGTGAAATAGCCCCCAAGCGCCATCTCCTGGTAAAAACATTGGGGCAGTTGCTTTCCTAAACAGGAGGATTTCAGTGTAACTTACGTTTCCTCGATGGCCTAAACGGTGAAGAGCATTAGCAAGATGAAGACCGTCGTTCCGCTCCACGTCAAGAAAACGTTTTTACGTTTGCGATACGTTCGATTTGACTCTCCCCACCATTTCTGTGTGCGAAATTTTTGGGTTCCTATCCTTTTACTTATATCTTTATTCTTGTGAATGAATACTGGTTCGCAAGATTTTCTTGTTGTAATATACGAGAATAAAAAAACCTTAAGCACAGCAATCAACCCGAAGATTGGATTGGTGGGTGATGGTAGAGTTCACTCAGTACTAAGCCCTATACGGCGTGTGACATTCACACATCAAGGTAGGGGGGCCAGTTCCTTTCCCTGTGCCGGCTATGATTTCCCAGGAAGACCCGAAAAATTACAAAGCTAGGGTGGAGCTGTAGGTGCCCATAGACTTGCCTGGAAATCGAACCAGGGCCCCTCCGGTCAGCAGTCCAACACTCTACCCCCTGGACTACCGCGACTTACACACAGTAGTAGTAGTTTCTTGGGGAGGCGACCAACGGCTGAGGTCATTTGCGCCATAGAGGATGGACAAGAAATGATAAAGGGTGGAGAGCATCCCGGCGTCGGCATTACTCTACGAAAGGCGCCAAGGGGTCCGCAGCTTAACGTCCAATCCGCCGGACGACGTACTAACTCAACGTACCCTCCACAAAGCGCCTCAATTAGGAATCGAGATACCTCGGAAAAATATTCAATACCGCCTGGATTTGAACCCGAGCACTCTGAGTGGTTGGGTGGGAAGCCAGTACGATAGCCACCGAACCAATCCCGACCCCCCCAAACAAACATATACTCACATATATACATATATATATATATATAATTATATATATATATAATTTTATATATATATATATATATATATATATATATATATATATATATATATATCCCTCCCCGGACTATAACCTTGAAGTGGTGGAACGGCTTGTGAGTGCCGTTGACCCCTAGAGCTGTACTGGCGGGAGTAATAATAAATGCTCCTGGCATGAGCCAGATAGGTCGAAGGTTGGTAGCCAGACGAAAGGTAGTCCACGCAGTGTCTGTTCCTCAGTGAGCCGGCTGCAATGGCGTCTGATCCCAGTGGCGCGGCCAGTAAGTGATGGTGTCACGTTAAAAACACTATTGAGGAAGGCAACGGGAAACCACCTCAATTATGATTCCCAAGATAAATATGATGGACAATACAAAGATTTTGAGTCCTGGCAACTACGGGACTCGGCTCATTCGGCCGTGTGTTGTGCCCGGCAGCGGGGGACGCAAGGCTTCCTCAGTCGTCATCCCACGTAACCCTTGCAAGATAGAACTGCCAGCAGCAAGACAGAAGGCGAAGGAGAAGAAGACCAAATTAGTTGGAATAGCAATGAGGAATGTAAGGACAATTTTGAGGATAGGGAAATTGGAGAATGTTAAGCGAGAGATGGAGAGGGGAAGAATAGATATTTTAGGTCTATGCGAGGTGAGATGGAAGGATAGCGGGGAATACTGGAGTGATAATTTTAGAATTATATGCAGCGGCGGGGACGAGAGCCAACGAATGGTTGCCATAGTATTTAATGAAGACGTAGGACGACGCGCAGGCAACATACAACAGGTAACGGATACATTATTACTAGTAGAGATCAAAGCAGAACCGACGAACTTGGTAATTATTCAGGTATACATGCCACCGAGCAACCATAAGGAAGAAGTGGTCGATAGGATAAACGATCAATTAAAGGACATAATCGCGTGTGAGATGAAATAATCACCACAAAGACGCAGGTATATATGGAAAATGCCAGGTGACTCAAAACGGTATCAGCTAGATTATATTCTGGTTAGACACTGGTTTAGAAACAGTGTGATAAATTCGCACAGCCCCCCGGGAGCGGATGCAGATTGCGAACACATTTTAGTTGTTATGAGATGTAGCGTCCGTTTCAAAATGGTAAGGAAGGGGGTGGGGCGGGTTAAAAAATGGAATGAAGAAGCGAAAAATAGATTGAAAAGAAAGGAATACCAACAGGCAGTAGAGGAAATCATGGAGGATTTTAATGATCTAAGTACTATCGAAGAAAAATGGGATAGTATCAAAGAAGGGTTTCAGAAGCTACAAAAGGCACTACTTGAACCGTTAACGCGAAAAGGACTAGGAAACCATGAATCACAAATACGATGATTACAAAGATAGACGATAGAGGAAAATGAAAGAATGTACACAATTACTTAGGCACAAATTTAGTACAAAGAGTCAATCAATAAATTGAGGCGGACAACAAATAAAGCGAAAGAAGCATGGTGGAAGACGCAGTGCGAGGATATGGAAAGTCTGCAGAGTAAGGGTGAAATTGGTGCGCTGACCAGCATAGTTAAATCTTTATCGGGAAGTAAAAAGGAAGATCTATGCTATCAGTTTGAGATGAGGCGGTTAAGGTAATAGTTGACACAGGAAAGATCCAAGAGAGATGGAAGGAGTATATATAAGAACTGTATAATAAAGATTTAAGGCCAAGAAAGTTAGACATAGAAAAGGAGCATGACGTAGAGGAAGATAGCTTAGGTCGAGGCATACTTGACGATGAGGTAGGAAGGGTATTAAAGGAGATGAAACTAAATAAGGCCATGGGGGCGGATAACATTCCTGCGGAACTACTCATATGTATAGGAAAATGTGGGAGGAACAGGCTATATGGTCTGATTCAAAGTATCTATGAAGAAGGATTCTGGCCGGATGACTTTGTGAAATCAGTTTTAGTTCCTATTCCGAAAAAGGTGAAGGCTACGTGATGTGAGGGCTACAGAACAATAAGTTTGATATCCCACGCAGCTAAAGTTGTTCTAAGGATCACAAAAAAAGGATAGAGAGTTGGGCAAATGAAAACTTAGGGGATGGCAGCTTGGGTTTAGAAAAGGGAGAGGTGCGTGTGATCATATTATAGGAATCGAGAATAATATAGAAGAGGAATATAGAACAAAACCAGGAGGTAACTACCTGTTTCGTAGATTTCAAAAAAGCGTTTGATAGAGTTGATTGGGAAAACTAATGAGTATATTGCAGAAAATAGGAATAGATTGGAGGGAAAGGAGGCTAATCCGCCACCTGTACATGTCTCAGACTGCTCAGGTGCGAGTGGGGAACGGGGAGCCCGGATGGGCAGTGTTAGAAAGAGGTGTAAGGATTGGTTGCCCATTATCAACGTTGCTGTTCAACCTGTATGCAGAGGAAATGATTAAAGAGGCATGGGAAGAACTGGAGGTAGGAATGAAAGTGGGCGGGGCATTCGTAAAATCTGTTAGGTTCGCTGATGCCCAAGCTTTAGTTTGTCAGTCAGCCAAGGGGCTTTAAGCATTGCTGAGTGAATTGGAAATTCAGTGCGACAGGTATGAGATGACAATCAATATTAGTAAAAAAAAAGGTAATGCGATTTTCTAGAAAGAAAAAGGTTAAGCTAAACATTAAAATAGGAGGGCAAAAACTAGAGCAGGTAGAACAGTTTACGTATCTCGGTAGCGTTTTGGACCAACCCGGCCAAAATAGTAGGGATGTAAGGAGAAGAATTGCGCTTGGCAAAGAGGCTTTTACAAGGCAGAAGGAGTAGTTGAGATGGACGTTGAGTAAGGATGTTAAGAAAAGACTCGTAAAAACGTTGACATGGAGCGTAGCTATGTACGGCGCGGAAACGTGGTCACTGAAGCAGGAGGATAGACGTAGACTGGAGGCTTGTGAGATAGGGGTGTGGAGAAGAATGAAAAAAGTGTAATGGACCGAGAGGAATAAATGAGGAAATACTTTGTATGGTGTGCGAAGAGAGGGGTTTGTTGGGAGAAATCCTATGGAGGCAGGAAAAGTGGGTGAAGGGGTGTTGACCGGCAGTGGGATGTTGAAGACTGTAATTGAGGGGAGAATGTTAGGCAAACGAGGAAAGGGAAGGAACAGGATTGGGATGTTGGACGGGATTTAGGGAGTAAGAAAGTACTCAGATTTGAAGAGGAACCTGTTATAGAGTAGGATGATGGATTTTGTGTTTTGTTGGGAGAAATAAAATGTATGTTTGGTAGTTGTGTCCATCCAAAAACCTACCTTAACCGGATGATTACCTAATAATAAATAATAATAATATATTTTAACAAAACACGTATTTTTTTAGTAACAAATGGGTTTTAAAGAAATTTAAAATAAAGCTAAGCATATTGGCGTTCAATATATTGGTGTTTGTTTTTTAATATCTGACACATTCGTTGTCTCACTTTCCTCATTATTTCATCATCCCCTCCTACTTCCCCTTCCCCCCTCCACCGAAATGCTTTGTCCCACCTCCCTCCCCCAGAAAACTCTCTCTTTCCTTTTGCCTGCCTTCTCAAAATGTACGTTTGTTCAAGTCCTCCACTTCATTTCTCCCCGCCCAAAAGCGAGCGGCGCATGCCAATGCGGGGTTACACATGCATTTGATAGGCACGGAAACAAGGGAAGCCTTTGTGAGATCCTTCCGAAAGAACATTTTTTTCAAAGGACCCTCGCCGAAATGAGGCGAGGCTTTTCAGCGGGACGCATTCTTTTTACGGTGTGTTTCCCTTCCTGGTGTGCCGCCGACTCAGACCCTACTCATCGCACGATGCTCACGGCTCTCCATCGGCAAAACGCCGTTCCGTCTCCAGGACGAAGCGCCGTCCCTCAACTGCCATCCCCCCTGACCATCTCGGATGAATGGGCACTGCACACGGCTTGGGCAGGGTCGAAATCAAAGGACGGCATATAAATGGAGAATATTTTGGAGACGCTAGTAAATTTATCATGACAAATGTTTTACAAATAATGTCCTCTACGCTGCACGCGATCAAATTTGGCAATTAAAGTAACTTCGTGAGGATCCCATAGTACACTGGCAGCATATTCTATAAATAAGGCCTAATTAGCGACAGTTAACATTTATATTAAACCTATTCATCACAACTACCCAGTACTCTTCTAATAAATCCTCATTATTTGTCAATTTGTCCACGTATTCCCCCTAGTATGTGTTTCACTCAGGAAAGGTCGTGAGTGAGGGTAACGCCTAGGTATTTGATTGAGTCTACAGATTCCATTTCGGGGTTTCCGAAGCAGTAGGCAGTCGTGGGGGGGGGGGGGGGTATTATTGAAATTCGTGCGTATCTTACATGGAGTTTTGCTTGGGATAAGGAATAAGCCGTCAACTTTCCTTCTTTATCACGACATTGTTCACTTTTTCTACATTGAATTTAAGATATCAGGTAAGAGTTAACTTGTTAATATAATTTCTGTGACTTGGAATGTGTTGCTAATAGTGTTTCCTGGTTTTGAGTTCTAGGAAATACCATCATGAGAGTCAAGCATTTAGTTTAGTAAGTGGACCGAATAAGTTTCCTGGTGCCAACTGTTTAAAGTTGGGCTTGAGGTTCCGGTTAGTGGAGAAATCATTGAGATTGCGCTTAGCTGAGGTGTTCCCAGGCTCATCACTCCCGGGAAGCTCTGGTCGGTTACCAAGGTCTCTCCTTGCATTAATTCCCTTGATATGTTTAGAATATGTGCTGCGAAATAGGTTCTTTCTCTAATTTTATCTGATCAATTCCCGGGATTAAAAAAATATAGATCATTGAGTTTCTTTTTCAACGAGCTAATAATATGAAAATGAACTTCAATATTGGGCGCATGCTTTCGAAACAGCAGTAATAAGCAAGAATGCTGGGCTCGTTATGTGAAGGTAGAGAGCCCACCGCGAAGTGCACCCCATTCATGGCAAGCATGCGACGCATTCACCCGTAAGGGTCTGGGGGAAATTCTCTCTCCTTCGTCACATGCAGTAAAATTCAATGATGCGTGAAAAACATTTAAAATGAAATCGTGTATTAATTTTCACTTTGGATTGCACATATTACCAAATTAACGATGAAATGACCTTGGAAACGTCAACTCAGTTAATTTTAGGGTAGCATGAAGATTAAAATGCCCTTACTTCAGAAATACGTGGATGAGTTCTTTGTGTTAATCCTAGACATTCTCTCAATTCACAGAACGTATCGATGAGTGTCGGTGAAGAGGGAGCAGAGTTAGCTGAAAGATTTATCGCCCCAATTAGACTGACGTCAGCATGTTAGTGTTTTGAGGGGTGGCAGGAAGGGGCTTGCGGGGCCGCCCATTGGTGCTTGGGAATCAAGCCTAGGAAACGGAGGCCGCCGTCAATTAATGAAACGTTTCCCTCCCGCCCACCCCACTATTCCCTTCGTCTTATCCCGGAGTTCCCTACGTGGGCAAGTGGCAGGAGTCGATTGATCTCTAACCATTAGGATAATTGGTGGTTAATATTACTCCATACCATTTTACTTTTGGGAAGTTCTAATTGTCGCAAGTAATGTTTTCTTACTGTCCTAGCCAAGAATGGTGCGAGGGAAAATGGTTTCCTTATATCTTTGTTCGAGTCTTTATCCCTGAACTATTGGTTGTGGTCTCCCATCCAGGGTAATGTGAGGAAATAATCGTTACCTCTACATTGTCCATTATGAAAGTAATGCGCATGGTTTGATTGTGACGCGACTATCATTGGCAGCGCGGTAAAACCGGTCAGGAAATGTGTTGGAGGATCTTCCGTTCCAACGCAGCCGGTCGCCAGTTTGCTCCGAGTAGTCTGAGCGGAAAGACGTGCTTCCGCGTGAAGTGTTTCTTTCGACTGTGTAATACGGCTGGAGATGGGCATGGCAATGGCCCTAGCCACACGTACTTCATCGTTACGAACTAACAGGTCCGGAGCACCATCCCACCAGCCCCCTTACAGCCCCGACTTGGCTCCTAGCGATTTGTTTTGTTTCCCCGACTGAAGAGAGAGCGGTCGATAAATCTATTGTTCCCAGAAAATGTGCATCTCTTTTATAGTGGACCCTCTATGTCGACGCTAAACCTGGTGTGCTTTTCATTAACCAAGAGTTCAAATGCTTTCGTGTGATGAGCGTGCCCTCACCGTATCCAAACCTGAGACTTAAACGACAACGTGACTATTTCCATTCGTTCAGAAATGGTTTTTCTCGAAACGTGCAAACTTTTTCATCCCCTCGTTTTATTTCCCCAGGTGTGCGACACTCCTCCCTTTATCCTATCCCTCTTGCTTTTGCCATTCGAATTCGATAGCTCGTTTGACTACATACTCGTAGCTCGCGGATGTGATGTTTTCTTCCTACGGTAAACGGCTAACACTTTTTTAAGTGGCAAAACGTATGAGACACGTGATAATGTAATGGGTAGGAAATAGACTGTATGATTCATTGTCCATATTTTCTGGGAAAAATTAACGTAATAAATCTGAGTGATTTTGTGTTTACTGTCAAGCTGTAGGAAGTAATTAGGCTCCAAATGGTAGCTAAATTATTATTCACATCTCGTGGTACCTACAGTATGATCATTTTCACTTTAGTCAATGAAAAGAGCCATTTGGTTTGATAAAAATGGCTCGATTGGGTAATAATTAGTTATAATATTGTTTTTAACATCAATGAAATTTGTTTGTCTCACTGTGGGTGCATCGTTTAAATTGAGTTCCGCAAAACTGTTGCATAGCACACATTAAGTGATCTCAAGTTGAGAAGCCAACACTCATTCCTCATCGACGTTTTCCCTTATCTCAAAAATTTAAATTACTAGTTGTAATAGTAAAAAATTAGGAAACTAATTCTCTTAATTAATGAATAGTCTTTATAAAAAAAATAATGAACTGAATTACCGACAACTTACACATATAAGTAAATATGAAGCGTATGCAATTCATACGTGATCGGAAACGTGATTTGTACCGATATCTATTTTTTTGCAGGTTAATCTGTTAATGAGGACTTTTTTAAGTGTTCGGGCAATCACACGCGGAATGTAAAACGGTACGTGAACTTTCTTGAACCGTTTGGCGCGTCCCAACACTCATTTTCTGAAAAATAAGGAAAGTATGGGAATTGATGGAAAACACGAAATCAATCAATGGGTATCTGAATATAATCTAACTGAAATAATGTATTTTTAAGGTGTTCCATTGTTCATCCTTGGTTCACTGACAATGTGCAAAAAGACAATTCAAAAGCGTATTTGTTTCAAAATTTTCTTTCGTGAAAGGTGATTCACATTGCATGCAGATTGCTTCTCTATTTCTTTCGGAATGAAATGAATAATCGAAGTTGTAAACGCCGTAGTAATAATATTATTAGGTTTTTAAGCCGCATCGCGTGCTTTCATAGAATAATTGAACTTTGCAACGCAAAACACCTCGATTCCACGAATTCGTGTCTCTAATTTTCCCACATAACGTCGGCACAAATAGACCGAGGTTCACGTCCATGGTCGTGTCTCTTCCTCTATGCTCTTCATTTGGGAGATACATTTTTCTAGCCGCAGGCCACATAAACTCCAATAAATCAAAATTCACACCTCTTCGCTATGCGCCCGCAATCCGTTGATTGCAGCGAATGTCCTCGCGCTACCGAAAAATATTAAATGGTAGGTTGGATTAATTTTTTGACCAATAAGCGTTTTTTTATTTGACTGGCTCGTTTTATTGTCAGCCTTAAACCTTATGGAATTAATTGCGGATTTAACTTGCAAATTACGAAATTTAGTCTGGTAAGATATAATTCAATGTTTTTTGCAAATTTAGATGGATAATGTTTGTCTCTCACAGTTGGGAACCGCGGTCTCCGAAGGCGTCGGAGAAAGATTTTATTAATTAAAGAAGAAGAAGGATGTATGAGTAATTGTTGATTCGATATTCGAAGACGACAGATCAAGGTTTTATGAACTAATGGAGAGAAGCATAGGGAATTCGCTATCGCGAACCAAATAAACAATTCGCCGATCCGAAGTCTAACTTAATGACAATTGGATAAAAAATAGAAGGAATAGGTGTATATCACGTTTTCATTTGGTTTTTTTCTTCCGTGAATGACTAAACCACATTCGTTTCACAATTCAGACAAAATATGAAGTTAATTCCAAGTGAATGCGATTTGTGTGTGTGTTCGTGTGACATACTTCAGTGGGTTTATTTTGCCCGGCGATTCGAGTCCCTCACATGTTATCGCCGTTAAGATTTTCTTCGTGCGATAACCTTATATCTCCCCCTTCTAATCTTTCACCCCCTGGCACAACGCTCATCATAATTTCAAATATGGAACACTCAAAGTGTTTCCTCTCGTGAAGTTGCTTTCTTGAGACATCGCCCGCAAAGGCAACTCTCCGCATATCTCGTGAGATAAGATGCGCTCTCGGAAAGGAGCCGGCCTCTCCCCCTAAACTATGGTAGCTCTTTATTCCACCACCATGATTTACGGCAAATAATTATTTCAGGGCGGGGGTTAGGGAGTTTGAATATGATACCGTGCGTCAGATTCACTATCGCGCTCTATAATTTTTACTCTAGGAACTTAAATATAGCGGATGGGCAAAAAATTGCAATTGCATTCTACGGGGACGTCCTCCTATTTTGATATATCGCGTAAACAAAACCAGACGTGGTTTCCCCAGCCCTCCCTGACCCGCCTCCCCCAATCAACCCTCCTACCCTTCCTCCCCTCTCCCCAACTCCTTCTAGAATCCCCCCCTCCGCCAATCTCCCTTCCTTGTTCGTTATCAGTCGGTCTCGTAGCCCCCCCTTCCCGCCTCCTGCCAGTCACCCCCCAGCTCCTTCTTTCCTTCCCACGCCGATGGGAAACCACTCTCTTCACTTCCGCGTGTTCCCACTGCCCCGGGGGCGTTGCAAGTGTGGTTGCCGCGAGGTCTTGGGAGCCGGGGATTCGCCGGAGGCTCCATCTCCTCCACCCACAACTCCGCTAAAATGCTTCCGACTTTCGGGTCGCTCCAACAAATGTATCCAAATCCATTACCACCGAAAACTCGAGTTCCCGCAAACATTTTGCCATGCTGCAAAAAAACTCTTTAAAGGTGACCGGTAGAAGGGCAGAAACTAGAGCTGGTGGAACAGGGTGCAAATCTCGGATGTGTTTAATTTATAGTGGACCGTGTATTTTCCATGGCGCTCCTTGTTAAAAGAAGAGAACCAATCGCCGATGAAAGCAATGCAAGATAAGGATCCTGGGGAGAGACTGCCTCCCCCTTGGAGTGCCACCACTTTCGGGCAGCGTGCTGCTGCGTGACTTCTCCGCTATCCTGATAAACGCGTGAGATAGCGAGGGGGGGCGGGGGATGGCGGGCTTCCGTTTTACTCTTCCTTCAAGCCGTCCAATCACGCGCACCTTCGCAGCCCTCCCCCCCTCCAAATCGGTCTCCGAATCGAATGGGGCGGAAGCCGGAGACCTTTATGCCGTCTAATTGGAACACTACATTCCCTGGAATCGCTGTTTTTCATCAAACAATAAAAACGTGATCCTAGTTTGCACATTATTTTGATGATAAAATGTAACTGATATTGGCCGGAATTTCTAAGGTATAACATTGCGGAATTCGGAGGGAAATTCATAAAATCTGTTTGCCGACCAAGCTCTAGTTTGTCAGTCAGCCAAGGGGTTACAAGCTTTGCCGAGTAAATTTGAAATTCTGCGCGATAAAGGCTATACAATTTTCCATAAAGACAAAGGCTAAGCTTACCAATAAAAGGAGGGCAAAAACTTGAGCAGGTAGAACAGGTTACGTATCTCGGAAGTGCTTTGGACCAAACTGGTCAAAGTGAAAAGACTTCAATAGCCACAAACCTTTCTGAAGGATGGGGGAAAATTAAAATAAAATATAAAATGAAAACAAAGCCCAAATGATGTTAGTCGGCCAACTCCACAAGACGGAGGATGGATGAGGGTGAAAACGCTATGGCGTTAGGAAACTAACCTCATTTGGGCTTTGTTGTTATTTTTTATTTTATTTTTATATGTCCCCTTCCTTCAGAAAGTAAAACTGATTAAAACGGCTATTAACGTCTTTTCATCTATTCAATACTGCTAGCCGTAAGAGATCAATACAATCAGCACCGGTCAAAGTAGTAGGGACGTAAAGAGAAGAACTGCGCTAGGCAAAGAGGCTTTCACAAGGAGGAGGGAGTTGATGAGAGGGACGTTGAGTAAGGATATTAAGAAAAGGCTGGTTAAACTTTGATTTGGAGCGTAGCTATGTGCGGCGCGGAAACGTGGTCATTGAAGCAGGAGGATAGACATGGTATTTTGGAGGCTATTGAAATGTGGGTGTGGCGAAGGATGGAGGAATTGAAATGGACCATAATGGAAAAAAAACGAGGAAACGCTGGGTATGGTATTGGAGGAGGGGCTTAAGGCTTGAGTGCTGGGAATGGTGGGCGAAGATAGGGGATTATTGGGAGAAATCTAAAGGAGGCAGGAAAAATGTATGTATGGAGTATTGACCAGCAGCAGGACGCTGAAGAGTGCGAAATAGACGGGAGAATATTAGGCTAACGAGGTAATGGCAGGAATGGAATAGGAATGTTGGACGGGATGAAAGGAGCACTTTAGATATTTTTTAGGCAAATGCGTAGGTTAGGTAGTGGAGTAAATTTAAATTTAAAGATAAATTTCCCTGATAACGATATTGAAAAGTGTAGGTCAATTAGTGGGTCTTACAATACTAGGTTGCCTAAAGAGATTTCTCGAAGTACGTACAGTGCTAATGAAACAAAAGAAAGAATCACTTATCAGAATATAGACCGATCGTGTATTAAGACACCCAAAAGACTTTTAAATAGCATCACCAGAAAGCAGACCGCAACGAACACAAAGAAGGTTCTAGACGAAGAAATAATTTCCGTAGTAGTAGCTAACTGCCGAAGTTTAAAAAATAAGATACCGCAATTACACCACCTCATTCATAGCACAGAGTCAGATATCATTATAGGAACTGAAAGTTGGTTAACATATGATATCGCAGGCAGCGAAATATTTCCCAAGTCCCTCACAGTTTATAGAAGCGGCAGACAGGATAGAGCCGGAGGAGTTGTGTTTATCGCGGTTAAAAACTCTACCGTCAGTAGAGCTGAGTTATTTCCTGATAACTGTATAGAAAGTAACTGGTGTTCAGTAAAAATACCCAGTGCGAAAATAATATATGTCTGTGCGTATTATAGACCACCCCATGCTGGCGTTAACTCAATACTAGATCTAGAAAGGCAGTTAAAAAGCTTTACATCCCACAACAATGAGCTTGGCTAATTATCGGTGGCGATTTAAATGTTCCCACAGTAGATTGGGATTCGTACAGTTTCATAAATGGAGGTAAAGACAAGGATTTATGCGAGTCCCTCTTATTGACGTTCACCTCAAATTCCCTACATCAACTAGTCACTTCACGAAAAAGGGGAAAGAATATTCTTGATCTATTAACCACTATTATACCCAAAAAGGTCTTAAATGTAGGAGTTGTTGATGTAATCAGTGATCACAGGGCTGTAAAAGCTAAATTTTCCCTAAGCGTAGAAAAAGTTAACAAACCTAAGAAAAAATTTATTTATTCAATAAAGCTGGCTAAGATGGCTTAAAATGTGAGTTAAACTGCTCCTTTCTTAGATTTGACGAATTAAGCAAAACCAGGAGTGACGAGGATGCCTGGATTAAATTTCTTGCGAAAACACGTTCAGCAATACAAAGATTCATACCTAGTAATTATATAAGAGAGAATAAGGAACCCGTTGCTACAAATCTGAAGTCCGGAAATCACGAAGACGGCAAAGGGCGTGCCATGCCAGGATGAAAAACGCGGTTAAAGATTCCTCCCTTGATAAAATCAACGAAACCATACAGACTTACAAAGCATTTAGGTCCACTGCCCAGAGGGCCTACCGGCAGGCGCAAGCGGAATTTAAAAGGAAAAAAGTAGGTGAAAATTTAAACGATAACCCAAAGATGTTTTGGTCCTACGTCAGGGATTTGCAGGGAAAAAAGTCTGCCGTAAACTCATTGAACAACAAAAAGGGGGATAAAGTAACAAGTAGTTTAGATAAAGCCAACATACTATATTAAACTCATTCTTCCACAGTGTTTTCAACAAACGCTCCCAGATTATACCTTCAGAACCTTCCAAAAACATTTCTGCAGCCAATGCATGCAATCGACTTCTCGACCGGCGGAATAGAGTTACGCCTTAAAAACATTGACCCCAACAAGTCTCCGGGACCTGATGAGATACCGGCTCACGTGTATAAAGAACTGCCGTCTGAAATTGCCCCTTATCATAATATAATATTTAAGAAATCATCAGCAGAAGAACGCGTGCCAAGCGGCTGGAAGATAGCTTCTGTGACACCCATATTTAAAAATGGAGACCGGGAGGACCCCAGTAATTATAGGCCAATTCACTCACCTCCATCTCCTGTAAGATTCTTGAGCACATCATTGTTAGTTCTGTAATGAGGTAAGTCGATAGCCAAGATTTATTGATTAATAACCGACACGGGTCCCGTAAAGGTAGATCCTGCGAAACTCAACTCGCACTATTTGTTCATGATATAGTGCATTCCGGTGAAAGTAATATTCCAGTTGATGCGATATTCCTAGATTTTAAAAAAGCTTTTGATAAAGTCTCTCATTGAAAGTTACTCGCGAAGTTGGAAACTTACGGAATACACAGGAGTGTTATATACTGGATTAGACAATTTTTTAAAAATCGTGTTCAAACAGTCGTCCTGGACGGTGTATCATCCGATACTGGTAAGGTCACGTCGGGTGTACCACAGGGAAGTTTCATAGGTCCCCTCTTGTTTCTTATTTACATAAATGACCTCAGTACCGTGGTTAATGGCAGGTTCTGTCTTTTTGCTGACGATGCGGTCATTTATGGGGGCATTCGAAGTCACGAAGCCACAGTCGCGTTAGCTAACGACCTAAATGCAATCCAGACTTGGTGCAATATATAGCAATTAGAAAAAAATTTGAAAAAATGCGGAGTAATAAATTTTTTGGATGGGAGTAATTCCCTCCCATTTAGTTACAAAGTGAAACAAACGGAAATTGCAAGGGTAGATTCCTTTAAATACTTGGGTGTAACAATTACCCATGATCTGTCCTAGGGAGGAACAATTACTCATGACCTGTCCTAGGGAAATCACTTACGAGAAATATGCGGTCGTGCTAATAAAAAATTGGGATTTGTGAAAAGAGTGCTGGGTAAATGTGACGAAAAAGTGAAGGAACGATGGTTTCTTGCCCTAGTCAGGCCCCACCTAGAGTATGCTGCCAGTCAGTATATGGAATCCTCAACAGATATTTTTGTTTTCGGAATTAGATCGAGTTCAGCGAAGGGGGGCTATATTTGTCAAAAATTGTTATGACCAACGAAGTAGCGTAGCTACTTTGCTAGAAAATTAAGGCTGGGATTCCCTTACACAGCGGCGTTTAATATATTGATTAAATTTACTAAAAACATCTAAAGATTGGTCCTTTTCCGATGACATCAAGAGCATAATACGAGCCCCAACGTATTGCGGGCAGAAGGATCACGAATATAAGATTAGAGAGAGCAAGATTGCAAGACTGGCAGGTTTAAATGGTCATTTTTTCCAGCAACAATAAGAGACCAGAATGCTTGTAATGGAAATCCCCCACTAGTCGGCTCGACATAATAAGTATTAACCTACAAGATAGCGACTGCGCATAGTTATACTAGTATATTTAAAAATGTTTTTTGGCAGGTTCCCCCCCTCCTTTCCCATTCCTTTTGAAAAACCCTAACCCCCTCATCCTTTACCATTTCCTCCTGGTGCTGCACCCTTTGCCACACCTTTTTTGTTGGCTCGATAGGTATTGATGTAGATGTAGATGAAGGGAGGAAGAAAGTACTCAAAGATGAAGAGGAACCTGATTTAGAGTAGGATGCTGGATTTTGTGTTTGTTAGGAGATGTTAACTTGGTAGTTGTGTGCTTCGAAAACCTATCAAAACCGGTGGATTTCTTTATAACAGTAGTATGAACGAAAATAATCGGCAACGAGACATGTTTTCTCGAACAATGGCAATTTTTTTTATTTTGTGTTTTTCGTTTCATTCGCCATCGTGTGAAGTATCAACGGAATATCTCGACGGATGGATGAACTTAAGTGCATTAATTGGGAAATAATATAGGTGCAAAAAATTATGGAAAGTGATTGCGCGCTCAAGGGGATTTGCGAGGGGGATGCGGCGTATGGATACCGCGGTAACCCACCCGGAGTTAGACTCGGTCGGGGGGAGAGGATACCGCCTGAAGACGGCGTGTGAAACTCGCACATTAGCGAGGAGTGGGGCCTTTATCCGTGCCGAATGTTCTTTCCCACAGACTTGGAAAAGAGAAAATCGCACGGCTCACCCTGGGAGGATCTGAAGCGGGGGGGAGGGGTTGGCGTCAACTATGCATGAAGGAGCGCGATAGCTATCCACTATTACATTTAGGACTATCTGGGACCCCATGTCGGCAAGCGCATGAACTACGTGCCGTGGAAACTCGCTATCAACAATCCCAACGTACAAACGTGTCCACTGGTGAAAATTGGCGTATAACCTGAAATTCATGATTGGCAAAGATCGATTGAATGAGGCCTTTTTTGGGCGAAAATGAAACAAAATGGTTCATTTGTCCATGTAAACAATCATCATATACTTATTATGTTAGCCATAAAATTAATAATTACAAACATACACATAAAAAAATGAACACGGATATTCATTATATTCAGATTTGCAAATATTATATTATACATTTAATATTTTTCAGGATCATAAACATATACATGGGTATGGGTATATATATATTAGGTAATCTACCGGTTAAAGTAGGTTTTTGTGTGGGCAAAGCTACTAAATAAAAAATTTTATGACTCCTAATCAAACACAAAATCCAGCATCCTACTCTATATCAGGTTCCTCTTCATATCTGAGTACTGTCTTCCTCCCTTCATCCCGTCCAAAATCCCTATCCTGTTCCATCCCTTTCCTCTTTTGCCCAACATTGTCCCCTCTATCACAGTCTTCAACATCCCGCTGCCGGCCAATACCCCCTTCATCCCCTTTTCTTGCCTCCATAGGATTTCTCCCAACAAACCCCTCTCTTCGCCCACCATACCAAGTACGAGTCGTACTTCCTGGTTTGTTTTCTTCTCTGTCCATTTCACCTCCTCCATCTTTATCCACACCCACATTTCAAAAGCCTCCAGTCTACGTCTATCCTCCTGCTTCAATGACCACGTTTCCGCGCCGCACATAGCTACGCTCCATATCTAAGTGTTTACGAGTCTTTTCTTAACATCCTTACTCAACGTCCCCGTAATCAACTCCCTCCTCCTTGTGAAAGCCTCTTTGCCTAGCGCGATTCTTCTCCTTTCGTCCCTACTACTTTGACCGTGTTGGTCCAAAACACATCCCAGATACGTTAGCTGTTCTACCTGCTCTAGTTTCTGCCCTCCTATTTTAATGTTTAGCTTAGCCTTTTTCCGTCTAGAAAATCGCATAACCTTTGTTTTATTAATATTGATTCTAATCATATCTCAGGAGGGAGGAAAAATGGATACAGGACGTATTGATCGGCAGTGGGATGTTGAAGACTGTAATAGAAGGGAGAATGTTAGGTAAACGAGAAAGTAGGGATAAAATAGAATAGGGATGCTTGACGGAATGAAGGGAGGAATGAAGTACACTGAGATGAAGCGATTGTTGTGGAGTACGTCGTTGGATTTTTTTTTGTTGGGAGAATTTTTTTGGTAATTGTGCCCATCCAAATCCCACGTAAATCGGTAGATTTTATAATGATCATCAGTGATTAGGTTTATTATAGATTTAAAGGTATCGTGTTTTAAAGCCATCCCTACTCCCAATTTACCCCCGCCGAAAATAATACGAGTGCATTTTTGCATCCGGAGGTAGCTGGGAGAAATAATGGTTTCCGAAGTCGGGAACGATAACGCGAGCGTTGTTACGGTATTAGCAGGGAGGGGGCGCGATGTCCGCTCGCGTGTCGCTCTGCTCACTGTCAAGGTGGGACTCGGTCATTCGCCCCTGCATCCATTCCCCTTCCCCCCCCGGAATATGCCTCCCCTCCCCCCCCCCGCGCCGCTTGTGTTTCATTCTCAGCCCGCCAGTTCCTATTTCTATTGGTTATTACGACCGTGTTTACCTTTCATTATTATGAATGTTTTCCTCATCCGAATCTCGTAAAACAACCTCCCCTTTTGTTACGTGCGTGCGTCGCGTTTTCCTCTCTCTCCCTCTCTCGTCCTCTTCATTGGGCCTTCCCCGCCCATCTCGGGGGGAGGAAGGTGCCCCCGGGGCACGCCCATTAATCCATTAAATCATCGTCCGTGCAGAGCGAAGGGTGGGGACTTGCGGGGTCGTTTTATGGAAAGGTGATGGCG
Organism: Hetaerina americana; assembly: GCF_022747635.1. Classification (NCBI taxonomy): domain Eukaryota; kingdom Metazoa; phylum Arthropoda; class Insecta; order Odonata; family Calopterygidae; genus Hetaerina; species Hetaerina americana. Next base: position 3,122,678 of record NW_027287205.1, read on the forward strand.
ATGAATATTATTTGCGCTTAAATCTTCCCTCCCTCCCGACGCTCGAAAATTGGATTTGAATCCCCGGCAACTTGGAGGCGCGTCTTGTGCCTCGAGGACATTTCTATTTTGTCACTCGAATGAGAGTTTGAAATTCGAAACGTTTCGACGCTTCGTTGAAAAAGAGAGAACGTATATTAACCCCCCTGTCACCCGGTGGCGTTTCTCAAATGAGTAAACCTCGCTATGAAAAATACGTCTTGCCCGCCCGCAGCTTTGGGAAACCGTTATTTTAATCTAAACTCTTCTTGCAACGGCATTAACTCTGGTTTATTATTTTTGTTTTTTTTGTACCTTGTAGGGTTGTCACTGGTTTTTCACATACTTACCTTCTTCTTTGTGACTGTATCCCTGGGCGCGTTTTGATGGGGTCCCTCATGTCTGAGCTCTCTCTACGTTTTTTCTCACAAAATCAATTCTTCCGCAATTTACTTATATATATATATATATGTATATATATATATATATATATATATATATATATATATATATATATATATATATATATATATATATATACGAGGCATGAGGAATGACCGCGGGGAGAAAACACGAGTTCTGTAGGAGACATGGGTTAGTCATTACCAACACTTGGTTTAGACCCCACAAAAGACGCATGTACACATGGAAAATACCAGGTAACTAGGAAGGGTGTCAGCTAGATTATATTCTGGCTAGACACAGGTTTAGGAACAGTGTGATAAATTCGCATAGCTTCCCGGGAGCGGATGCGGACTCTGACCAAAATTTAGTTGTCAGCAATGTAGCGTCCGTTTCAAAAATATAGGACGGGGCGGCGGGTTAGAAAATGGAACTTAGAAGCATTAAATGGATTGAAAATGAAGGAGAAGAATTGCGCTAGGCTTTCATAAGGAAGAGGAGTTGATGACAGGGACGGAGAGTAAGGAGTTAAAGGAAAGGCTCGTTAAAACTTTGCTATGGAGCGTAGCTATGTACGGCGCGAAACGTGGTCATTGAGGCAGAAGGATAGACGAAGATTGGAGGCTTTTGAAATGTGGGTGTGGAGAAGAATGAAGAAGGTGAAATGGACAGAGAAGAAAACAAATGAGGAAGTACTTTGTATGGTGGGCGAAGAGAGGGGATTGTCTGGAGAAATCCTAAGGAGGCATGAAAAGTGGATGAAGGGGGTATTGACCGGCAGTGGGATATTGAGGACTGTAATAGAGGGGAGAATGTTAGGCTAACGAGGAATGGGCATGTACAAGATGGGGATTTTGGACGCGATGAAGGGGGGTAGGAAGTATTTAGAGATGATTAGGGACTTGTAGAATGGGATGCTGGGTTGTCTGGGAAGAAACCCTTTTCGTCGAGACGTGTTTTCACGAGCACCGGAAACCTACAGTATTCGATAGATTACCAAAGTAAGTAGTTGGCCAAGGGTTAAATGAGAGAAGTGGAATTATTGTCTCAATCTCGCCCCAATAAAACCTTATCTATCTATATTTTTCACAGCCAAGCAAACTGCCGATATTAATTTTTGTTTTTCTTATGTTATTTCTTTTTTTATATAGGAGGCCGTTTTTTTAAATCTCCGATGCGCCATAAAAAAAGCAGGTGAACATTAAAAAATTATTTTAATGCAAAACGTAATTGCACTTATGGTCACTTTTCGATTCAATCACCTTGACGATCGAGGGATATTTCGTACCTTTTGGCAATATTTACAAGACCTGCTTCATAAAATGTTGCCGCCGATGAATTGAAATGGATCTTGGCGTTGTCTCGATGCCCCTCGCTGGTTTGGAAGCACTGCCCTCATGGCCTCTTCTTCAGTCCCGGGAAAAGATAAGGGAATTCAATCGGCCTTTGGTCGGGACCGGATGGATGGTGATGGAAAATGCTCAAGAAGCCTTTGCGTTCATCAGCACTCTAAGGGAGGGCGTTGTCATGGACCAGAATAGTCGAACAAGTCAGCATGCCTCTTCCTTTCTATTGAATCGCTTTCCGCAAATGTCATAACGTTTCATAAAAACAATTGCATTAATTGTTGCCTCCGGCTGTATGAACTCAACAAGCAACAAACCTTCATGGTCCCAAAGTAGTAGTCCCACAGTAGCCGTAAAATTTCCATTGTTTAAGATTTGTTTGCTTTTGTTTTGGTTGTTTGGTAAATTTGTGTGCATCCATTGTGTTCGTTGTCGCATTGTTTCGGGTGACTGCTATTCAGCAGAGACTGGCGACTCGAGCTGCTGGGCAGGGGGGGAGAGCGTGTGCTGATGGATGATCCGTTGCTTGCGAGGCACGCCACGCGCCTGTCGCTTGTTATTGCCGTGCGATCAAATAACATGTGATTCGTATCAGATACGATTTTACCATTTTTTAATGACATTTCATATTTTCACTTATTATTATTATTGTTGTTATGTACTTGACGAAGAGTTAATTGGAAGAAGGGACCTTATGATCTCAATTTCGCCCGAATAAACGCGTTTTGGTTTCTCTTTAAATATTCCACAGTCAAGCAAACTGGTGCCACGTATTTATTTCTTTTAATTTGCAATTAAACATTTTCCCTTAGATACTATGGAATTAAAATTTACTTTCCGCGTACGTTAATTTAATGCTGCCGACAAGTACGAGGAATTTGGAAGTTAATTGCATTTCATTTCCCGTTTTCATCAAGCCATCCTAAGAAAGCGAATTCTCTGAAATCACCATTGCAGTGATCCCTTCTGGGTTAGGGAGGGGATTAGTGGGGTTGGTTAAGCCTAAATGGCGTCGTTGGTTAGCCTTTTGGTTTATGCATGCTCTTTTGTCTCTAAAAAAATTATAATCAACCAAAAATGTTTGTCTTCATTTAGAAAGATGTAATTGTTAGCGCGGTTCTCGTTTTGAAATTTGGAAAGCGTTAATATAAATTTACCTAGTTAACATTTGTGCTCAAAATATCGCGTACTGGCCGGAAAACTAGTGGTTTTATTCATGAGCAGTGAAAATGGGAATAACATACCTGGAAATATGGTATAAACTCGCATAAAATATGCTGCGGACAGATGCTCATGTGACCTCAAATTATTTATATCATAACATACAAAGAGAATAATTAGGAAAGTTGTAAATTATCCACTACGTCATATGGAGTAGATCAAAAAACTGTAAATGGAGGAAACGTAATGCGTGCGTTTGTTTTGCAATGAAAGAGAAATAATTATCCCGAATGTTAAGTTGAAAGTTAATTTAAATTTTGAAGTTTGAGTTTTTAATGCTCGAAACATAGTCAAATCGTCAAATAATTATTTTGCATGTAATATCAGTGGAGTCTAAAAACATAAAATTTATGCTCCTTTCGAGATATTATTCTTTTATTATCAAAATTTTTGTAAGAAGAAATATGTTAGGGACAAAAGATGTGTTTTATCTCTTTCTTCACTGCCATAAGTGCAGAACACACTAATTCTCTCTCTCTCGCTCTCCCTCTCTAAATATATATATAAATATATATATATATATATATATATATATATATATATATATATATATATATATATATAATTGGCTGACACAACATAACACAAATAGAAAAGAATAGACACATATAAAAGAACACTTACACGGTAAATTGTTCGAGCTTTCGGCCCTCTCAGGGGCCTTCTTCAAGAGAGACTGAAAATATGCTATGGAACAGGAGAGGGGAAAGAGTTATGGGCGTGGAGGGGAGGTGTGGAGGGGAGGTGTGGAGGGGAATGCTGGGAGGGAAATTAAATATGGCGGTTAAGGGTGGGAATTTTAAAGGAACGGAAGGATAGTATGTAGGCGGATTCACGAGTTCTCACCTCTATGTTGGTAGCTGAATCAGGTAGGGATTCTAGGATGCCTAGAATCCCTACCTGATTCAGCATCCTAGAATCCCTACCTGATTCAGCTACCAACATAGAGGTGAGAACTCGTGAATCCGCCTACATACTATCCTTCCGTTCCTTTAAAATTCCCACCCTTAACCGCCATATTTAATTTCCCTCCCAGCATTCCCCTCCACACCTCCCCTCCACACCTCCCCTCCACACCTCCCCTCCACGCCCATAACTCTTTCCCCTCTCCTGTTCCATAGCATATTTTCAGTCTCTCTTGAAGAAGGCCCCTGAGAGGGCCGAAAGCTCGAACAATTTACCGTGTAAGTGTTCTTTTATATGTGTCTATTCTTTTCTATTTGTGTTATGTTGTGTCAGCCAATTATTGTGCCGCTCGTATGAGTTTTTCCGTACAATCGTGTTATATATATATATATATATATATATATATATATATATATATATATAATATATATATATATATGTGTGTGTGTGTGTGTGTGTGTGTGTGTGTGTGTGTGTGTGCGTGTGTGTGTGTATAATAGCTATAAGATTTTTCGGGTCCAGATCTTCCTAGGAAACCATACCTGGCACAGGGAAAGGAACTGGCCCCCCTACCCTGATGTGCGAATTTCACGCGCCGAATAGGGCTTAGTACTGGGCGAACTCTACCTTCACCTACCAAACCGACCTTCGGGTTGATTACTATGTTTATAATATATATATATATATATATATATATATATATATATATATATTTATTTATAATATTCGGACGGCACAATAGAACACAAATAAAATAGTAACACTTAAAAGGACCCCCACTTCACCTCTTCCATTTCAGACTCCACCATCACCTTTCTTGACAAAAGCATCTCACTTCAAAACAACCAATTCACCACTTCAGTACACCTCAAAGCCAATACCCATCAGCAATACCTACACCACACAAGCTCCTCAAAACACCAAACGCTCGATTCCCAACTCCCTGTCTATCCGCGGACACCGAATTCGCAACACCACAGCCACTCTCAACAAATACCTCGACAATCTACCCCTTGCACTCCACACGCGTGGTTACCCAGAAAAGCTACTGCAAAATAAAATCCACCGCTCCACCCGACCATACAAACCCCATACAAATAAGCCCACATCTGACGCAGGACTCAGCCTTAGCACCATCTATTTCCCCGGATCACACAGACTGAAAATCTTCCTTACAGAACTGTTTCCTATTTTACATGACAATGACGCGACCTCATTCTTAGAACAACTTTAGCTTCGTGGGATATCAAACTTATAGTCCTGTAGTCCTCACAAAATGCAGCCTTTGCCTTTTTCGGTATTTATATGTACATATAACCATACATACACACACACACACACACACACACATATATATATATATGTATATATATATATATATATATATATATGTATATATATATATATATATATATATATGTATATATATATATATATGTATATATATGTATGTATATATATATATATGTATATATATATATATATATGTATATATATATATATGTATATATATATATATATATATATATATATATATATATATATATATATATATATATATATATATATATATATATATATATATATATATATATATATATATATAAAGTTACACATAGAAATGGAACATGACGTGTTGGAAGATAGCTTAGATCCAGGTATACTCGATGATGAGATAGAAAGAGCATTAAGGGAGATGAAAATAAATAGGGCCGTTGTGGTGGATGACATTCCTGCGGAACTTTTAAAATGCTTAGGAAAATTTGGGAGGAAGAGGCTATATGGACTAATTCGTAGTATCTACCAGGAAGGAATCTGGCCGGAAGACTTTGTGAGATCAGTTTTAGTTTCTATTCCGAAAAATGTAAAGGCTACATCATATGAGGACTACAGGACAATAAGTTTGATATCCCACGCAGCTAAAGTTGTTCTCAGGATCGCAAAATAAAGGATAGAGATTAGGGCAAATGATTACTTAGGGGATGATCGGTTTGGGTTTAGGAAGGGGAGAGGTACGCGTGATGCCATTGCAGTAATGAAATTATTAATCGAGAGGAATATAGAGTACAACCTGGAGGTATTTCCCTGTTTCGTAGATTTCGAAAAAGTATTTGATAGAGAAAATTGCGAAAAACTCTTGAGTATATGGCGGAAAATAGGAATAGATTGGAGGGAAAGGAGGCTAATCCGCAGCCTTTCCATGTCTCATACTGCTCAGGTGCTATTGGGGAATGGGGAGTGCGGATGGGCAAGGTTATGAAGGGGTTGACTTTTCATGCATAACGTGCGTATATTAAAAAATATATTAAAATTCACTTATTGAACTGGGCAATTACGTCTAATGCCAAACTTGGAAATACTTGAAAACTAAAGAAATATCGAATTACTAACTTAAATTAAGCAAACTGGCATGATTTAAGAATCCTTAATTATGCAAAACAAAATTATTCTAAATCATTTTTCATTTTTTTTGACTCACGCTTTGATAGCATGTCAAAACATTTCGTGCATCTGAATACTTTATGGCCATCTATATAAGGTTTTAATTTTATGTATATATTAATAATGCTCCGCAAACCACTTAAGGGCGTGTGGTGGGGGATGCTTGGTCAGCACTCGTAAAATATAATAAGAACACATTAAAAACTAACTAAGTCATTAATGACTGTTTCAGGCGTAACATAGTGGTATTTTTTCATGATGAAAGAAGACCCTTTGTTTTTCCACATCGAAATTTGTTTATTACGGCTCAGGTTTCGTTGCAGCGTAATATATTCTGAAACACACATCAGTGTCAACACCAAGGTTCTAATTTGGTTCCTTTACCCTTCGATTGGGTTTTTGAATATCCTGCAGACTTGTAAACATGTTGTAGTTTTTTTCTTGCTCTCTTCTTCCGACTAGCCATGGATGAACCCACGAGTCGTGTCATTTCTGTCGGCTCTTTCCCTTTCGTCTAAATTGGTTTCAAATTGATTTTTATGGCTGCAGTACATATTCGTAAAACTTTGTTTATTTCTTTTCCATATGCCAATACTCGCTTCCTACTGATAACCATTTGAACAGTTGAAATGGGCGGCCGAGAAAAATAAATTTCGTTGAGAACGACATAATCGACTTCAAATGTCAGTTTATGCACTTTGTCCCGCAGTAACTCTTCATACTATGGCCACTTTATCTAAGACCTGCGAGAAATGATCAAAACATTTTTCTTCTGCGATCTAAAAGTCGTAAAAAGCGATGGCAAAATACTAGGATACCTTTCCAATTCTAGCTACCCTGAATTTTATATCAAATCCTCCCGACCGGAAGGTTTAATCTGGTGTTTTAACTTGACTGCATGCTTAACTTAATATTGAAAGATGGATTCTCGCCTCAAATGTGAATGTTGTATAATCTTTTTGTTTTTTAAATTTTGGGAAATCGAACCTTACCGTTTATCATTCTCTTATAGAAAAGTATTGGAATTAGTTGGATATATTTAAGTTTCACGGGGGTCGGTGTGGCGCCAGACGATAAGTAGAAATCGAAAGACGGGCTTCATTTGTTGATGGTGCATCGACTCATTCATACCCACAAAATTAAAGCTTGATCTTTAAGATACGTTAAGGTACAACAGAGAAGGACATGGAGATAACAGATGAAACTACCTACTAATCACTTTGTAGCACGCGACCAAATTTAACTAATAATCAATAATAAGTATCCACTCGAGTTGGAAGCATGGGCAAAAAAAATTAAGCAAAATACACGTTTCAAAACCACTAACATCCACTCTATGCTCATTCAGATAAAAATACATGAATAATTATACAGTGATAGCCCTGAAGTCCACCAAAGTACACCAGGAATGTACAGTGTAAACACCAAACGTCAATTCATCAATTTAGCAGAGGCTAATGCTATGAACAGATATATTTTGAAAAAGAAAACATTGTAATTTTACATGAATTTTATTTTAAACGAACGGTTCCGTCCACTGTCGGCATCATCCGGATGATGTAGACTTTTGACCTGAATATCCACTGTTTTACTAAATCGGTCTTTCTAAATAAATTCAGTGGAACTTAAATTTTTTTGGCTTTTAAAATTTCATCATGAATTTCTAAAGAGCTGAGTAGACTGACAGAGAATTCGTCTCGAACAAATATTTAGAAAACATGCACAATGGAAATCGCGAAAATACAATCGCCGATATTCCTTGGATCAATTGAATTGTGTGATTTTATCATTAATCGCTAGGTGTTAGTTTAATGAATGTTAAAAAAGAGAGTTTTGAAAATCTCCGTAAAATCCACTGTAAACGATTCTAACTGCAGTGCTCAAAGAGTTTCAGTTAGAAATCTTAATGATTTTTCGTCAAAAATAGCACTCTTTTGAGCAGGATATTCGAGCACTTCAGTACTTGTGTAGATCAGGGTGCAGGTCAAATATTGGGTCTCTAAAGTCTTCTTTAAAGATTAAGCCTTAAATGAAGTTGGTGTGAGTTTTACAGAGGCATACTATAAATCACTTTATGTGAATCAGATAGCATCGGACGGAAAATTTTATCCGGAGTTCAATAATTATAGGAAAACGACCCTCGTTGATTATTCAGGAAACCGTAATGTCAAGGAAACATTATCTGCATTAGTAATTTTTTACCGAAGTTTAAAAAGCAAAGTCGCAGAATATCAGCATCTTATTCAAAGCGCTGTCGCAATTCAAATGTTATTCATGGAACAGAAATCTTTTTATCCGCCGTTATCCGCGACGGTGAAATTTTCCCAAAATCCTTTTCCGTGCACGGAAACGGCAGAGAAAATAGAATCGGGGGCGGTGTTTTTGTTGCAGTTAAGAACTCTCACGTCAGTAGGGCTGACGTAATTACAGGTAACGTTTTGCGAAGCGTTTGGGTGTTCAATAATACTACCTTGATCAAAAAGTTCCCGGAATAACCACCGTGTGGCGCTCCCATCGTTCCGATTTGAGTTCTGTTTTTTTTTGTTAAATTGGTACATCTGTTGTTGATATTCCCTTTAAATCTTAGTGTCATAACTTGACATTTGCAAAAGTTACGTAGCCAAGAGTACATCTATCTCTGTGTGTGTTGGCGATTTTTTACAATTGCAGAAATGGATTTAAATTTGCAACAACGAACTTGTATTAAATTTTGCGTAAAAAACGGATTTAGTGGCGCACGGACGTTGGAAATGTTGGAAAAGTGTTTCGGCAACGATTCTCTAAAAAAAACGGTCGTTTACCAGTGGCACGAGCGGTTCAGAAGTGGTCGTGAGTCAATCGAAGATGATGAACGCAGTGGCAGACCATCGACATCGAAAGTCGGTGAAAAAATTGATAAAGTAAAAGAAATGTTGGTCAATAACCGCAAATTAACCATCAGAGAAATAGCGGAGGACTTGAACATTGCCTATGGATCCGCCCAAGACATTGTGGTTAATGATTTGGGTTTCCGTCGTGTAGCAGCAAAAGACCTCAATTTCATGCAAAAAAGAGACCGTGTTGACGTCGCAAAAGACATGATTTGCGAGGCTGAATCCGATCCCACATTCATCAAAAGGATCACTACTGGAGACGAGACGTGGGTTTATGAGTACGACACGCAATCCAGACATCAGGCAAGTGAATGGCGTTCACCAAATGAGCCGAGACCAAAAAAACCACGTCGTTTTCAGTCAAAAAAGAAGGCAATGCTGACGGTTTTCATGGATTACAACGGTGTAGTGCATCATGAATTTTTGCCAGAAGGCCAGACAGTAAACAAAGAGTATTATTTGGGCGTTATGAGACGTTTGCGTGAAGCAATTCGCCGAAAGAGACCAGAAATGTGGGCAGAAAACTCGTGGATTTTGCACCATGATAACGCACCGTCGCACAGTGCTATCATTATTCGTAATTTTTTGACGAAAAATGCAACAAATACCATCCAACAGCCACCGAATTCACCTGATTTGGCTCCCTGTGACTTCTTTCTGTTCAATCGAGTTAAAAAAACCATTACGGGGAACGCGTTTTAGCAGCCGAGAGGAAGTAATGGAAAAATCGCAGGAAGCACTGATGGACATACCGAAAACCGAATATAAAAAATGTTTCGAGGATTGGATCAAGCGCTGGCATAAGTGTGTTGCAGTCGATGGGGATTACTTTGAAGGGGACAATATAGATTTAGATGAATAAACTTGTATTTTTAATTTTCTGAATAAATTCCGGGAAATTTTTGATCAAGGTAGTATGTCAGCAAATCGAAAGTTTCTCATCCCAAAGCAAGGATCGTAACCTTAAATCGGTGGAGATTTCAACGTCCCCTTCTCACCTGCAAACTCGAGAGCGTAGATTAAAGGACACGCCACGCACTTAGTAAAATAGCTAGGAATTACACCGACATCGTACCCAAAGTCAGGTAAGCACTTTTGGAAAATCTGCAGAATTGCATTTGGGAAACTTTGGTTCAACATACTCAGCAAAATTATGGAGATGTTAGGTCTTCCCCTGATTACACATCAAGACGTTGAGACTCACACAAGGACATAACTTCGGAATTTAACGGGATAGGGCGAGATCTGTGCGTTAGGTGAATCATTTAGAACAGACAGCATCACATTACGCTGGGGTTATGATAAACTATAAACACGACGATTAAATTAAGGAACTTAATTATTGGCTAATTACTTGTCATGTAAGTTTAACACTGACACCGAGGATGTAAATCCTCGGTGTAGGTGTTTCAACTTCGCTTTACGAGTACATTGGTAGGAGAGACCTCTGCAAAATTGACTCTCTAACAGCATAATCAATTCTTTTAATACTTTTTCAGTTGTTTATTTTGTTTAAAAATGTTAAACCACCTATTTCGATCCGATGACGAAATCATTGAATGCGACAATTCACCTAATAATAATCTGATTAATATTGAATGGTAGGACTGCACTCATGCTCTCATATGGCAAGAGGTGTTCAGTAGCAATTTTAATTTTGACCTGAAAAGGTCACCAATTTGACGTTCACATATTTGAGAATTTTATTACCCTGCAAGTCCCCGCTAGGGTTTGTGGCAGGGGGTGAATGGAAGGCGAACACGACAAAGACACGCGAGGAGTCAAACAGCCCAGACAAATTTCGACCCGAATATGACCCGGCCGCGGTCGAACAATGTTATTCTGATCCCTTATCGTTCGTGTGTAAAATAACATCTTAAATCCATCTGTTCTACTCTTAATCTTCCTAATTTATTTATTTATTTTAGTACCCTTCAAGGAATCGCTAGGGTATGTGGCAGGGGGTGAATACACCCCAGACTAGTTTTATTGTCATGATCTCTCCTACCATTGTGCGATTGGGGTAATAATACAACATCATGGATGAAGAGACATCTTCCAATTTATGCAAATTATTTAATATGTAAGTTAACCATCACTAAGTGAGTGATTCCCAGCCAAGCTACTCTTGTATTTTGGAATCCTGACCACTTGACTTGGAAAATCAGCGAAGTAGGCATGTTAGGGCATATCCCCCTTCCCCTCTTATCATTAATGTTTGAGACAGGGTACTGGTTTTTCAAAGTGATTAGAATGTGGGCATACTATCTCACTCCTTTGCGGCTATCTGTTGCAGTGCTTCGCCTTTCTTAAATGTCTAGTGCGACGCGATGCGTGGGAGGGAAACCAGAGTTTATATTCCATTCAATGGATGCTGGGGTCTAGTTTCCTCAAATTTATTTGGGTAGTCTAATTAGGCAATATAATGAGGAGTCCCGAAATATTTCTCCTCAGGGTGTCTGAGGGTAAACTCCCCTTTGCCTTTAAGAGTCTTAAGGTTTTGGGCGATGTAAATTCAAGCTTGGGTGTAGTGGGTGCTAAGGGCTTCTGGAAACCCTTTTGAATTTGCACGCGGACGGGACCGCACCCGACTCTCGGCTAATGCATTCAAATTCCTGGACGCCGTCTGCTCCTGCCCCCTCCCCCTTCCGGGTGGAATTACAGCGTCGCGGTGCCACAGGGCCCGCCGCCGCCGACCCCCGGCTCTTCTCCTCTCTGCTGCGCGGTCGAATTAATTTTTATCGCCCGGGCATCTCCCGAGCGCGCGCTCCGAGGTGACGGCGGACGGGGATTCGGAGCCGGCGTCGCCGCTGTATGCCTCGCACGTCGCCCGCTCTAATGGCCTTCGACAACAACTTTACCCCTCGTGTTTCTTTTACGTGTTCGCATTCAAATATGAGGGCCCAACCCCAATACTTAACCCCCCCCCCCCGGACCACTCCCTAACCAAACACCCATAGTCTCAATTCTCTCAGCGCCACCTCCAGGGTGGGAAATGAAGCGGAGCGGCGCCTCGCGTGCGTGCTCGCTGTAATTCATCCGAATAGCTTCCTTCTCCCTTTCCTTACTTTTATCCTTCACCCCCCATTCCCCCAAAGGATACTTGCAGGCGTGTGGACGCGCCTATGGGCGCCTTGTAGGTATGGCGTATTATTGTAAAGTAACCTATCAGTTAAGGTAGGTTTTAGTTCGACCCCACTACCATATAAATATTTCGTCACTCCTAATTAAACTTAAAGCAGCATCCTACTCTACATAAAGTCCATCTCCACCTCTGTGTACTTCCTTCTTCCTCCCTTCATCCCGTCCAACACCCCTATCCAGCTCATGCCCTTTACTCATTTGCCTAATATTCTATCCTCTATTACAGTCTTCAGCATCCTATTGCCGATCAATACGCCCCTTATCCATTTTTCCTGCCTCCATAGGATTCCTCCCGAAAAACACCTCTCTTCGACCACCATACCTAGCACTTCCTCGTTTGTTTCCCTTTCGGTCATTTTTATCTTACCCACACACATATTTCTAAAGCCTCTAGTCTACGTCTATCCTCCTGCTTCAATGACCACGTTTCCGCGCCGTAAATAATTATGCTCCATATCAAAGTCTTCAAGAGTCTATTCTTTATATCCTTACTCGAAGTCCCAGTCATCAACTCCATCCTCCTTGTGAAAAGCCTCTTTGCCTAGCACAGTTCTTCTACTTACGTCTCTACTACTTTGACCATGTTGGTCCAAAAATCTTCCAAGATACGTAAACTGTTCTACTAGCTCCAGTTTTTGCCTTCCTATTCTAATGCTTTGCTTACCTTTTTTCTTTGTGGAGAATTTTATCAGGAAGATATGTAAGAAATGGTTCTGCATTGTCACCATTGCTGTTCAACCTGTATGCATAGAAAATGATTAAAGATGCATGGGAAGACCTGAAGGTAGGAATGAAGGTGGGTGGGGAGTTCGTAAAATAAGCAAGGTTTGCTGATGACCAAGCTTTAGTTTGTCAGTCTGCCTAGGGGTTTGCAAACATTATTGAGTGAATCGGTAATTCAGTGCGCAGACTCCCCGTTTCCCACTCGCACCTGAGCAATCTAAGACATGTAAAGGTTCCGGATCAGCCTCCTGTCCATCCAATCTATTCCTATTTTCTGCAATATACTTATTAGTTTTTCCTAATTCACTCTATCAAACGCTTTTTCGAAATCTACGAAACAGGCAAATACCTCCTGGTTGTGTTCTATATTCCTCTCGATTAATAATCTCACTACTGCAATGGTATCACGCGTACCTCTCCCCTTCCTAAACCCAAATTGATCATCCCCAGAGTAATCATTTTCCATATTCTCTATCCTTTTGTTTATTATCCTGAGAACAACTTTAGCTGCGTGGGATATCAAACTTATTGTCCTGTAGTCCTAACATGATGTAGCCTTTATCTTTCTCGGAATAGGAACTAAAACTGATTTCACAAAGTCTTCCGGCCAGATTCCTTCCTCATAGATACTGCGAATAAGCCCATATAGCTTCTTCCTCCGAAATTTTCCTTGACTTTTCAGTAGTTCCGCATCCACCCCCACGGCCTTATTTAGTTTCATCTCCCTTAATACCCTTTCTATTTCATCTTCGAGTATGCCTGGACCTAAGCTATCTTCCTCTACGTCTTGTTCCTTTTCTATGTCTAAATTTATTAGTCTAAATTCTTTACTACACAGTTCTTCTATATATTCATTCCATATCTCTTGGATCTTTCCTTCGTCAACTATTACCTTACCCGCCTTATCTCTAACTGCTATCATTGACCTTCCTTTCTTACTTCCCGATAAAGATTTAACCTTGCTGTACAACGCACCAATTTCACCCTTCCTCTGCAAACTCTCCATATCCTCACACTCTGCCTTCCACCATATTTTTTTGGTTTTACTTTGCCTGCCTCAATTTATTGTTTAACTCTTGGTACTTCATTTTGCCTAGCTCTGTATTTAAATTCTTCCATTTACTCATCTCATCCGTCTTTGTAATCATCTCTTCCGTGATCCATGGTTTCCTATTCCTTTTAGCGTTAACGGATCCAATAGTGTATTTTACGGCTTTCGATAACCCTTTCTTGAGGCTTTCCCATTTTTCCTAGATAGTACTAAGCTCTTTACCATCCTCCATGATTTCCTCTACCGCCTGTTTGTACTCCTTCCTTTTCAAACCATGTAATGCTTCTACATTCACTTTTCTAACTCGCCGCCCGTCTTATTAATTTGAAAAGGATGCTACAGGCCATAACAACTAGATTGTCGTCAGAGTCCGCATCCGCTCCTGGGAAGCTGTGTGAATTTATCACACTGTTCCTAAACCTGTGTCTAACCAGAATATAATCTAGCTGATAACTTTCTTAGCCACCTGGCATTTTCCATGTATCCCTGCGTCTTTTGTGGTGTATAAAGCAAGTGTTGTTGATGACTAACACCTATCTCTCGCAGAACTGAACTGCTTTCTCCCCGCGGTCATTCCTCGTAGTCCGCGTGAACCGTAAACCATAGTCCCAAACCACGGAAACCGTAGCCTGGACCTCATCACCATATCTTCCCTCGCCTACCCTCACATTCCTATCCCCCATCACTATTATATGTTTCCCAAAAGGACACAAGCGTTTTTTTCTCTAAATGATAGTATATGCAATCGACCTCTTCCTCGGTATGGTTGCTCGGTGGCATGTATACCTGAATGATAACCGAGTTCGTCGGTTTTGCTTTCTTCTCTACTAGTCATAATCTATCCGTTACCTGCTCTATGTTGATTACGCTCCTTCCTACGTCTTCATTTCATACTATGGCGACCCTTCGTTGGCTCTCGTCCCCGCCGCTGTATATTATTCTATACTTATCACCCCAGTAATCTCCGCTATCTTTCCATCTCACCTCGCATAGACCTAACATTTCTATTTTTACCCTTTTCATCTCTCGCTTAACATTTTCCGATTTCCCTGTCCTCATCATTGTCCTAACATTCCACGTTCCTATTCTAACTATTTGGTCTTCTTCCCCTGCGTCTTCTGTCCTGCTGCTGTTGGTTTTCCCTTACAAGGGTTGCATGGGATGACAACCGCGGAAGCCTTGCCTTTCCCGCTGCCGAGCGCGACACACGGCCGATTGGACCGAGCCCCGTAGTTGCCAGCCCTCAAAATCTCTGTATTGTCCATCATAGTATTTATCTTGGGAATGATAATTGAGGTGGTTTCCCGTTGCCTTCCTCAATAGTGTTTATAACGTGACACCATTACTTACTGGCCGCCCCACTGGGGTCAGACGCCATTGCAGCCGCCTCACTGAGGAACAGACGCAACGTGGACTACCTTTCGTCTGGCTCCTAACCTTCGACCTATATGGCATGAGTAATTATTAATCTCCCGCCAGCACAGCTGTAGGGGTCATCGAAACGCACAAGCCCTTCTACTAAGCCTAGGTTGTGGTCCGGGGAGGGGGGATTAATAGCTATATATATATAGTACAAAGTAACACACAATATAGAGACACAAAAAAAGAAGAACACTCAGAAGTTATTTCTTGATATTTCGACGGAAACACTCCGTCTTCATTTGAAGATATAGAAGTAATGACTGCTGGAATTGTTGAAGGGAGGGGTGCGTGAAAAAGGGAAGGGGGCCAGGGGAAGGGGAGAGCGGAAGGAGACTACTACCTTGATCAAAAATTTCCCGGAATTTATTCAGAAAATTAAAAATACAAGTTTATTCATCTAAATCTATATTGTCCCCTTCAAAGTAATCCCCATCGACTGCAACACACTTATGCCAGCGCTTGATCCAATCCTCGAAACATTTTTTATATTCGGTTTTCGGTATGTCCATCAGTGCTTCCTGCGATTTTTCCATTACTTCCTCTCGGCTGCTAAAACGCGTTCCCCGTAATGGTTTTTTTAACTCGATTGAACAGAAAGAAGTCACAGGGAGCCAAATCAGGTGAATTCGGTGGCTGTTGGATGGTATTTGTTGCATTTTTCGTCAAAAAATTACGAATAATGATAGCACTGTGCGACGGTGCGTTATCATGGTGCAAAATCCACGAGTTTTCTGCCCACATTTCTGGTCTCTTTCGGCGAATTGCTTCACGCAAACGTCTCATAACGCCCAAATAATACTCTTTGTTTACTGTCTGGCCTTCTGGCAAAAATTCATGATGCACTACACCGTTGTAATCCATGAAAACCGTCAGCATTGCCTTCTTTTTTGACTGAAAACGACGTGGTTTTTTTGGTCTCGGCTCATTTGGTGAACGCCATTCACTTGCCTGATGTCTGGATTGCGTGTCGTACTCATAAACCCACGTCTCGTCTCCAGTAATGATCCTTTTGATGAATGTGGGATCGGATTCAGCCTCGCAAATCATGTCTTTTGCGACGTCAACACGGTCTCTTTTTTGCATGAAATTGAGGTCTTTTGGCACCAACTTTGCTGCTACACGACGGAAACCCAAATCATTAACCACAATGTCTTGGGCGGATCCATAGGCAATGTTCAAGTCCTCCGCTATTTCTCTGATGGTTAATTTGCGGTTATTGACCAACATTTCTTTTACTTTATCAATTTTTTCACCGACTTTCGATGTCGATGGTCTGCCACTGCGTTCATCATCTTCGATTGACTCACGACCACTTCTGAACCGCTCGTGCCACTGGTAAACGACCGTTTTTTTTAGAGAATCGTTGCCGAAACACTTTTCCAACATTTCCAACGTCCGTGCGCCACTAAATCCGTTTTTTACGCAAAATTTAATACAAGTTCGTTGTTGCAAATTTAAATCCATTTCTGCAATTGTAAAAAATCGCCAACACACACAGAGATAGATGTACTCTTGGCTACGTAACTTTTGCAAATGTCAAGTTATGACACTAAGATTTAAAGGGAATATCAACAACAGATGTACCAATTTAACAAAAAAAACAGAACTCAAATCGGATCGATGGGAGCGCCACACGGTGGTTATTCCGGGAACTTTTTGATCAAGGTAGTATATTGGCTCATTCGTAGTATCTATGAGGAATGAATCTGGCCGGAGAACTTTGTGAGATCAGTTTCAGTTCCTATTCCGAAAATGGTAAAGGCTACATCATGTGATGACTACAGGACGATAACTTTGTAATCCCACGCAGCTAAAGTTGTTCTAAGGATCATCAACGAAAGGATAGAAAGTAGGGCCGAGGATTACTTAGGAGATGATCAGTTTGGGTTTAGGGAGGGGAGAGGTACGCGTGATGCCATTGCAGTAATGAGATTATTAATCAAAAGAAATATACAACACAACCAGGAGGTATTTGCCCGTTTCGTAGATTCCGAAAAAGCGTTTGATAGGGTGAATTGGAAAAAACTAATGAGTACATTGCAGAAAATATGAATAGGTTGGAGGGAAAGGAGGCTAATCCGCAACCTGTACATGTCTCAGAATGCTCAAGTGCGGGTTGGGAACGGGGAGTCCGGATTGGCAGTGTTAGGAAGAGGTGTAAGGCAGGGTTGCCAATTATCACCGTTGCTGTTCAACCTGTATGCAGAGGAACTGAACAAAGAGGTATGAGGAGAACTGGATGTAGAAATAAAAGTGGGCGGGGAATTCGTTAAAACAGGTTGGTTTGCTGATGACCAAGCTTTAGTTTATCAGGCAGTCAATGGGTTGTAAGCATTGCTTAGTCAATTGGAAATTCAGTTCGACAGGCATGGGATGAGATTTAGTATTAATAAAACAAAGGTTATACGATTTTTTAGAAAGAAAAAGGCTAAGCTAAACATTAAAATAGGAGGGCAAAAACTAGAGCATGGAGAACAGTTTACGTGTCTCGGAAGTGTTTTGGACCAACACGGTCAAAGTAGTAGGGACGTAAGGAGAAGAATTGCGCTAGGCAAAGAGGCTTTCACAAGGAGGAGGGAGTTGATGACGGGGACGTTGAGTAAGGATGTTAAGAAAAGACTCATAAACACTTAGATATGGAGCGTAGCTATGTGCGGCGCGGAAACGTGGTCGTTGAAGCAGGAGGATAGACGTAGACTGGAGGCTTTTGAAATGTGGGTGTGGATAAAGATGGAGGAGGTGAAATGGACAGAGAAGAAAACAAATGAGGAAGTACTTGCTATGGTGGGCGAAGAGAGGGGTTTGTTGGGAGCAATCCTATGGAGGCAGGAAAAGTGGATGAAGGGGGTAATGACCGGCAACGGGATGTTGAAGACTGTAACTGACGGGAGAATCTTATGCAAACGAGGAAAGGGATAGGATCAAGAATGGGATGTTGGACGGGATGAAGGGAGAAAGAAAGTACTCAGAGCTTAAGGGGGACCTGATGTAGAGTAGGATGCTGTATTTTCTAGGGGTCGCAATTTATTATTAATTCGGCCGTCCAAAAACCTACCTTAACCGGTATATTACATTATATATATATATATATATATATATATATATATATATATATATATATATATATATTTATACATTCAAACACGAAATCCCGCCAAACGGCGAATAAATACTCATATATATAGAAACAGATATAAGGAAAAGGGATAGGAACACAAATAAAAACATTTATTGTACTCGTCCTTTATGTGTGTTCCTATCCCTTTTCCTTATATCGGTTTCTATATATGAGTATACAGGTATACAATACCTGTATATATATATATATATATATATATATATATATATATATATATATATATATATATATATATTTATATATGAATATATGTATATATATATATTTATATATATATATATTTATATATGAATATGTGTATATATATATATATGTGTGTGTATGTTTCTGAAGACTACAGCCATGCTGTCGAAACGTCAAATAACATATTGTGAGTGTCCTTTCTATGTGTCTCTATATTCTACAAATCTATATCCGTGTTTTTATATATATTGTGCGTCGCCGATGAACGTTCTATTTCGAAGATATATATATATATATATATATATATATATATATATATATATATTCATATATAAATATATATATATATATTCATATATATATTTATATACGAGGGTCATCCGGAAAGTAGTACCCGTTCGTGAAATAAAGACACAAAAGTAAATATTAACAAACATAAAAAATTTTATTTGAAAGAGGATACTTTAAACTACTTCTCAACATAATCTCCAAGCAAATTAAGGCATTTGTCATAACGTGTGACAAGTTTCTGTATTCCTGCTGCATAGTCCTTCGCCGCCAGCCCATTGAGATACAGGGTCACTCCTTCTTTAAGTTCTTCATCGCTGTCAAATCTTTTTCCTGCCAAAAAGTCTTTAAGCTTTGTAAAGAGATGAAAATCTGAAGGGGCCAAGTCCGGGCTATACGGTGGATGGTCGAAAGTTTCCCATTTGAATTGCTGCAAAAGTTTTTGTGTTATCCCAGCTGCATGAGGCCTGGCATTGTCATGAACGAGAATGACACCAGTAGACAATAGACCTCGCCGCCGATTTTGTATTGCCCGCCGTAATTTCTTTAATGTTTCACAATACGCATTGGCATTAATAGTGTCTCCACGGGCCATAAAATCAATAAGCAATACACCTCGTCGATCCCAGAAAATGGTTGCCATGAGTTTCCTGGTGGACAGAACTGTCTTGAATTTTTTTGGTTTGTTTGGTGAATGAGCATGATGCCACTCCATTGACTGTCGTTTACTCTCAGGTGATGCATAACAAACCCATGTTTCGTCACCAGTAATTATGCGAGTCAAGAAAGAGTCTCCTTCATCAGAATAACGTCCCAAAAACGTCAGTGCTGCAGCCATACGCTTGGTTTTGTGCTCATCTGTAAGCTTGCGAGGGACCCATCTTGCACAAATTTTTGCATAATGCAGATGGTGTTTAACAATTTCATGAACAATTGTTCGAGAAACATTGGGAAAATGCTCACAGATGTCATCAATTGTGACGCGCCGATCGTTCCTCACGAATTCGTCAACTGAGCTCACCAGTTGGTCTGTAATGACAGACGGTCTCCCCGAACGTTCATCGTCGTGTGTGTTCCCCCTCCCCATGTTGAAGTTGCGACACCACCGCCGAACAGACGACTCGTCCATTACATTGTCTCCATACACCTCCTTTAATTGGCGATGAATATCACATGGGCGAACGTTTCTTGCATTGAGGAATTTAATCACTGCCCTCACTTCACAACTGGCGGCGTTCTCAATTTTTTTAAACATTGTAAACAATCACAGAAACAACACAGGCAATGCTAGCGTCACGCAACTTGGCTCAGAGAAGGCAGACAAGCCACTGAAGCTATCTGACCTCGTCCAGCGGCTACTCGCGTCGTCAGCACTTCATGCGGCACGAACGGGTACTACTTTCCGGATGACCCTCGTATATAAATTTCAGACGTTAGTTCTTGATCATTTCGAGGGAATCCAGCTAGGTCTTTAATGGAAGAAATAGAAATGGCGCTAAATTCACTTCCATTTCTTCCGATGAAGACGGAGCTGAATTCCATTGAATTTGATAAAGAAATAACGTGTGTGTGATCTTTTTATTGGTGCTTATTATGTTAGTTGATTTCTAAGTTTGTTATTCAATACTTCCGTGTTACCTCGACGGAATCATTTATATATATATATATATATATATATATATATATATATATATATATATATATATATATATATATTTATGTATATATATAAACATATATATATGTAACGCAAATATTACTTAATATTTGCGTTAAAATATGACTTCCTTAAGAAATATACTTTACGTTGTTCCTTTGTTTCACTACCATCCCCTAGTCTCCTATGCACATCTACTACGATCACGTGTAATCTCAATTGATTTGTTATTAGCGATATTATCTGGTTATTATGGGTAATAATTTCTAGGTAACTTTTTTCTCGAGTCGATATTTTAAATTGTTCGTTTAACGAATGTTAAGGGAATGCTAAGAACCCTTTGTGATAATATTTAAACTCCACATGTTCTTCAAACTTAGAGGAACTATATAGTTCAAATAAATGAAGTAAAGGGAGAATTATCTTACAGGAATTTTTCAGGAATAATATAAATGAGTGATGATTATCCCACTCTACGGATATTTCCTTCACTTCCCTATTATATTTTGTGAAACAGTTAGCTCAGCAAGTAATTCTCACAAATCTCCTAATTTCAATGAATATGGCGTGTATTAAAACCTTTTAATAAGAAATCTCATGTTACCACCGTTTCACTTCTCGCGTCCAAAATCCCCATCTTGTACATGCCCATTCCTCGTTAGCCTAACATTCTCCCCTCTATTACAGTCCTCAATATCCCACTGCCGGTCAATACCCCCTTCATCCACTTTTCATGCCTCCTTAGGATTTCTCCAGACAATCCCCTCTCTTCGCCCACCATACAAAGTACGAGTCATATTTCGTCGAGTCGTATTTCATGTTTATCCGTTGCAAGGAATCTTATCAATATAACCTCGGTGGTTTTTCAATGTATGACAACTGGAGATATTTATTGTATTGAGATGAATTGACATACATATTTATTAATTGCGTGAATTTCTCATGCGAAAAAACTCAGCAAAATTTCTTTTTATTATTTTTGAGTGTTTCCCGATAGTTATAAAAAATATAATTTATTTTCAATAAAATCTGAAGATTTGTTGGTGAGAGAAAATAATTGATTAATCTATATTCTTCCGCACTCAAATTTTTGTGTCCCTGTACATACTGTATTTTTAATGAAAAGGTCTTTTTCTCGAATGTGTCTTTTCTTTATTATTATATCTGTGTTAATTATTATTTTCTTTATTATATATATATATATATATATATATATATATATATATATATATATATATATATATTCTGAAATTATTTTCCCTTTTACTATTCATGTTTCCGTTATTATCTTTCATTGATTACCTGTATGCAGGGTATTAGTCTTCCTGCGCCTATTTGCATTTTTAATATGTGTTTAAATGGAAAATGTTGCATGAATGCAGTTTCTTGAAATTGAGTGCTCCCAGTTAATCGCCATCCCTTCGCCTTATTGCTTATTCGCCCCTCATTGTTTCCATCCCGTACTTCCATTGCCATTCACTGGCCTTGATAGATAGCCACACTCCTTTTTATGTCTTTCATTATCGTTCATTCACGGCTGGGATAATAATCAGCGGAATTGCTATACTCTGTGAATACGTATTGATGTAAAGCAATAAGGATTGTTTGTGGTTTACATTTCTCTTCTTAAATTGTTTTCCCTGCTACTATTGATATTTCTCTTACTATTTTTCATGGATTATCTCTATCCAGGGTATTAATTTTCCTGTGTCTATTTGCATTTGTAATGTGTGTTTCTGCGAGTTTGTTTGTGCTTATACTGTGTGTATTTCTGTTTCAGGTACGTGTGGCCGTCTGTATGCGAATTCGTGACCTCAGCCGTATCTTGCGCATGCGCCCTCGTGTGAGTTATTAATATAGACGCAGATATACGGTTTTGTTGGCACTTCGTAATTTTTTTTTCGGGTATCTGCGTCGGAGATAAGGTTAAAGGGTTCTCCTTTTAGTTCTTCGGAAGACATTTTTAGTACCCGAAATAACGAAAGGCATCTGCTTTGCGCAATCACCTCCGACAAAATATACGGTGTTCGTCCAACACTTCTTCCTCCTTCGAGAAAGGCAATATTCAAGTCGACGTGGTTGTTCACAGAATTCCCTTGGACATTTATTTACTGCCCGAGACCCCTTGAAAATGTTCACTTCTTCGCCAGTTAACGATCGTCTTCTAATTATTATCGCATAAGGGATATCTCAATGACCTAATATCTTTCTCTTGACAATGCTTGATGGAGCTCGGCTGCTCGCAAAGGGTCCTTCGGGTGGTAATAAGAGGGAGGGGAGGTCATGGGAGAGGATATGGTGCATTCGGGTGTGGGGGCAGTTCTCGGGTTAAACTTTTTACGAAGACATGAGCGTAATATATATATTTGTATCTCTCCGATTTCAGCCGTCCGTGCCAATTGATACGGGTAAATGAAGTCTGCATGCTCATGAAAGATCATGGGAAATTGTTCTCATACAAGTTTTTTCGAAAATTAGTGAGAATTGGAGGAAACCTATGAAGAGAGAAGAATAAAGAAAAGTTGTGAAATTCAACTGGGAAGACATCGCTGAAGTCTGAAAAATTAGTGTTTAATTTTGCTATTAATTCCCTAAGTTGATAAATAACGAAGAGGGCAGTGAAAACATTTACTACGGGGTGTAGTATGCCGCTGAAACTTGGAACTTGAAACATGGTAGTAGTCTTAAATTGTTGATTTTTTGGAGTTCGGAGGAGAAGATTGGATAAAAATGAAATCGACTTGAAAGGAAAACAAAAGGAAGGAGTACGATTTATTGTAGAGGAAGCAAGGCGGTTGTTGGGAGTAATTTGAAGAGGGCAGGACAAGCAGCAGATGAATGAGAGGGTTGATGGAGGCGGTAATGGGATATTTGGGATTTTTTTATTATCAAGTAATCTACCGGTTAAGGTATGTTTTGGATAGGCACAACTCCCAAATAAATACCTCCTAACAAAACACAATACAGCATTCTACTCTACTTTGAGTCCCTCCTCATTTCTGAGTACTTACTTCCTCCCTTCATCCCGTCCAACATCCCTATCCTATTCCTACCCTTTCCTCGTTTGCCTAACATTATCCCCTCTATTACTGTCTTCAACATCCTACTGCCAATCAATACGCCCTTCATCCATTTCTCCTGTCTCCTGATGATTTCTCCCAACAATCCTCTCTCCTCCCTCAATACCATACCTAGAATTCCTCATTTGTTTTCTTCTCGGTCCATTTCACCTTCCTTATTCTTCTTTCTGACCCACATTTCAAAAGCCTCCAGTCTACGTCCATCCTCCTGCTTCAATTAACAAGTTTCCGCGCCGTGCATAGCTACGCTCCATACCAAAGTTTTGAACAATCTTTCCTTAAAATTGTTACTCAACGTCTCTGTAATAAACTCCCTCTTTATGAAAGCCTCTTTTCCGAGTGCAATTCTCCTTGCGTCCCTACTAATTTGACGATTTTGGTCCAAAGCACTTCCTAGCTACGTACACTGTTCCACCTGCTGGCAATGATAATAACCCTGAAGTCTACACATTCTGTCCGAAAAATGAACACGATTAATGAAAATTAATTTGCATTTAACACGGCATCCGTTTCTCTTAGCTACAGACCTACTCCACTCAAACAACGTTTTTTCCACGAATTGCCCTTCAGTGACGTAAAGTTTCACTGTCACCGCTCCCCGTGTAGCCCTTTGTTAATTACGAGAAAGCGACTGGAAATCACTGTTTTCGAAGGTTTTCCATTGAGAGAAGCATGAGTTGAGGCTTTGGACTTAATAGTGTCGCCTGAGAAGAAACGAATAATAGATGCGGTGTGAATAATAGTGTATACATCAATAATAGTGAACGTACATCAAATCAAATATTAAACGTTGCGTGCAGTGGACTGTAATCGAAAATGGAATAAAATACAGGGGGTAAATTGGAATGAGGAAGATGGGAGTGTGAGGGACAGAGGTCGTCCCTGTGACGATGCTGGGTCCATTGAGACCTTCGGGAGGGATTGATATTTTGGAGCAAGATTCTCTCTCTCTCTCTGTGTGCTTACTTAACGCTCCGAGGTTGGAACGGGAAAACAAAAGCCCCTCGCCCATCAATCAAGCCACCGCCGAAATGAATGAAAGATATCGCAGCGACTAATCTCGGGGGAATGAAACGACGCCGTTCATTCTCCCATTCCACGGCTGCATCGAGACATCTTCCGTTACGTCATTTTAAAATACCACGGAGTGATCAATTAATTTCCCCGGGTACATCCACCATTCAAATTCACTCTCTCCCCCCTCCCTCGCTGCCTCCCTCCTTGCATCCAAATTCACCCGTTCCCCTAATTTCGCCACTTCCCCCTTCATTTCGCTAATTTTCGCCTCTCCACCTCGCTTGCCTCCTTTCTCGGTCAAAACACATGGGCGCAATTCCGTGGGGCCGCAGAACAAAAGAGTTAGGAAAACTCATTATGCGCAGCAAGCGCCAAACTTAATGAACGCGTGCGTATCCAGATCACAATCCTCGCCCCGCCCCCCTGAGGGCACGCCCCAACCCTCCTAGCGTCTTCTCCTACCCCCGCATTCGCTCGCAAGCGTTGCATTTTTGCGGCGGCGGGTCTCCGCTCTGACGCCGCGACTCTCAACTACGACGGTGTTTGTTTCATGTCTTCACCGTTCCCCCCCACCCCCACCCTCTTCAATTCCATTTCCTCAGTCCCACCACGTACCCCATCCCTATGTTTATTCTCTCGCCCACCCCCGGTATCAACGCCCTCCATGTGCGACAGTGAACGATGGATCGATTTCACGTGATTATCGATACATTTTGAAAACTAATCGTAAAGGCGCCTTGACTTTTCACACCCTCCGCATATTTATTGATATGTACATGTATGTTTTATAGGCTCGTCCCCTTCTTCTAGCTACGCGTGTCACAAAACGCCCTGTTCCCATCCTTTGCGACGTTGTATGATTCCTTTCCCTACTTTACTTTCCTCTTGTGTCCTCGTCCATTTCTCCTTTTGGTGGGTGAAACAGCTCCCTGACGCTATCTTCTGGCCAAAGAATTGGGGCACTTGGTTGCATAAACCCCCTTAAAGCAGATTTCAGTGAAAACAACCTTTCCTCGATAGTGCAAGTGGTTAGAGCATCGGCCCGGCAAGACGGAAGATCCATGGTTCAAGTCCCAGTCAAGGAAATATATTTGCATTTCTTATCTGCTCGATTGCGCCTTCCCCACGTCTCCTATCTTCGCCTTTTTTATGTGTTCTTGTCCCTTATCCATGTATCTTTTCCAATATATATATATATATATATATATATATATATATATATATATATATATATATATATATATGTATATATATCATTTGGTAATCTACCGGTTTAGGTAGGTTTTGGAGGGACACAACTACCAAATAATTATCTCCTATCAATACACAACATTACAGCATCCTAATAAACATCAGGTCCCTCTTAATCTCTGTGCATTTCCTTCCTCCCTTCCTCCTCTCCAACACCCCTATCCTATTTTGTTTACTTTTTGTATGTTTTGTGGAACGCTAATCCCGTGTTGAGTGTTTCAATATTTTTCTATATATTTGGGTTCCCATGATCCGCGTTTATTATGAGTCAAATTCCGAGTGAATATTTAAGTTCATTAATATTAGGTATTCAACTGGTTTTGTATCAAGTTGCATAATATCTAATGTATACCATGACTCACATGTCACCCCAAGTGATGTTTTACTTTCGATTTATTATGTGTGTGCCCATATCGTTTTTTCGCCTTTCTATTTTCAATTTGTTCGAGCGGATCTTTTCATCTCCGCTCCCTGACATCCTCCGAATTTCCAACACAACTCTCTCCATGGAAAACATTTATTTTATGATATTCGTATATTTTGGTGGAGAAATGTATACTTACAATAGTCAGCCTCCATTTTTTATATAATATTAATACGTTAAATAAAATCCTACGAATTACAGACACTTGTCATAAAATTTTTTAGCTAACATGATGTTTTTGAACTGCAGTGTCACTTAGTCCCCCCAAATGGTCAATCAATTATTTTTAGACTATTTTCTCAACTATTTCCTTGGTAAATATGAATAAAGTTCTTTCAAATCTTAGTGTATTGATGTATTGATGTTGTTAACATAGTATTAAACAAGTTTGGTGAGATTGCTGAAATAACAATTATTCTTCCACTTCCGTTTTTCAAATTTTATCAGAAAAATCCCGTCTTGTTCATTCTTTCTATTTAGCGTTAAAAACTAATTTTAGAACTCATTCGTATGCACCAATGGCAGACAGAATTCCGGTTGTATAAGCTGAAAATGTTTTCCTCTTCTTATGTTTCGTAGAATATTGGAAAATTTTAATGCGTTAAATTTCCGGCAATATTCGCAGTGGTGTTGAATAATTCGTTTTCCCGAGTCAGTCGGCGTTTGAATGGAGTCGTGTATGAGAAGGAGGGGGGGGGATCATTCATCTGGCTCTCCTATTGCACCCATTCTCATTAAAAGGGAAAATTCATTTTATCGCGAAAATGCGAATTGACAAAAAAAGAGGTCCCTTATGCTCACGGACAAAATATCAAATATTTGAGGCGTGTTATATTTTGTAAAATTTCATTGGGACAGGCAACCTAAAATATCTATCGAGAATGCATTTTCTAATTTTAATGTTTAGAAACCGTAATTAATTCCGATATGTACGCCGCTGTCAATGTCCGTCATGAACAATTGATGGTGGGTAAATCTGGAGCAGAAGTGAATCAATCCAACGGTTTTTCAAGTCAAGCTGCATCCAAAATCTCATATTTATCCGTAATGTGCCACCATTTATGTGTGGCAGGGTACATTAAGTCGGCAGTAATTTTGGAAAATCGCAAATTCGTAATGAAATGAACAATGAAATCCTATAATATTTTATTTTTTAATGTTTCCAACGGTTATTCACATTCGATAGTTTCCACTGAAATCACGAAATTAATTATGGCACTATAATTGTTTATTCCATACGTTTGTACTACTTGTTTATTTCAATTTCTCATTATGCGGTCACTAAGCTACATGAATGCAATGTGGGGTACAATGATTTCCTCGGTATAAGGTGAACATGTCATTTTTATCTAACTTGTGAAGTGTTTGCTGTAATAATATTTCCTCATAGTAGGTGTTTCAGTATTTCTATGTTTATCTTTCATATGCATGTACCAAATACCCCAATTGCAGCCGCAAGGGCTAGTGGCGGAGGGTGTTAGGTCACCAGCCATGCATGCACAATCCCAATTAAGTCACCTCTACACAAATATTAGTTTAATCATGCACTGGAAAAGTTAATCACACCAACGAAGGAACTTAACATGCGAAAATAATCAATCACAAGATACGTACGTTCAAACCATGTGTTAAAAAGATTTGTCTACTGAATATAAACATGCAGGATATTGACAAAATATATACTCTGCCAATTATAATTGTCTCCTCTTCAATTGCTGTCATGCTTTTTATCGTCCTTAAAAGCTCGAGAAAATAACGACATTTTAAATCTATTCGTTCTACAGTAAATTTTCCTGATTTTACGTTGATGAACTGATTTACCAGAGGGGTCGTGTTTTCATCCATCTGTTCAACAATATACATATATCTCCCTTTTTTTACGTAGGTGATCTGATCTAAAGCAGTGATTGAGGGCTTTTAATATGTCTTTCACATCCTCATGAAAGTAACTTGCCCTAAATAGTACGCAGTAAGATTAACCTGCGTTTAAGCCTGCGGTCAACTAGTGGCTTTCATCCCAATTCTTCCGATAATGTACATATATAGATACATACATACATACACACACACATAGGGTGCATATTTTGGGAATCAGGCGGATTATTCTTTAAAAAAAACTGGTTAATTGAGCGGGAGGATTCAGATGAAAAAATTCCAAAAACGTTGATTTTGCTTGATCATGCATGCCAATTTCTATTGAACATTTGTAGCCCTAAACTTCAGAGGGAGCGTGCCAATATATTGGGCCAATTATTCCCGCTAACCATCATTTAGTAGGAAAGAATGTTAAACGTTTCTATGTTATTAGAAAATCTTCGATAGAAACTTCTTCGAGCTCATGAAACCCCCGCAAAATGCTTGAGTAAATTTGTTCCATCAACAGAAGATAGGTTTTCCAATTTAAATTTTCCCTTTTTTGAAAAAAATGGAATACTTCACTATGCCCATCGGATAGCCATCTCAGTTTGCAGTCGTTAGCATACTAATTCGATGATGATTGCCAGTTTTTACGCGGAGAAGATCGGACAGGGCGGCAAATGCCTCCGCAGCGTTTATGGAGGAGTGATTTGCTGGCATTGGAAAGGGCCCGGATGAACTCCGGCCCTGGGAGGACGGGCCCTCCTCTGCAGGGGGTCGGGACCTCCGAGAACTTCACCCTGGGAAGAAGAAACACGTTCCTGCTCCACTCCGATCGGGAGTCAGACAACTGTTCTGGGGATTTCTCTCTCCTTTGCGTTGCATTTTCCGCTTCTTAAAAAAGAACCCTAGCTCTGTCGGGAGATCAGAGTGAAAGGATAAAACGTGTGATGCAGGTTTAGATTCTTACTATGTCATCTAACATACAACTGAGCACTTGTTCGCTCTTAGCTAAATGAGTAGGTTTATTATTTTGTGAGGAAGGTAAAAAATAAAAGAGTTCTCCAAATTCGCTACAAAGTTGATCATTCTTCTCACGGATGTGCGGGAACAGAGAGAGGTTTAGAGGTTTCCCAAAGTAGAGAGAGTCTAACTGGAGATGGTGTCTACTTAACCACAGTTCAATAGCAGCCGAGTATATTAGAATGATTGTGGTTTTTTGTGCATTTTTTCGTAGCAGCATCATTAAACGCGTACATTGATGTCCGTCTACCGGTGCGTATCTGTTTAAAAAGCGCCCGGGAGCATTCGAGAGTGATGCACGTTATGATAGAGAATCGAGTGATCTGTCGCCGCCCACTGTAGTTCAAAGGCAATCCATTACCCGCTATTCGTATTACCCCGTAATCGCAATAATCCGTGATACTTCTCCCCCTCTCTTTCCCGCGCCCTCCAGCCACGCCCTCCGCCACGCCCCCCCCCCCACCACAAAGGAAGTTGTGCCATTGTCGAGCAGTGTTGCTCCAGCATAATTAATCCCGCGCATCATACGTATCCGTAGGTGTGGGGCGCCAAAGACGCGAGCGGAACGACTTCTCTCCCGAAGCGCTCGCTCCCTCGTTCTCATCGACGTTCGTCTCCTTTAATGATTTTCGTCGCCGGAAGAGTCGCTCCGGTATTGGGGCAGTGGGGGGATCGTTATGAAAGATCTCATTACCATCGCAGTTTTATCTGACTTAGGTTTTTCTTTTGTGTCATCCCGCGACGACGAATTCGCGTGCCGTGGGACACTGGTTCCCCCGTGGCGGGCGAGGAATGGTGCATTCGCGCTGCTTCGCTCCGATTCTTGATCAATAGCGGAATTTTTCGATGAGCCGCGGAAAATTACTTTTTTTCGGAGCAAATTTGATTGGAAGCGACTTTCAGTTCTCGCATTTGAGTCAGAAGTAAGATAAGAGATCGCGAAGAATTGTCATTTTTGTCTTACAAATGCGTTTAAAATGATGAAGGACCAAAATCAGGGACCTTATTGTCCGTAGACCTGTGATAATATTGTTACTTCCTCTTTCCTACATCATGCTTAAAATAGATGCAATCGTAGCTCCTCATTTCTGTTGCACCTAATGCAATTTCTCGTATTCACTCGACATTTTTGGTCGAGGATATAGGCAAGGATGTCCTCTACGCACGGTGTTATTATTTCAGCATTTGGTTTTCTACATTGATTGCTGTCTATGAGTTATTGCCCATACATTTCAGATGGGTTTAGAGTGTTTGAGTGAATCCATAAATATACAATTGCGAATATTAATCAGAACCTTGTTGTATGCTTATGAAACGCATCATAAGTGCGATCTGTATGAGGGATGTATCAGGAAAGCAATGCTGGCAAATTGGTACAACTGTTGTGACATTAGCAGAACAATGAAACACTTGCTTTTACCAGTTTATTTCGAGTTTTAACTAGCATAAAAATATACAATAAGGTTTTATGCCTATGCTTTATATATAATCGCATGACTTTGTGAATTATGTTCGCAAAATATCGAGGAATCACGCCGAATTGTGATTTTTAATCACTTTGTTGAACGATGATAAGTTTCAGTGTCATTCTTGTCAATATTGTAAAATATTAACAACAAACGATTTTTTGTGTTAGTGAAGCATTCAAATTTATTCCAACGCCCTCCTTCCTCCGAAATCTGCGAACGACTCTTCTCCGGTCTCATTTGGACGGAACTGACTTTTCGACGTCCGTGTGAGTGAGCATTATCGGCGTAAGGATCCTTCTCTAAGTGCGCCTTTCGTTAATCTAAAATGCTTCTATTATTTGGAGACTTGACTTAACTTTTTATAAACTGTGACAGGACTGCTATATTTATTTGAAATATCTCCCATTTATGATTTCCAAATCAACTCTTCATTTTTTTGGTATTTACTTCTCTATTTTTTATAGAATACATATAAACTCAATTGAAATCGACATTGGGATGTTGGCGACTGTAATAGAGGGGAGAATGTTAGGCAAACACGGAAGGGGCAGGAATAGGGATAGGGATGTTGGACGGGAGGAAGGTAGTACTCAGAGGTGAAGTGGGACTAGTTGTAGAGAGGGATGCTGTATTGTTGTGTTTTGTTAGGAGATATTTATTTGGTATTGGTGTCGATCCATAACCTACCTTAACCTGTAGATTACTTAGTAATAATAATAACACTTACTTACTGGTTCTTGAGTAGTAAAATTAAATGTGTCGCGTTCGTTTCACATGTAAGACTCTCCGATGATTAACTCGCTTGCCTCGTGGAATATCAGCCTTCACGAGTACTTCACAGACCACTGGATTTTGAAAATGACATGGGACTTCGTTTCATACCGACCGCAATACAAAATTGTTTGATATTTAATAGAGGAAGTAAACATTTGCAAATAATGAAATAAGGAGTGGGAAACTTGGAATTTCCTCATGTTTTAATTTCACGTCATCATGGTTTGCTTGCTTTGCAACAACTCTGGGCCATTTTATTAAATTCATTTCTGAGACATTTTAAACTGACGGATTATGAATTCTTTCTGTCGCAATGTTATTTTCCCGGAAGTTGTTTAAGGACTGTAGCCTTCCAGTGTTGTATAAACTTTTTCCTAGTACTTTTGCCATTGCCTTTTTGGCTACCCTTCAAATACAGATTACAAACAATAAATATCACCGCACTGTTATCAATACCACATATCCTTGTCACGGTTTGCAGATTGCAAATGTTTAGATAAAATTTGAATGATTGTCGCTTTCTGCGAAAAGGAAACTGATTTCAGTTTTCTTTAGAAAAACATTTTTTTCGTGGGTATCATAATTTTTCCGATTCACATAGACAACTAAAAAATAACTAAGAATTCTGTTTAATGAAGCTACCTCGATTTGATTTATGTAGTATTTCATATTAATAACAATGTTTTACATATTTCATTTAATATAAATTTACTTGGTATTTAGCATTGCAGAAATATAATAACGTTTCTATTCCCGATAGATGAACTTAAATAGCTGTTTTTAAGAAGGGAATGTTTACTTAGATAAGATATTCACCATAATTTCCATGGCAATTATCATTGATTAATTTGGAGAGCGGGTTATATTTTGTCGAATCAGTAGAAATTTATCTGTTTGTTTTCCGTCATTAATGACGGAATTGAATTAATTGAAAAATAGTTCAAGTATCTTTGTGTCTTGCTTTTGACAACAATGTGCCCTGGCCGAAGAGATGCTGGGGTGTTGTCAACGTGTAAATCATTACCAGTCAGCGTGAAAATACATATCCTTATCGTTTGTTTCTATTGATATTCTGTTTATCATAACGCTTGCAAGAGTACTATCGTGCATTGTTTATAGAAATAGGTTTCATGTTTTACATTACATATACATACACGCAATACCTCGCAAAGGCATGTGGCGGGGGGTGTTAGGTCACCACCCGTTAACCAGAAACTAACCAAATGCAAAACCAAATCATCTTACCTCTCACAAATACTTGTCCGCACATGCACTCGACCGACCATATTCACTCCAAAGAAAGCTATTACGTGCCACAATATTTAATGACAGGATACGTACGTTTCAATCATGTCGTAGAACCGTTAAAAAGATGGGCGTATTAAATAAAAACAATAGCATGCAAGAAGAAACATGCAAGATATCGACAAATATATAAACGCTACCCATTCTTATTATCGCCTACGCAATCGCTGTCTTGTTTATTACGACCTGTAATGGTTCGAGGAAAAAACATTTATCTTCCATCCGTTCTACAATATAGCTTCCTGTTTTTCGTTGGTCATCTGATCTACAGCAGTAATTCAGGGCCTATAACATCTTTGACATCCTCAGATAAGAAACCTGCCTCAATAAGTCCGCAGAAAATATGTATTTTAGCGCAAGTTCTGGTGGCTCCCATCCTAATTCTTCCAATAGTGTCGTGACACTGCTACCTTGTTCATTAACGCCTTCTCACAAATGCTAGCTGCCCCTTGTTACACCCCATCTGGTTCCAAAAGCAAGCCTACTTCATGAGGATCCCATGCACACTGGCAGATCATAGCCAGGGTGGGGCCTTGACAATTGTAAATGTTTTCTCGTGAAATAATTATCCTCATAAAATTTACCGAAACACATGTATTCAAATGTAATTCAAGCTTCCATGTCTCGTACCGCTTTTGAATAGCATTTAGATCGTTAGCTAATGATATTCTATTTTCATAACTAGATATTTCCTTGTAAATTACAGCTATTATATTTACTGTAAGGAATTCATATACCATTAAAAGATTAAAATAAAAGAGTAACTTCCAGGACCGGTCTCTGAGATACAGAATTCCTCAGTTTGTGATAACAAGATGGGACATGAAATACCTGTAGCACTGCAAACATTTTAGAAGATAGTATGAAAGGGATATTTGTTAGACTCAATTCTTCTACTGGTTTTCAGGATGATTCATTGCTATTAGTTTATTATAGCTCCTGTGAAACCCATTTTCCATCTCATATCATTAATTTCCTCAAATTTAATTGCTTTGCTGTCTCCACGGACGAATTCAATTTACATAATCACCATTTTAACATCCGTCAAGGTGAAGAGTAGAATATCTCCTTCGGGGCCATCCCCTACTTCCCTTTATTGCTTTGATGCATGGCGGACACAACACTCCATATCTGTCAAGATATGCGGGGGTAACGCCCCCGCATATCTGAGTTCGCAGCCGTGATATTCGCCGACAGCCGTTCGTGGCCCTGCGAAGTTTCTCTTTACGGCGTTGTAAGTACTCCATAAGATACGACGTTGAGTGGTTAGGACGAACACAGAGCAGGTGGATAAAATATACGGCACGAAATCAAATTGTCACTTTAGATTTTTAACATTGCTGAAGGAATGAAACCTACACTTATAGGCAAATA
Organism: Hetaerina americana; assembly: GCF_022747635.1. Taxonomy (NCBI): domain Eukaryota; kingdom Metazoa; phylum Arthropoda; class Insecta; order Odonata; family Calopterygidae; genus Hetaerina; species Hetaerina americana. The sequence continues at coordinate 3,157,067 of NW_027287205.1, forward strand.
CATGCAAAGTCCTTAGTGAAAGTAAAACGCATGATTTTATTGTGACACGATTATCCATGATAACGCGGTAAAACCGGTCGGGAAACGTCGTGGGGGGTCCGCCCTTCTAAAGCGGCGGGTCGATGAAGAGATAATTAAAAGTAAAGTATTGGAAGACTGTGGAAAACATCCAAAAGCATGTTTCCCAACGTTCCTGAAAGAGAAATTCCCTTTAGAGAGGAGTTTCAGGGTGCCTTCAAGGCGTGAAAGGCACGTCTTCGCAAATCTGCGAGTATTAATGCAGGGGGAGAGTTTTTTAAGAATTACAAGAATTTGTCCAAGTACAATCTATGTATCTATTTTTCCCCGACAAATAAATAAAATCATGTGAAATAATGTCATAACGGGCCGTGTATGATGTCACCCTCTCATGCCGGACTACTTGGGCGACTACACCCCTCAGGTAAAATTCCATGCTGTAATTAAACAATTGGTAAAAAGTTGGTGCTGATTGGGCAGAAGTTCCATCATATATAATACGTTTAACATATAAAAATGGCCTTCAATTTATTTTTGTAGACAATGATATGGTCCGGAGGCACTTGTGCGTACGGAGGTTAACGTAATTAGGACTCCCAACGAAAGTAATATCCTGGGAATAATTGACTTCCATCCTGTTATGAGGGCAGTGTAATTACATACCCTCCTACCCTCCAGAGCGCAATTAAGGCAATCCTTAAGGGTAATTGGTGATCTCTAGCCATGGGCTTTGCTTTACTTCGGGAAGTTGTTGACAAGCCAAAGACGTTGACATCGTATTTAATGCATCAAGGTTTAACGGGGGTTAAAACGTACTAATTCACTCAAAGAAATTAAATCAATGGTGACTTTCTTATAATTACACGATAAATGCATCAGCTATAAACTGATAGACGTGATTTGTAAATTGACAGTGGTTCAAGCGAAGCGATCTACATCTACACAATATCCAGCAAGCCGCCGCAAGGGCTTGTGGCGGGGGGTGTTGGGTCACTATTCGTAAATTAGATTAAATGACATCCAAAATCAATACAATTGTACCACCCGGGGTCGTCATTTGCTTTGACGTACTATATAGGGATGAAATCTGGGATGTCTTTTTGCATAATATTGACCTATGGTGTCCATGTTTCTTCCACGTTGGCATGACTTTTGAGCGCATTTTGAACTCGGTTAGTGAAGAGGTCCATTGATTGGCAAAATTTTCAGTCTGCTTTGTGATAATTATATTTTTTTCATTTTGGTTTGACAATCTTCTTTTATTTCGTCGTCGAAGAGTACATTAACGGATTCGTGTTCACTCGGGCCCTCGTCCGTTGATTCACTTATAATATGCTCCGCTGTATTCGTAAGAAAGAGGTCCAATATGTTCTTTCCACGGGTGGGCACTCGTACTGCTTGATGGAGGGAGTTTCTTTGAATCCATTTCATTGAGGAGTAACTAGAGTTGCGGTCGCGGCTCCGAGATTTAACGCTATTGCTGTCCCATTCAATATCAGGGAGGTTCAAGTTACCGTTAATTATGTTAATGATGTTGGTGATATTACGTCTAAATTGGTGTATTTTTCATCGATTGCATGAAGTGCTTTAAAATTTGAGTCTGAAGGTTTATAGAAAGAGCTTGAGTGAATGTTGGGTTGATTGGAGCAGTAGTCGTGGTTTTAAGGGTGGCGACCGATCTACAACCGAGGCCATTTGCGCCAATAAGGATCGATGGCAAAGGACGAAGGGTGTAGAGAGAAACCTGGCGTTGGCATTAGATTACTCTTAACGATATGCGCCAATTGGTCCCACGCACAATTTAACTTCCCATCCGACGGACGGCGTACTCACTCAAAGTGCCCTCCACAAAGCGCCTCAAGTAGGGATCGCGATACCACTGAAAAATATTCTCCGCCGCCGGGATGCTTACTCGGATCCGGGTGGGAAGTCAGTACCGCACAAACCGATCCCTGGGGTTGATTGGCTCGCAAAAATTGGCACCAGACATTTGCCATGTTAATGTTATGTAATGCGCATTGTCTGTTTCAAAATAAAATGTACAAACAATATTGTATAAATGTATTCTCGAGATTTATATTTGTACATATATATATATATATATATATATATATATATATATATATATATATATATATATATATATATATATATATATATATATATATATATATATATATATATATATATATATATATATGTATATTGTATATATACATACATATATATATATATATATATATATATATATATATATATATATATATATATATATATATATATATATATATGTGTATATACATACATATATATATATATATATATATATATATATGTATATATATATATATATACATATACATATATATATATTGTATATATATATTTTTTTTCTAATGATAATTTTAGATACATTTATGAATAGGAGAATATCGGCACGGGCGAAGAACAGTACCGACGCCAGATTTTATGGGCCTCCACCTGAAACCCGCCTTTTTCCGCGCGGCTCTCTCACGTACGTATCCCTGGATCGCCGCAATTTATTCGCGTGGCGTGGGGCATCGTCACCTTTTGAGGATCGGCCAAGTTTATATGAGCTATGAATAGGGGGCCGCCTCTCCTTCCTACGGTGTTCGTTCTCTTCCGGAGTTGTGTGCGCGGGCGGGCGGGTGTTCGCCGTGGATAGTACGTGCTTGCGAGGATTCAACGGCTGTCGGCGGTCTTAAATTCATCAAAGGGAGGCGTGTGCGGGGACACACCTCGCAACCCCCTGTTGCCATGAAATATTCACCTCCGTCGTGACACTTCCATTCTCCCCCCAAACATGAATTCAAATGCGCCCCGGGGTTTTAAAGCGACCTTTGTCTCCATCTCTCTCGCCTTTAAGGCCGCCAGACATCCATCCGACGCCCTCCATCCGTCACCCACGCACCCACCTCCCTCTCGCAAACCACTTTTCGACACCCTTTCCTGCAGTATTCGCGCGAATTACGGAGATGAGAGCGAAGGTATTCCCCAGGGGGTTTCGTATTCAAATGAGAAAAGTAAGTGAAAGCGACGGTGGATGAGGGAATATGGCTGTGCACTTGCCCTTGCACAGTTCGCGCATTACTCAAAGGAGGGCGCCTTCGCATCTCAATGTATTGGGCTTGATCAAATCGATGAGGGGTCCTTGTGCGAGGGCCTGCTTGCATTGTGGCCTGGAATAAAGCCTCGTAAACGGTGAGCCGGTGTCGACAGAGGGGGGCGGGGAGGGAGGCACCGTTCACTGGCCTCTCTCGAATGGAGGGAACAGCATAAATTGCATTCGAATTTGCGGCTCACAGTTGTCAAGTGTTTTCTCAAGTGTAAGTGATCCCCAGTGTAAACGAAAATCATTCGCCTAGACCAGGATTCGGAAAGGGATGCCTCGATTCCGCTCCGAGTACTCATGTACTTAAAAATATATTAGTGACTTAAGCTATCACGCACATCTACACAATGCCTTGGAAGCCGCCGCGAGGGCGTGTGGCGGGGGGTGTTAGGTCAGCAACCCTAAACTAGAAATAAACCACATGCAAAACCGAATCATGAACGTTTTTTAACAATGGGATATGTACATTTAAATCATACTGTAGAACTGTTAAATTGATGGGTCTATTAAACAATCAAATAACGTACGGGATAGGGACAAAATATATTTACACTATCAATTGTTATTGCCTCCTCCACGATTACTTAGCAGTTTATAATGATCTCTAATGGTTTCCACTAAACCTACCGTTGCTATCCAGTATTGTCCGTGGGAAGAAGGAGTCCTCGAGTGTGCTAGTTTTGGCATCTATTTCATGAATTACATATGCACGATTCAAGCGATCAATGAATGTTGGTGTGCGAATAATTTGCGAGACCTAGATGTTGAAAAATGCACATCTGAATTTATTTAGTAAGCGCAACCTAGTATTGAGTCGTCTTTCTTCAAATGATTCCCACCCCAAATCCATGAGCATTTCAGTGACGCTTTTCGTTTTATCGAAATAGATTTTAACGAAACAGGCTGCTCCCGGCGTTGAACCGGCTTCTCAATTTCCCGAATGTGGCCTTTTTCACTCGGATCCCATACACTATTTGCATATTCTAAATGAGGCCTTGCAAGAGCGTGGTAACAACGTTCCTTGACCTTGGAGTCATTTCTGCAGACGATGCGTCAAAGAAATCCCAATTTTTATATGCTTGCCCGCAGATTTTACGTATTTGGGTTCCCCTCTTTTTACCACTCTCCCCCTCGTATATTTCATCGATGTACACAAATTCTGCCAGTTAAACAGTCGCTTTCAAGTCGAATGATCGTTCAGTCGGAGGTTATTCCCCTGCAAGACGGTTAAGGGAGATCAATTATGAAAATTCCTCTTCGGGTAAAGTGCAGGGTTTAACGAAGGAGGAATATCTCTCGCCCTTGCGTATTGCCGGGTTTTCGCACAAGAGAAGAATGTAATACGCAGCGGTGCAGTTAACTTTTGCCGTAATAGTTTGGCTATCGCTGGAATGTCTCTTTGGTCGGCCGGGCAGTGTCTCTCTTGCTGTCGGGAGACCGTGGGGGCCGGACTGGTGTGTTCCCCGGGCCGGGCTGGCGTGTTGATTGTGCTTACCAGACCATAAATACACCCTTCCGCCCTTCTTTCCTCATTCTGTATGAGTTTAAGGAACCCCAGGAGAACTTTATGATTAATCTGCGCGGGAAACGGAAAGAAGGTTCTAGCGTGTAGCGGCGGTGGCCCACTGCGTCGTTATTTTGTCCTGAATATCCTCGATGCAGGTGAAGGCGTCCATTTTTTCGACGCTCGCTTCATCCCCTCGGTTTGCCAACGGAGGTCAAAGGTTGCCGCACCCTCGCGATGAAAAATTCGGCTGGCGAAATAATTAAAACATAAAAATCGAAAGGAACATAGTAAAGGAGTCCCGCCAACCATCGACTTTGTTATAAATGACTTTCTATTCCGTCATTCCCTTAACGAGCATTGCATTCTTCCTCTAAAGAGCCGGATCAAAGGCTGATTGACCGACATCTCCTGCTATGTTGAGGATGGCAAGACACAGGCCCTCACTTACTTACAGCTAGGTCAGATTACCTACGTAAAATCAGGGAGATTTATTGTAGAAAGGATAGATCTAAATTGTCGTTTTTCCTGGAACCATTAAAGGTCTTAGTAGGAATGACATCAATCGAGTAGGAGATAATTAGAATTGATAGTGTACACATTTGTCGATATTCTACATGCTTATTTCAGTATGTTATTCTATTTACTTAATAGACCCATCTTTATGGCAGTTCTACCGAATGGTTTTTATGTACGAATCCTGTTATTGAATATTGTTGCGTGTAAGTACTTTATTTCGTCTGCTTGAGGTTTTTCGAGTGCATGAACAGACTAATATTTGTGTAGAGGCAAAATCATTTGGGTTTTCATGTGGTTTTATTCCTGTTTATGGGTGGTGACCCAACACCCCCCGCCACACGCCCTTGCGGCGGCTTGCGTGGTATTTTGTAGACGTAGAATTATGTGGTCCCGGCATCTCTCACAAAATATTGAAATGTATGTAGCATTAAGGGAAGAATGCTTGAGTTTCGTCCGTATAAGTAATAACCGATATCTCTATTTCACCTGACTTATCAAACCAGTAGTTTTAGCGATTGTTCAATTCATGAAATCTTTTGAAATATTTACCAAAACACCAAAAATGAACGGATTAGGTTTTTTAGTTCGATTAAAAGTGAGCATATCTGTGGGCGTGTCCGTGATGGGAGAGATTGAATACATGAAAAATATTTTTTAATTGATTACTTCCTTCAATCATATTTTAGGATACGCATGACTTGTATTAGGATTGGGCATACGGAACAATGTAAATAGCCTACATCTACAGAATACCCCCCAAGCAGCCTCAAGGGTGCGTGGCGGGGATTTAGGGCTGGGTGCCAACAGCCATGCATGCACCATGCATCATCATATTTCTATTCTAATACGCATCCCCGGAATATTTACCAAGAGATTGATATTTTGAATTTCCAAGCTTATCCCCAAACATTATAAGCGAGGAAGAAAACGGGATCAAGCTAGTCTTTTTGCATTCTCCTGCAAGTATATCGTAATGAGATTTATTTGAGGTAAGGAACGAATATTGAGCTCTCAACTTATGCTCCCTAAAGTCGTTTTTATATTTTGGTTCAGCGAAAAATATGCAATAAGCAATTTACTTGTAATTTCGCCGAATATTAGCAAAATATAGCTCAGCGGCAATTGTTCATAGATAAATATAGGTCTTTATTTGGGCGAATTTGAGACCAAATGGTCCCTTCTTCCATTTAACCCATCATTGTATAAATATTATATTAGCTATAAAAGTTATAATTACATGCACAAATATACGTATAGAGAGACAAGACGAACGAGTTTAACGTATGTTGGCGAGACAAATCAAATGATGAACAGGAAGGCAATGAACAAGATTCAGTAGCGAGTCGTGCGTACGAAATTGATATAAAATTTATCATGAAATCAGAAAATCCACTTTTCATCGAAAAAATTTTTCGGAAAATTGAATCGGTGACTTATTTGACGAGTGTTTAACGTTTATAAATTTATCACAGAAACGATTAGCAAATCTGTGATGCCTTGAGAGTTTCACCTTTTCTGATTACTGAGTGCTGGTCTGCGTGGCGAGACTTGTTTGTTCGCTGTAAGGTCATCGGATTTTTCATGGAGGAGACACATATAAAAAGTTAAGATCAATCATATGGCATTGGAAATACGTGATATTCGGAGTGAAGTTTTGCGTTGTCTCCACATGAGCGCATCACATAAACTTGCATTGAGTCCGATTAACATGTCTAAAGAGGTCATGCATGGTTGCAGTGACCATGGCGTTGGAATTATTTCCATTGAAATAGAGGTGTATTGCAAGGCGGTGCAAGGATATTTTAAACCACATCGCAATGCATCTCCTGCAATAGCATTTTCACGGGTCACCCACTTACGATGGTGGATGAACTTCCTTCGGTATTTTTATCGAGGTCAACATTATTGCATCAATTACATCTACACAATACCTCGCAAGCCACCGCAAGGGCATATATTAGGAAACCACCCGTAAACCAGAAACAAACCACATGCAAAACCAAATCATGCCACCTGTAAACAAATGTTAACAGGGCAAGTACATTCAAATGATGATGTAGAACTGTTAAAAAGATGGGTTTATTAAATAAAAAGAATAAAATGTCGGAAAAAAATCAAGATATCGGCAAATATATGCACTACCAATTCTAGTTATCTCCTACGCCATTGCTGCCATATTTCATTATTATGATCTCCAATGGTTCGAGGAAAAAACGAAATTTTAAATATCTATCCGTTCTACAATAAATCTCCCTGGTTTGACGAATAGGATCTGGTCTACCATATTAAGTGGAGGCATGTAAAATACCCGTAACATCCTCAGATAAGTTACTTACCTCAAATATACGTATTAAATTTAACGTGTATGAAACAGGCTTCATTTTGGAACTGGATCGAGTACAACGAAGAGCAGCTAGGTTTGTGAAAAGTTGTCAATGAACAAGGTAGCAGTGTCAAGATACTTTTGGAAGAATTAGGATGAGAGCCACTAGTTGACTGTAGGTTGAGATACAGGTTATATTTACGATATAAAATTAGTACACAGTACATTTAACCTGTACTTAGGACTACGGTCAACTTGTGACTCCCATCCTAATTCTTCCAATAGTGTCGTGACACTGCCATCTTGTTCATAGCAACTTTTCACATACCTAGCTGCCCTTCGTTGCACTCGATCTAGTTCCAAAATTAAACCTTCGTCATGAGGATCCCATACACTTGCAGAGAATACTCAAGATGGGGCCCAACTAACGTGAAATAACAAATCTCCTTGACCATTTCATTGAATTTCCTCAGTTTTCTTTTGATAAATCCTAACGTTTTATTAGCTATTTCGCGAATTTCACGAATGTGTTTTCCCTGTGACATATCCGTAGTTATCGTCATTACCAAGTATTTTATCGATTTCACGCGTGTAATGTTGGTTCGCTGTGCAGTGTAAATATTTTCTGTAGAAGTACCTTCCTCCAGAAATTTATTGAAACGCATGTATTCAAATTAAATTCCAGCTCCCATATCTTGCATCACTTTTGCATTGCATTTAGGTCGTTAGCTAATGACAGTCATTCTTCACGACTGGGAATTAGGTCGTGGTAATCTGGGCAATCGGTTTGGTTCATTCGTATTTTTCACTTTCTTTCGCCTCGCTCGATTCTTGTCGTCAGAGTTTTCGCTCTCGATCTCTTCGGTGAAAGAAAGCGACTCCAGCACAGAATATCGCCTTTGTCAGAAAACAACTCCTGTACTGCGTGAATCATTTTGTTGGCTATATGACGGCAGGAAGGTTTGGCAGTCATTGACCGGTCGCTCTTAAATTCTCTTTATCGATCTTGGATCACGAATGACTCTCTTTCGCGTCGGGTCACCTGTGGCAAAGTGCTCCGGAGGGCGTGCCATTCGCCTTTCTCGCCTTACGGCGTCGGCGAATAAAAAGTTATTTTCTTTAACGGCTGCGAGAGAATGGCTGGCGTAATATACGAACTGCTGCCGACGGATAAGGCCCTGAAACGGTTTTCGAAGGAAATTCCGGCGATAATCTCCTGGCGAGGAGACGGGAGGGTAAAAGGGAGAGGCTGTATTTCTTCCTTCTTGAGACTTAGTATATGCAGAAGAGGTTTAAAAAGCCTCCAACAAACAACCAAGCAATTAAAAATTATTGTATATATATATATATATATATATATATATATATATATATCGGTATACTATACTAGGTAAGGGCAGGAATAGGATGGGATGTTGGAGGGAGGATGGAAGTACACAGAGATGAAGAGGGACTTGTTGTAAAAGAGGATGTTAGATTGTGTTTTATTAAGAGTAACAAAATATTTATTTGGTGGTTGAGTCCATCCAAAATCTATCTTTATCGGAATATTACCTTATAATAATATATTGGTATCTTTGATACCCCTTGATATTCAATTGCATAGAAATAATATTAATTTATTCCAAAAAATTTGAATAATGACGTAAGCATGCCATAGATTTTTGATCATACGTAAATAAGAGGACTAAACTAACTTGGACATGATTTTCCATGCAGAATGGGATCTTAACCGTATCCGAAAAAATGCATTAAATGCCGAGGAAAGTCTAGAACTAACTCTTCGGAGAAATTATAAATAGGTGTAACTCTTCTTCACCTTTCATGTTAACATATGTTTGATGTTTGAATGTAATAAGTGTATTCGTTGTAAAATATCATGAAACTTCCCAATTTGAAAATTAAAATACCGAATGAAATATAATCTCTGTATATCCGACTTGCACGAAAAAGAACGCAGACAATAATTATGGTATATTTGGTTCTCAATATCATGGTGGCCTTCAAATATGAAGCCATTTCACGTCCGTATACAGTAACAAACACTATATTTACACTCACATTTCTTGGGAGAATCTTACACCCTGAAAATTACCACCAGTTGCGGAATGAAAAGACTTTCAAATAGCCGTGTAGAATTCATGGTTTGTCATTTCGAAATCGCTGACTTTTTTTTGCTATCAGTTGTATTACGATGATAGGAAGCGAGTCGACATGAGCAATCGTGCTGACGAAGAGCTGTTATCGCAGTCACAGAGGAAATAATGAGACAAAATAAACAGTCTAGTTTTTCGGTTTCCTCCCCCAAGGACACCGGCGGGGAACGGGACCCAAAGCTGCAGGTAGCGGGAAGGGCCCCCACAGAGAGAGACAAGGAATGGAAGGGGAAACTTAAAATAAGCAGACAAGACAGAGCAAGCAATAATGTAAAGAGTACTATATTTTTTGAAATGGAATTCATAGAGTTGTGCATACCCAGTTTCTTTCATCTTAGAAAGTAGGTAATTCAGAAAAAAAGGAACACCTGGAAAAATAATAGGCACAAGCTCTCGAAAATAGGAATATACAAGATTAAATTCCCTCAAAACACTATATTTAAGTCTGTCATCCTAACCCCGTCTGTCGTGCGCCCTTGTGCCAGGTGGGGTGTAGGCGAATGTTAAGTCTATTATTGTACTTGGGAATTTGAAAGTCCGGAATGCGTAGAACACTAAGCAGTAGTAATTATCCGGATTGCATGTGTGCCTGCCCTCATTCAATCTTGTCTAATGTGTGTAGCCATAGGAATGGCTGCTAACCATGTAATAACACTCGTAATATATGTAAGCATGCTGCATGATTGGTGTTTGGTTGCCCCCTTTCCACGCGGTTATTGGTGGATCGCGGTGCGACAGGCGCATGAGGAAACAGGGGAAATATATGTATCTAGAATGGCTGGTGACCTACCACACCCTGTCACACGTCCTTGCGATGGCTTTCAGGGTTATTTTATAGATTTAGATATCGTAGGCAAGGTAAGGTAGGTATTATATGGATGTCAGAAATAGGTAACTTCTCTCGGTGAAGCCGGCCAAACATTCAGCATGGATGATGACTGCCCGGTATGGAATCACTCCCTGCCACACACCCTCTCGTTTCCGTCCCCCCACCCCCCTCTTTCATCCGTCGTTATATTTCCCAACTGCATTTCGGCTCAGAGCGCGAAACGAATTCGTCGGACTCAGCGCCGATGCGATGCTTATCGGCGCCGAGTCCGACGGCGGTAATGAAATTCGTCTCTGTTCGTTATAATGGAGGTAGGGCGGCCAGGGGGGTGGGGGGGAAGCTCACTTTCCGACGGACTACATTTATATACATATATATAGTGTTCGCCTTTTTCTTCCCTATCTCCCACCCCCTCCCCCGCCAGCTCGAGTGTCGGGGGCGGCAGGGGGGTGGAAGAGGTTCGGGAGGCCGTGGGAGTCGGCACTTCCGGTGGCCACCCTTGCTCCGGAGCACTCATGCGGACGGGGGGGCGTGATGTGGGGGTGGGCCGGAGAGGGGCCTTGAGGAGGTGCTTCCCTCGCCCTGCCGTGGATTGCTTGCTATGTGCAGGTGCCGCCATAAGGGCTCCCGACCCTTCCCTCCCTCCCCCCTGCCCCGGATGGCGGCCAACAGCCTTCGTCCGCGCCGTTCGCTCAACTCTCTCTCCGCAGAAGCTCGCAGTGGGTCGGGCTTCGAGAAATACGTAGCTTTGAACAAAAAATACGTCCACGGCGTATCTTTAGTTGTAACTCGGTGTATTTCGTCAATTTACCATACATTTTTTCGGATGAAACTCGAAACGATAACCAAATATCCGCAGTATTCTGTATATGCATCTACATAATACCGTGTAAGCCGTCGCAAGGGCGTGTGGCGGAGAGTATAAGGTAACCACCCGTAAAAGAGAGCAAAACCAGCACATGAAAAATCAACACATCAATGCAAACCTATGCCCACAGTGTCGTATGCATTCATGTTAATATCCTTTCAACTCAGGTGCATATGAATACATATACTATCAACTAACAAACAATTGCACCCTAAGATTCAGTAAAAATTTATCCCAAAACGTGCGAGCTAGAATTTGAAAGGTATGGAGGCGTAATTCCACTATCATTTTGGTCAACACATTAACCCGCAAGCCACCTCAAGGTCGTATGCCTGGGTGTGTTAAGGCGCTAATCAACATACATGTACGAGTATTACTTAATGCGGGAATTTAGAAATACTTTAGCCTAAAAAACGTAAATAAATATTTGTTCGCCGTTTAGCGGGATTTGGTGTTTGAACATATATATATATATATATATTTATATATATATATATATATATATATATATATATATATATATATATATATATATAAATGGGGATGATCAGTTTGGGTTTAGGAAGGGGAGAGTTACGCGTGATGCCATTGCAGTAATGAGGTTATTAATCGAGAGGAATATAGAACACAACCAGGAGGTATTTGCCTGTTTCGTAGATTTCGAAAAAGCGTTTGATAGAGTGAATTGGGAAAAACTAATGAGTATATTGCAGAAAATAGGAATAGATTGGAGGGAAAGGAGGCTAATCCGCAACCTGTACATGTCTCAGACTGCTCAGGTGCGGGTGGGAAACATGGAGTCAGGATGGGCAGTGTTAGGAAGGGGTGTAAGGCAGGGTTGCCCATTATCACCGTTGCTGTTCAACCTGTATGCAGAGGAAATGATCAAAGAGGCATGGGAAGAACTAGAGGTAGGAATGAAAGTGGGCGGGGAATTCGTAAAATCAGTTAGGTTTGCTGATGACCAAGCTTTAGTTTGTCAGTCAGCCAAGGGGCTGCAAGCATTGCTGAGTGAATTGGAAATTCAGTGCGACAGGTATGGGATGAGAATCAACATTAATAAAACAAAGGTTTTGCGATTTTCTAGAAAGAAAAAGGGCAAGCTTAACATTAAAATAGGAGGGCAAAAACTAGAGCAGGTAGAACAGTTTACGTATCTCGGTAGTGTTTTGGACCAACACGGTCAAAGTAGTAGGGACGTAAGGAGAAGAATTGCGCTAGGCAAAGAGGCTTTCACGAGGAGGAGGGAGTTGATGACGGGGACTTTGAGTAAGGATGTTAAGAAAAGACTCGTAAAAACTTTGATATGGAGCGTAGCTATGTACGGCGCGGAAACGTGGTCATTGAAGCAGGAGGATAGACGTAGACTGGAGGCTTTTGAAATGTGGGTGTGGAGAAGAATGGAGAAGGTGAAATGGACAGAGAAGAAAACAAATGAGGAAGTACTTGGTATGGTGGGCGAAGAGAGGGGTTTGCTGGGAGAAATCTTATGGAGGCAGGAAAAGTGGATCAAGGGGGTGTTGACCGGCAGTGGGATGTTGAAGACTGTGATGGAGGGTAGAGTGTTGGGCAAAAGAGGAAAGGGAAGGAACAGGATAGGGATGTTGGACGGGATGAAGGGAGGAAGAAAGTACTCAGAGATGAAGAGGGACCTGGTGTAGAGTAGAATTTAGGGTTGTGTTTTGTTAGTAGTCACAAAATATTTGTTTGGTAGTTGTGTCCATCGAAAAACCTACCTTAACTGGTAGATAACCTTAAAAAAAATATATATATATATATATATATATATATATATATATATATATATATATATATATATGTATGAGTCTCTCTTGAAGAAGGCCCCTGAGAGGGCCGAAAGCTCGAACAATTTACCGTGTAAGTGTTCTTTTATATGTGTCTATTCTTTTCTATTAGTGTTATGTTGTGTCAGCCAATTATATATATATATATATATATATATATATATATGTGTGTGTGTGTGTGGGCGTGTTTGTTTGTGTGTTTTAGTGTGTGTGTGGGTCGCGGAAGTCCAGGGGGTAGACCGTTGGACTGTTGACTGTAGGGGTCCGGGTTCGATTCCCGGGCAAGGCACTTTGGGCACCTGCAGCTCCACCCAAGCTAAGTGATTTTTCGGTAATCAGGTCATCCTGGGAAACAATATCCGGCACAAGGAAAGGAACTGGCCCCCCTTATTACTCTGATGTGTGAATTTCACACGCCGTCGGGCTTAGTACTAGGTAAACTCCAACCATATTCATAAACATCACCCACCAAACCCACCTTCGGGTACTGTGTTCATATATATATATATATATATATATATATATATATATATATATATATATATATATATATGTGTGTGTGTGTGTGTGTGTGTGTGTGTGTGTGTGTGTGTGTGTGTGTGTGTGTGTGTGCGTGTGCGTGTGTGTGCATACATATATGTATATTTAAAAAAAACCGTGAACACAGTAATCAACCCGAAGATCGGTTTAGTAGGTGATGGTAGAGTTCACCCAGAACAAAGCCCGACGGTGTGTGAAATTCACACATCAGGGTAGGGGGGCCAGTTCCTTTCCCTGCGCCGGTTAAGGTTTCCCAGGAAGACTGGTACACGAATTTGAAGCGTTTAATATAACTAATATGATTATAATCTTTAAAAATTTTATGAAGTTATAGTGTTACTGTAGATAAACGTTGTAAATTTTAGAGTATTTTTACTTTAAAATACCCAACCGCAATAATATATATTTTCTTAACGCAAAACAAATGCATAATTACAGTAAGGAGTCACAATTGTGTCTACAATCCCTTCCTTTAAATAAAACCTCGATAAGTTTTGCGTACATTTCGCTGCCCTTTCTCGCATTTAGAAATGAAGAGAGACGAAAAGCAAAAAAGAAGAATGCTTTTTCTTCACTCTTTTGATTTTAATACAGTTTTTAAGAAGGAAGGGATACTGGGACGGAAATGATACGGATGAATATCGGAAAATAATGACTTGATATCTTACTGTCTTACCGTACGATAACCTAGGTATATGAATATTCCACGCCGTAATTTTAGCCCTAATGCATGGTTCTATATGAACACGGTGAATGATTTTATTATGACGCGAGTATTCGTGGCAACATGGTAAAAACGGTCGGAAATGTGGTGGGTGGTCTGCTCTTTCATCGCAGCCGGTCGCTAGTTTCGTCCGAGCAGTCTGAATGGAAAGACGTGCCTCCGCGTGAAGCGAATTTTTCGACTTTGCAACACGATGGCACGAAGGAGCGTTGCGTTAGAGATGGGCGTGACGATGAGCATGGCAATGCCCCCAGCCACACGTCCTTCGTCGTTACCACCTTCCTGGCCTGAAGCACCATTCCGGTGGTCCCCCAACCCCCTTACAGTTCTAACATGGCTCAGTGCGACTGTTTTTTACTACCCCGAATGATGAGAGAGCTAAAAGGAAGACCAGTGGAAGACCGTGGAAAACATCCAAATGCATATATAGTATGCATGTACTCGTACAACGTCCCTGAGAGATATTTCCGTCGAGGTGTTTCAGAGTGCCTTCTTAGGCGTGGAAGATATTGCTCCACGAGAGTGTATAATTGATGCGGGGGAGAGGGTTTCTAAGAATATATAAGTATTTTTAAGAGTACATAAATCAATAAATCTAATTTTCCCGAAGAATGCACAATACTTTTACAGCGGAACCTGAATAATTTAAGAACAAGCCCTGGCGCCGGTCAGGGTTGTGTGATGTTTCTTGTGGGGGCGGAAGGGTACGGTGCGAATGATGGGGAAGGCGCTCAAGCGGGAAGGAAAAGAGTGGGTGGCGGTGAAAAGAGGCCGGCGATCAAGGGAGAATGGCTCGCTGCAAATGAAGAAGGATTTGTAATGAGAGCGAGTGGCATTCAGTCCCCGCGAATAATATAGTGGGCTGTGAAATGAAAGCGCCAATTTTATCGCCGTCAACATGGAAATTTAATGTGGTCAAGGGATTTTAAATTAAATGCGAAGAAGCATGTCGCAAGGGACAGGTTTATGTGCATACCATTCCCGTGAATAAAACCACACAGCGCTCGCCAGTGTGGTGGAAGTTTAAAAAAATTGATTAATGTTACTAGCAGTGATTAAATTATCGCATCAAAATGGATGTTATTTGTTAGCTAATGTTACTCTAACTTCATTACTGGATATATCCCCATATATATATATATATATATATATATATATATATATATATATATATATATATATATATATATATATATATGGGCTGACACAACATAACACAAATAGAAAAGAATAGACACATATAAAAGAACACTTACACGGTAAATTGTTCGAGCTTTCGGCCCTCTCAGGGGCCTTCTTCAAGAGAGACTCGGAGTGTCTCTCTTGAAGAAGGCCCCTGAGAGGGCCGAAAGCTCGAACAATTTACCGTGTAAGTGTTCTTTTATATGTGTCTATTCTTTTCTATTTGTGTTATGTTGTGTCAGCCCATTATTGTGCCGCTCGTATGAGTTTTTCCGGACAATCGTTATATATATATATATATATATATATATATATATATATATATATATATATATATATATATATATATATCCCCGGACTACAACCTTGACGTGGTGGAAGGGATGGTGCGTTCCGATGACTCCTAGAGCTGTGCTGGCGGGAGTAATAAAAATTGCTCCTGGTAGGGTCGCCCATGCCAGATAGGTCGAAGGTTAGGACCCAGACGAAAGGTAGTCCACGTTGCGTCTGTTCCTCAGTGAGGCGGCTGCAATGGCGTCTGACCCCAGTGGGGCGGCCAGTAAGTAATGGTGTCACGTTATAAACACTATTGAGGAAGGCAACGGGAAACCACCTCAATTATCATTCCCAAGATAAATACTATGATGGACAATACAGAGATTTTGAGGGCTGGCAACTACGGGGCTCGGTCCAATCGGCCGTGTGTCGCGCTCGGCAGCGGGAAAGGCAAGGCTTCCGCGGTTGTCATCCCACCAAACCCTTGCAATGGAAAACCAGCAGCAGCAGGAGAAAAGAAGCAGGAGAAGAAGACCAAATAGGTTAGAATAGGAACGTGAAATGTTAGGACAATGATGAGGAAAAGGAAATTGGAGAATGTTAAGCGAGAGATGGATAGGGGAAGAATAGATATTTTAAGTCTATGCGAGGTGAGATGGAAGGATAGCGGGGATTACTGGAGTGATAATTATAGAATAATATACAGCGGCGGGGACGAGAGCCAACGAGGGGTAGCCATAGTATTAAATGAAGAGGTAGGAGGAAACGTAGTCAACATAGAGCAGATAACGGATAGATTATTACTAATAGAGATAAAAGCAGAACCGAAGAACTTGGTTATTATTCAGGTATGCATGCCACCAAGCAACCATAAGGAAGAATAGGTCGATGGGATATACGATCAGTTGGAGGACATAATCCCGTGTGTTCCTGCAGGGAAACATTTGATAGTGATGGGGGATTGGAATACGACGGTAGGCGAAGGAAGAGATGGTGATGAGGTCGGGGACTACGGTTTAGGCACGAGGAATGACCGCGGGGAGAAAGCAGTTGAGTTCTACAGGAGACAGGGGTTAGTGATCACCAACACTTGGTTTAGACACCACAAAATACGCCGGTATACATGAAAAATGCCAGGTGACTCAGAAAGGTATCAGCTAGATTAAATCTTGGTTAGACACAGGTTTAGGAACAGTGTGATAAATTCACACAGTTTCCCGTGAGCGGATGCGGACTCTGACCACAATTTAGTTGTTATGAAATGTAGCGTCCGTTTCAAAAAGATAAGGCAGGGGCGGCGAGGTAGAAAAGTGAATGTAGAAGCATTAAAAGTTTTGAAAAGGAAGGAATACAAACAGGCGGTAGAGGAAATCATGGAGGATGGTAAGGAGCTAAGTAATATCCAAGAAAAATGGAAGAGTTTCAAGAAAGGGTTGTCTAAACCCGCAAAAGGCACTATTGGAACCGTTAACGATAAAAAGACTAGGAAACCATGGACCACGGATGAGATGATTACAAAGATGGATGAGTGGCGAAAATAGAAGAATGTAAATACAGAATTAGGCAAAATGAAGTACAAAGAATTGAACAATATATTGAGGTGGGCAATATATATATATATATATATATATATATATATATATATATATATATATATATATATATATATATAATTTCGTCGACGTAACAGGGAAGTGCCGAATAATAAATTGGAAAGAAACAAACAATATAGAAACACATAAAAAGAACACCCACACGTTATTTCTTGATAATTTCGACGGAATTCCGCTCTGTCTTCATCGGAAGATAGGGAAGTAATGACTATTGGAATAGTGGGGGTGAGGGGTGCAAGAGAAAGGGAAGGGGGCCAGAGGAAGGGGAGAACGGGAGGTGGAGGAGTTTGAGGAATGGTTGGGGAGAGGAAACGGAGATGATAGGCTGGAGGGGAGCGGAAATAGGGAAGGGGGGAGAGGAAGGAGGTGGAATTGACTCAAAATCGGAAAAGAAAATCTGCTCACCGCAAATATTGCAGCATCCGAGACCCAGGTTTCAACTTATAAGTCGTGGTCAAGGCGAAACAAAGGCCTCGTACACCAAAACTCATGCGGAAAAACAAAGCATTCAACTCTCCGATATGCATCGCTTCCACAAACTTGTAAACTCTGCCCGGCCTTTTACAAAGGCCAATGTTCCACACCCCTGAATCTTAGGATTAACAACCACCGCACCTCGTGCAATCCCTTCTCCCCGTCCGCGGGTTTCCCCATCCCTAAACATGCTCCCCATCATAATACCCCTTTCAACTAGTGTAACAATATTTCCTAGCGTCCCTTCCCACAACAATTGTCCTAGCGTCGCAAATGATTAGATAGGATGGACAGCAAGAGAAACCAAAATGATTACAAAGAGTGCTCTCATTTCCATCGTATCAACAAAGTCTGAATAAGCAGCTATATATCAACACCACCACACCATAACACCTTCAAGAGATTACAGATGAAAACTGATCAGTAGCCTTTCAGTGAATTTTCATAGTCGAAAGGCCACTCAGGAAAAAAAACGAGCAAACAATTGGGCTGAGCTTCCCGACATGTACAAAACTGAAGGAAAAATTATAGTAAGAATTATACTTTTTGAAAAGCATTTAAAATAGCTAATAAAAAATTTAAAAATTAGTTATGTAATTCTATGGAATTCAACCTATCGATAGCACAAAAACCATAAATTATTAAAGAAAAAACCATAAGTTACAGCGATTTAAACAATAGTCTACGCAAGAGCCGATATATCGGCCCGCCGCACTTTTCGCCAGGGATACAAAAGCCGATATATCGGCCCGCCGCACTAAGAGGGTTAAATATATTTGCATGTAAGTACTTTCTTTCGTTTTCGATTAAGTTTGTCAAGACCAACTAATATTTGTGTAGAGGTAAAATGATTTAGTTTTGAATGTGGTATGTGTTTCCTTGGGTGGTGACTAAACATCCCCCGCCACACATCCTTGCGGCATCTTGCGGGGTATTGTTTAGATGTAGACGTTGAGCTGGATCTGGTGTAGTGTCTTTAACTGAAATGTTTTCGTCGAACTTTGGCAAATTTTGTGAGCTCTTTTCAATTTTCTATTAAAATATTACGTACTAGCGTGAATTTGGGCGAAGTATAATGTTATATCCGTCTTCTAACGCAAACCAAAGTTACGCGAGAGAGGCCTCGTTGACAGTCGACGTCATAACGTTATCTCAGTTCTCGTGAGGTTAAATTAGTGTATGAATGTGGAAAGTCTGCGGAGCATGAAAAGAGAAGTAAAAGGGGTTTGTTTCATAATGAAGCAGTTTCTCAAAGTTTCTTCGGCTACATTCAACTTTTCATGGAAGGAAGATTACTAAGCAAGTCTCGAGCTTCTGATCTACATCTGCATCCACATAATAACCGCAAGCCGCCGCAAGGGCGAGTGGAGGGGGGTGTTAGGCCGCCGCCCGTAAAATAGAACAAAAAAAATCAACACACTGCTATGACATTATGCGCCGTGCTTAGTGGGTAAGCGCGGTGAATTTCATATCGAACACGTGCAATCAAATTGCGATGAAATGATTGCATCACTTGCTCCAAGTACACTCATTGAAAACGGGATACCCTCTGACCCGATTGGGACTCCTGCCCTAAAGTCTTCGAAAATGTTCTCTGGATTTGGCGATCTTTTGAATTGATTGAGAGAATGTGCTTTGGAACGTTTTCTGTTGATTTGTGCTATTTAAAGTAACTTTAACATATAGCAAGGAATCGGTAACAATTGCTATGAATTCAACTGTTAACCAAGTAGTTGTGTATTTAAGGGGAGGCGACCGACAGCAGAGGTCAATTGTGCCGTTAGGGATGGATGGGGAAGGACGAAGGGTGGAGAGAGAAACCCGGCGTCGGCATTAGACTACTCTAATAAAGGGAGGAGCCAATGGGTCATACATACAATTTAACTTCCCTTCCGTCGGACAGCGTACTCAAACTAAGTGCCCTCCACCACAAAGCACCTAAGTAGGGATTGGGTTAACACTGAAAAATATCTGCCGCCGCCGGAATTCGAACCATGGACCTCTATATTGGAGGCTAGCACTGTAGCCACCGCAACATCCCGATCCCACTGTATACCAAATATGTCCACAATTGTTTTGTAAACCTCGGGGTATTAGGGTTCCAAAACGTGGTCCCCGGAACAAGAAGTGGAAGACCGATGGAAGTTTTTGAGATTCGGATTTGGGAAATATTGGGAAATAGAAAGGACGGGAAATAAAACAAAGGTGTTGCGCTTGGTGAGAAAAGAGATTAATTAGGTAGGGGAAGCGAAGAAATTGGAATGTTTAAGACTCGACAAGAGGAGAGAATTTTCGGTTTGCGATTTGGAGTAAGGATATACATAGATTCGACATTCTCCATGGAATCAAGGGAAGAGGAAGTTATTTAGTGGTAAAAGAATTGTTATTTGCAAAACGCAGGATGAATTTATAGGGGTACCTAGGGCAATCCTGGGCAGGGCTTGGGAGTGTAACGGTGCGTAGTGTCTGGACCCGTCCAACACTTAACGCAGCCGACGAACTACTGCCGATAATAAAGGATATCCATCGATTTGACGGAGCGATCCGTTGGCTGAGGACCGCCTTTCCTTCTACGAAATCTTTCTTTTATTCTCGAGACACCTGCTCTCGCCCCCCCGCCCCCGGTCTCCTCCCCAAGGTACCCGCCACCCTGGCTCCCGTCCCACGGGGCGACCCCTTGTCGCGTGCCGATGTTTCAGCGGAAACAAACGCCGCTGCCTCAGAACTAAAGAGGACATTTTAGAGTCGGATTATTTTTATCGACTGAGCTTCTCGATTCAGGGGCGGAATGTCGGGTATTTCATAAGCAGCTTGGGGCTATGAGTGAGTATTTACGGCTTCCGCCGCAATGTCCATCCGCATGTTGATCCCGTCGTCCGCCGTTTAATGGACCTTTTATCCATCCGGGTGACACATGGCCCAAGGGAATCCCGCTGAGGGCAAGTTTGGACGGGTACTTTAGGACCGGTTTCACCATCCATTCAGTCTTCGTGCACCTAATCGAAATCTACATGTTACCGCGCGAGTCAACTTGAGTGCGTGTGTGGCTGCGTATATTTTTGCTCCCACTCTGAACCACTACATCGGCATGAAGAAATCTACATCTACTTAATACCCCGCAAGCCGCCGCAAGGACGTGTGGCGGGGGGTGTTAGGACACCACCCGTAATTTAGAAAAGAAAAAAAACAACATGCAAAAACCACAAGTTCCTACATCCACAAAAAACACGCCATACATTCATGCAAGAACATTTACGACCCACACACATGCAAACCCTCAAACTACCAACTAACATACACATGCACCTGAAAGTATACCTAACATCTTAGCAATTTTTAATGTTGCTCCGACTTGTAAATTCAATGTTTTTAATATTTCTAAAGTGACTTTGGTTTCTTACTATTATGATTTCTGATTGTTTGGGGATAGAATGAGTATTTGTATCTATCTGTACTGGAATGTATCTCCCTTATTTTATCTTTGTGGTCTGATCTACCTAAGTAGTGTGGGGCCATTATAATGCCTTCATTGTCATAGTTGAACTCGTTTGTTCTGAACCTTTCTAAAAGTCTAAGCCTCGCTTGTTCTCTCCGTACTTCAAGTGGTTCCCAGCCTAAATCCCCTAAGAGACCTGTCACACTTGTGTTCTTATTATAAAAGTTTTTAACGAATCTAGCGGATTTTCTCTGGACTTTATCTGATTTTTTTTTCCAAATTTTCTCCCAAGGATCCAAAATAATTGTGGCATATTCCAAATGAGGTCTAAATATAGCAAAATAACACCTCTCTTTAACTTATTAATTACATTTCCCCACCACCCGATTTTTGAAGCCGAGTTTCTTTAAAGCTGACCCGCATATTTTCCTGATATGCTCCGCTCCCCATGAAGGGCGTGGTGTTAGAACAACCCCCAAATATTTAACTTGAGTGGCCGTAGTCAGTACTGAACCCTCTATTTCGTAGTCTATATCCTGTTCGTGGCTTCCTTTGTTCCAAAATTTTAAAACTGCGCATTTATCTATATTAAATCCTCATTTATTGCACCATTCTGAGATATTTTCTAGTCTCTAGAGAGTAGCTCGCGATCTAGTTGGCACTTTATTTCCCTGTATACCACTGTGTTGTCAGCAAGTAACCTGAGATTGCTACCAACATGTGTGCTTAAGTCATTAATGTATATTAAGAACAGAATAGGCCCTATTACACTTCCCTGGGGGACGCCCGATGTTACATATCTATCCGTTGAGCACAACCCATCAATGAGTACTATTTGTTTGCAATTTGACAAGAAGTCTTTAATCCAATTAATTATTTTTTATTTATTCAATAGTATTTAAGTTTATGTAGCAGTTAATTGTTAGCGACTTTGTCGAAGGCTTTTTTGAAATCCAGGAATACTGCTTCGACTTGTGTGTTGTTTTCTCCCGATCTAAGTATATCGTGATTGAAGAGACCAAATTGTGTTTCGCAAGATCTGCTTTTCCTAAATCCGTGCTGGTTGTGGATTAGTACTTTCCTACTATCAAGAAATCTCATAATGTTAGTGACAATAATGTGTTCCAATATTTTACAAGAGATCGATGTTAAAGAAATGGGTCGGTAATTGGTTGGTTTATCCCTAACGCCATCTTTATAGATGGGAGTTATATGGGCTAGCCTCCAGTCGCGAGGCACTGAGCCTTCTTCTATAGATTTAAGAAAAACGATATCTAAAAACGGGGCAATGCCTTCAGCTAATTCCTTTAATATTCTAGCAGGTATTTCTTCCGGACCAGGTGCCTTGTGTGCTTTCTGCTACGGAGCAGATGTACTATTCCCTGCTTGGTCAGTGTAATATCCCTCATGTGTTCCCCGGGTGGGTGATGAGGATCGTTTGGTGCGTTTGTGTTTTTATTGTAGACGCTCTGGAAAAAATGTTTAAAATATTTGCCTTTTTCAGGCTATCTGTAATGATTTCTGCATTTTCCGTCTTCAAAGAATGAACAGTTGGACGTTTACCCTGTATTTCCTTAACATAGGACCAGAATGATTTTGGATTTTCCTCAAGATATTTGCTTAGCATTTTAGATTTAAAAGAGTGTTGTGCTGTGCGCATAATACTTTTTGTCTTACTACGACATTCTTTTAGTTGCTGTTTGGATGTATTCATATAAACTGTATCGTCACTTTTTAAACTCTTTTTGAAATTTGACTGTAGCTTTCTTTGCCTTCTTAATGCCGATCTGACTTCCCCGTTGTACCATCTAGGTTCCTTACTGTCGTTTTTGAGTTTGGACGGGATATACGTCTTCATTCATTTGCGTGAAATATTTCAGAAATAATTCCAAGTGTTCTGTGTATTGGTTGTCAGTGTTTTTGTCTTGTATTCTGGTAATTTTATTTTTAAATATTCTCGTAGTCCGTTAAAATGTGCCTTGTTGTGTAGGTATATTTTTCGCTTTTCTTTGTTTATTTTGACGAACTTAGTTTTTAACTCTACAAGAATAGCCTTATGGTCACTGATTCCGTCTATTATTTCAATGTTATTAATGATTTCGGGCATAGAAGTCGCAAAGATGTCTAGTATTCTTTGGCCCCGTGTTGATGATTTAACAATTTGTTCTAAGGAGAGTTTTATGAATATATGAAGGAGTTCTAGGCATGAATCTCGGTTTTTGACGGATTTTCCTACGCAGTGGTTTTCCCGTTCAATTGACGGTAGATTTTTGTCACCAACGATTATAATATTACTGTTGTTATGTCTGCTGCTGATAGTGGATATTTGTTCGCCGAGCTTGTGTAGGACATCTGTGATAGAATCTGGGGGTCTATAAAATGAACACACGAATAGGCTTCTGCCGTTGTAGTCGTTAATGCCGCACCAAACGCTTTCTCTGTCGTTTACGTCGCATTCATATCGTTGGCTACTAAGATGTGACTTTACTGCAGTGAATACTCCCCCACCCAATCTATTTGGTCTGTACCTTCTGTAAATTGTGAAACCGTTTGGAAAAACCTCATTGTTTGCTATATCTCCCGTGAGCCAACTTTCCGTTCCAACTACTATGGCTGCATTTGTACTGACAAAAAAATGTTCAATATCCGATATTTTGTTTCTAATGCTACGGAAGTTTAATGTTATAATTTTAATTTGGTCAAATACTTTTTGTTTTTTGGTTTTATGTACGCTAACAAAACTGTTTTGAGACGATTCGTGGTTAACAGAGACAAAAGAATTACATTCACTTGAATTGCTATCTGTTATGTATGTAGAGGCACCAATTTTATTAAATTTACGTATGTTATATGTTGTTTTAATGCAAGTGTTTGTTTGTTCAATTTTTTTGGGGATTTGAGAGACATAACCTGATCTTAATTGACAAAAAGCAATGGATTCTACTTTATTTATCCCAGTATATGACTTACGCTCTTGCCTACCAACTATGCTGAACCCTCGAAACGTGTTCGTGTAACCTACGCGCTACCAACTGCGATGCCTCGGAAGTATAATGCACCCCGCAGCGATTAAGGGGTACCCGACACGATGAGAGGACAGGCCTCAGATTAACGAAGTCCGCTCCGATTTCCCGGCAAAATCCCAGCAATCTCTGATTGAAACCCTCAATTCGGCTCCAAACGAGCTTTCCAGGCGTCGTACCCTGCCGCCTGGTATACACCAGGACGACAAGAATCCTACATGTTATTCTTTTTATTTGATAAACCCATCTTTTTAACAGTTCTACAGCATAATTTGAATTTACGTAACCTGTTATTGCATGACGTTACATGTGAGTACTTTATTTCGGGCTTGATTAAGGTTTGCCGAGGGCTTGATCAAACTAATATTTGTCTTCAGGTGAAATGATTTGGTTGTGCGTGGGGTTTTATTCTGGTCTACGGGTGGTGACATAACACCCCCCTTGCGGCGGTTCGCGGGGTATCGCGTAGTTGCAAATGCCGCGATCGGTCCTCTTCCGCGAGTGGGCGTTGGGCGGAGTGTGACGGACGCCATCGAAGGTGCACTTTGGCGTCCTTCGGCGGAAGCCGCCACACGATTCCAGCCCACCATTAAAAGCAGCAGCCCTTCCCGCCGGTGAAACTTCGCCGCCTCGTCCAGACGGCCCCCCTCCTCTCTGGAGATCCCTCCATTATCCTCAGCGCTCGCCTCCTGTGTCTTCCCATGACCGCCGTCTACGGAAGACCGGGGTGGCGACCACCTGTCCGTCGCCCCCCCCTCCCCCCTCCTCTCACCCCCTGCTATCCGATGACACAAGTCTTGAAAGGTGAGGAGGGGGAGTGCCTCTCCTCCCTCCACTCTGCCTCCTACTCCGAGGCGTTTGTTTCACCAGGGATACTTCCCACGGCCTTCATCCGCGCCCTCCCCTTTCCCCCCTCCCCCGCTTTTTTTCCCTCGTCACTAAGGAAAGCGCCATTAGAGGTTGTTACGCGAGTCTCGGGAATCTTTTCCGCCAGCCATTAGTCCAATCGCGCTCCGCAAGATAAGGTCGACATGCCGCGCGGGTGGTTGGGGGCGGGGGGAAATATTCGGGGCGGGTTGTGTAGTGTGAGGCGTGCATTGTTCGACCGCCATTGGGGTCACAGCGGTCCCAAGCTGGCGATGAATGCGCTGAGTGGTTGGTGGGGCTGCTCATGGTTTAGGTGGCAGTGCGGACTTGGCCCGGATCTGGATATCATGCGAGAGTGGGGGGGAATATTGGACTCATCGGAGAAGTAAATCCCTCAATCAATTGCGCCTAAAGGGTATAAATAAACTAGATGTGCTCGAATCAAGAAATCCAGGTTAGGTCAAATACTTGGGTGAAGCACTTTAAAATTCACGCACATTCAAATAACGATGTAGCAATGTTAAAAAGCTGAGTGCATTAAAGAAAAAGAATAACTTGCAGGAATAAGCATGGAAGATATCTACTCAGTCATTTCTAATTTTCTCCTATGTGTTGCCGTTACGTCTATTATGATCTATAATGGTTCGAGGAAAACAACGGCATTTTAAATATCTATCCGTTCTACAATAAATCTCCCCTATTTCACTCTAGTGATCTGATCTACCTGTAAGTAAGTGGGGGCCTGTAATAAGTCCTCCTCATCCTCAGATATGTGACCTGCCTCAAAATTATGCTGTAGATGTGACCTCTATTTGAGCCTACGGTCAACTAGTGGCTCCCTCCTTCATATATTTATGAAATGAGCGCATACTTCTATTTAATCTTTCTGAAAATAGGATATCTTTCACTGGATGTGTTCTAGATGAGTGTGTTTGTGTTTCCAATGGTTCCAGTTGTGTTAAACGTTGGAAGAAAGGAAGTCATAAATAGGACGTTTTCTCATCATAAGTAGATGGCGAGGCGAAAATGGAGGACGTCGAGAGTCAGACGCGGGCGTTCTAAAGGTGTCTGGAGATCATTGGCACGGCGGAAAGACGAGTTCTTTTTATGTATATACATATTATATATATATATATATATATATATATATATATACACATATATATATACTACATAAAGGGTGGTGATAGGGGGATATTAAATTAAAGAAAAGGTCATTGGAATCCGCTCTCCTTTTTAAATTGATGTCCCTCTCAAATATCAGCGTTCGGACTTGATCACTAAAGTTAACAACAGTATCACGAGTAACTTACTTTTACTGAAATCATTACTTAAATCTCAGAAATTACTCAAATCTTGGGAAGGACAAAGGCTAAAATTTAAGCATAGTCAACCCTGGAGAATAATATCAATATCAATGAACTACTTTTAATGCTAGACTTCCCCTTTTAACCTCTTCATTTGAGATTATACATTGGATCCCAAGTGCATACTAAAACAAGAGAATGAAATAACCGCCAGAGCAGTATTTTTTTGGGACCCATTGGCGGAGTCGAGAAGTATTTGAATGCAGTATGAGAATCCGGGGAGCCATTCCCATTGCAGCGGTCATGACTCTACATTAGACCTGTATGCAATCACGTGTTTCCCATATCACGTGTCTCTCCGTTGCGGCCCGTCGTGATTTGATTGTAATTCGAGTCCTCCGTGACTCTCCCCTCCGTCGAGAGGCGTCCTCGCAGCAGGGAGAGTGCGGGGAAGGGGGGTCGCTGGAATATGGGGGGGGGGGGAGGCGCGTTGGTGAGTGGTTCAGTAATGATCATAGGAGCACCGTGGTGGTGCCCTTGCACTCACGCCGTACGAGGCGGTGCTCGGAAGGGGGCGCCGCTGAGAATGGCGTGTTACAAGTGTGTTCTTGAATGGTAGGGGATGTCAGATTCCCAGCTAATAATGATAGAATAACGCAGTATTTTTGACATTTCGGTCATTTTCACTATCGAGAGTATTTTAATAGTATAAACAATATTTTAATTATATGTTGTTGTGTCGTAAATCTCCAGGAAACATTGTAAAAATGTACGAATCCGTTACTACTGTCTAAAGAGTCATATGAGGAAAGGGAACGTTTCTGATGTCCAAGAAACTGTGGGATATGCGGCAACAGTAATTTCGGAGGGTAAGAGGAAGCCTCGATGGCTTAAATGGCGAAAGGACTTCGCTGGACTTCGAGGGATTCGGGCTCCAATCCCGGTCAAGGCGAATGACTTTTACACTCTGCAATTGTGGCATTTCTAATGTCGTGCTGTTCTAATGCGATCTCGCTTACCAGTGAAAATGGAGTACCAGTGTAAAGGAAAACTTAATCACACTAAATAAATTACTTACATTCAACAATACCCAATTAGTAAAGGGTTTCTATTTTCAAATCATGCGGGGGAATTGTTCAATAGATGGGTCTATTAAATAAAAAATAAATGCAAGGAAAAAAATGTCGGATATTGACACAATATATAGTATGCACTACCAATTCTAATTATCTCTTACGCGGCCCCTTGGCGCCTTTCCTTACGTGTTGGCTAATTCCGACGCCGGGTTTCTCTCTCCACCCTTCCTCCTTGCCTGTCCATCCCTAAGGGCGCAAATGACCTCAGCCTTCGTTCACCTCCCCTAAATACTACTACTGATGCTAGTTTTAATGGAACGGCAATTAAATTTAGTGATTACATTTGACGCATTGGGCTACGAGTACATAGAAGTTGTACAAGATACACCTGTATCTTAAAGTGAACTGGAATGAAAACAATCGCCATCCATCAATAGCATGTATTTGACAGCAATTAGGATTTAAACTTGTTTTTTCGAGGATTTCTTCAAGGTGATGATATTTGAATGGAATTGTTAAACGATAGATATTTCGACAAAATCGATTATAATATCGATATTTGACGGTATCGTTAATTTTATTTATAGTCGCTAGTTCCAGGAGGACAGCAAGTTGATGAGACCATTGTGCTGCGAATCAAAAATAATGGGGGATTTCTCATGCTAACAAATCCGAATACCACGGGAATTAATCCCGACGAGATATTTTCCTAAAGAGTCGTAATTACGAGTGTAAGATGAAAAGTAATCGGCCTGACACGTTGGATATGGCGTTCCAATCAGCGAACATTTATGATTCCTGCCTGGGTACACGTGTCATTAGTTCACAAGACAAGTTTCAACTTGTTGTCTTGAGTAGTTTGCTTACATGTAATGTTGCAGTGGACGTTGACCAGCTGGATGCCATTATTCACGAGAAGAGAACTGGGGCTTGAAGAAATAAATGTAATCATCTTCCAGCCGGACAACGTACCTGCTCTCACGAAGGCTAATATTCTCCTGATGTAGCACCCTCAAGACTTCAATCTTTTACCTAACATGAAGAAGTTTTTCCTGGGAAATGCTTGCCATCTAACTAATATTATTATTATATTAATCTCGTGGCTAATAGGCAATTGTCCTGGGGGTAACGATAAGTCTGGTCAACGCTCAGACAAGAGGCTCTCATGTAAAATGACATTTAAGACTACCAACTGCATCTTTATCATCACACATGGGTCAGGTTCACACCATACGAGTGCAATACTACGCACCGTCCATCGCCTCACTACGTCCATTCTCACGTACTCTGCAATTTCATACGCCATTCAAAATCACGCGCCGTTAACACAGCATTCATATTTGCAATACAACTTCTCACGCTTCGAATTTTAGAGGGTCGTAGATGAATATTTTCACAGCCTTCCAGACTCTCACTTCCGGGAAGGAATACTGATGCTTAAGAAACGCTGGATCAAGTGTGTTGAAGTCAAGGGAGATAATTTGGAAGATTAAATCATATTTCAACTGAAAATCGCGGTCTTTCATGTTCAGGCCGAGAACTTTTCACCTCGACCTCGTAATATTCTGAATGTTTACATTCTAACCGATTCCCAAAGGGTTTCATCCTTGTTGCCCCAAGATTACGCATCTACACAGCTCTGCCCGGGCGTGTGACCCCGGGCAGAGCTGTACGATGGAGCTTTATCAGCCTCCCCTGCCCCCCTGGGAGAAGGCGTGTGATTTTCGCAGCCGTGATCATATCCCCGACTGCGGGCGCCGTTTTAAACGTCGCAATTGTAAAAGTTTCACGTCTCCATAAGGCGAGAGGAATACCTCATCCTTCGCTGGTCGTAAACTTGGCATTTATTTGCCAAGTTTCGGGTCATTTTGCACGCTGCTCCCTCAAATTGTAGCGAGGCTGCTTTTATCAGCTGGCGCGTGCCCTCCCCCCGTCCGCAGCGCCGCGGCGTGGGGAGTTCGGGTACCTTTCCGTTCTATGTGGATGGGATGGATCTTTCTCGCTCCCCATTCCACGAACGCCGGCAGCGGAGCGTCGAATGGCTCCGAAATCCCGACTCGGCTTGAAACTGCTGGAACTGGAGTTGAGGGCTGGAATGAAATATGAGCCGCAAGCTCTTCACCGGAGCAGAAAATATACCCAGCCCACCCATTCTGGTAGTTTCATTCCTTCTCCTTGCCATGGATCTTGAATGAGTGTGAGAGCGAATGTTTAGGTGTCTCAAGGTCGCGGACTGCATAAGTTCCGCTTGAGATGTAAAACTTGATTCAGTACTTCGTGTTTACATCTACGCCGTGCCCTACCAACCGTCCAGGAGGCGTGTGGCGGGGGGTGTTAGGTCACAAGCCCTCGGCAACTAAAAGATGAGTTCGAGCTGGGTGATTCATGTTCAGGTTCATCGGTTTTTGCATTTTCCTTTGTTTCTCTTGGGTTTTGGTTTTTTTTCAATATTTTAAATCAATTCAGTTTAATTTGGTTGGACGTTTTTATCCAGTTAGTAGTAACTACGTCGACATCGAATGCTTTCCAAATTTTCTCAGGCATGATTAAACAAATTAAGAGTTACTTTGTGCTAAAACACATTGTTTCATTAATCGCCTGCTGACACGGGGTCTGAATTTTTCTTACCAAGGACACTTATATGGGACAATGCTCTCGGAATAACCGAGGACGTGGGACACCTCAGCGAAGAGAGCATTACTTGGCAAAGTAAGTGTTCGTGTTTAGGCCGTGTATCGGTGGCTGATAATGCCCTCACCTCAGGTGAACCTGGTATCCGAAGAGCAAATACATTTCTGAAGGGCTCCAGTATTGGCTCCCAGCAAACATCGAGATGTCCTTCCGTGGTAGGTCTACATATATCGTTGACTCATGAGAGAGGGGGCTCCCTTCTGGAAAAAAAACCTCTTATTCACAATAGTGGCCGCGTTCATTTTTGGCCGATGTGATGTATGGAATGCGTTAAACAGGATCCGCCCCAAGTAGTTGATCGTGTATTGTTCCGAATGAATGTCCAGAGTAAATTGAAATGATCGATGGAGATTGATTGACAGAATTGAACACTGTAGAGATGTTAGGTATACTTTCAGGTGCATGTGTATGTTAGTTGGTAGTTTGAGTGTTTGCATATGTGTGGGGTGTAAGTGTTCATGCATGAATGTATGCCATGTTTTATATATATATATATATATATATATATGATTTTGTGGTTATTGCATGCGGTTTTTTTTTCTTTTTCTTTTCTAAATTACGGGTGGTGTCCTAGCACCCCCCGCCACACGCCCTTGCGGCGGCTTGCGGGGTATTAAGTAGATGTAGATGTAGATGACAGCGCAGCTCTCGAAGGCGACAAATCCTTCGGGGTCACATCCCGAGAGAGAAAGGGGAATAGAGGTCAGTAAAGGAACATGGGTGATAAGATATATGTCGAACATCTTTGCGTAATTAATTCCCTCATTTTTCTCGGCATTCAACTAAAGGTGTCCTTTGGGACTTATTAAAATTCTAAATTTTTTGTGTGTCAAGATTAATTTCATAATTATATTCAAGTCACCGCAGGGGAGCATGGGAAGGGCTTTCAATCGCCAGCCTGTAGGGGGACTAGCTGTTGGGTCATGAATGCATTTGTATTGCAGTCGATAAATACGATGAATTCATGGAGAGCATGAACGCTATCACTAAATCTAGTGATTTTTCAATGGCCACGTGTTTTTTTCTATACATTTTCTCCTCCTCTTTTACATTTTATCATTGCTTTTGTACAGGAGTACATACCGTTTTCTCGAGTAAAACATTCCTCTTATAGTCCACGTTAAGTGTTAAATGTATTTTGACAAATCCTTCCGTCTAATGTTAAGAAAAGGCTTTATCCATCAATTCACTTACACCGAAGCAATCAAATCATTTCTAACGAGTTCTACATGATTGTTACATTAGAAATCCATAATAAGTTAAGTAGCAGTTATAATTACCCAAATACACTTTAATGAATCCAGGATATACAGGTCAACCCTGCCTTTATTCACCGGAAGCTACTACAGATAATTTAATAATGTCAATTGTATTTTATTATACCATTCCTCGCACCAATTCAATAAATTACCAAATTCATTTGATTGGCGCGAATAGTTTTCTCAGGCAACATTTTACCGAATATAATCCAAAGATGTTTGTGGTATTGAGCGTCAATTACCAATTGGTGTGCGCTGCAATGATGAAGAATGAAGTAGACGTAATTCACCAATATCAGTGTCTCTGCCGACAAGGCAAAGTGGCCTTAGCACGGGGAATAGTCTTTGCGTAGGCATTTTTCGTTTTCAGTGACTTTGTGTGCCCAACTTATATTATTGTGACTTTCGGTCATAATGGTGAACATATTTGCCTCAGATACTGCATGTCACAGTCTGTTGAATTTAGTTGATTGAATTCGGTGAGGTAGTGGATTTCTAAGGAGCGTGATTGGAGGGTGTATGGAAGGCAATGAAGATCTGTGGGCGAAGACAGGTGAAGTAGGATGTAAGGCGGGAGACTACAGAAGTAATGCGCATTGTATGGGAGAAAAGATTAATTGATTTACGTACTGGTACAAACTCTAAAAATTCTTCAAAATACCCTCCCCCTGCACCAATAATAATGCATACAATTGCGCGGAGACGTGTCTGCCACGCCTAAGAAGACACCCTGAAACTCCTCTCGACGGGAATGTCTATCTCAGGAACGTTGAGTAATATGCACTCCCGGATCAAGCGCAATACTTCCATGAGGGTCAATGTATGTGAGAGAATTGCACTGTGCGAGTTAGTATTGGAAGGGAAAGAGTTGATTGCCGCAATTGGCCAATCTTTGGATTGAAATACTGGCGATTAAGACGAATTTTTATGGGAAACTGAATGGCATAAAAGGGAAAGCAACAAAATACCCGTGCGACAAATCGAGTCGGCTCCGTATTCACGTATTTTCATGAAAGCCAACCTCCGGTTTGATCACTTGTCAATTGAAAATACGTCTTTTTCGGCGACCTAAGTACGCACTGGAGCATGGTAATAAGGCCAAGGTTACAAAGGGGCGTTTCAGGCGTGATATGGTGGAATATCCCGATTGATTAAAAATTGGTTGGCACACGTGCGCGCATGCGAGTGTGCGTGTGTGTGTGAGAGAGAGATTGTGTTTGTGTGTGAGAGTGTGTGCGTGTGAGAGTGTGTGATCTGTGTGTTTGTGTGTGAAAGTGTGTTACCCGTGTGGGTGTGTGTGAGAGTGTGTGCTTGAGAGAGTGTGTGGTCTGTGAGAGTGTGTGTGTGTTCTTTTTTTAAGAGTTCATGGGAAATACATTATGCACTGTCAGACGGGGAACCCTCATGTTTCCTGTCCCTCGTGCCGAACGGACTCCCACCGACTAAAACCCCTCGTCTCTTCCCCTCTGGTCATGATTTTCTCCCGCGGTACTGCTGGTGGCTTACTACTTCGCGGGTGAGAACATTAGCCGTAGGTTTTCCTCTATAACTATACTTCCGCTTCCATTGTATCACTCCTAGCGCGCTCTGCTCGGCGCAGCTCCTTCATGATGGCGGTAATGAAGTCGCAAATCACGCTCCAGGTCGCCTCCGACGACAGCATATGCTCCGCCAGGTTCTCCGGCGTCAGTTGAGTGTGTACCCTTGATACAAGGGCGTCGCGCGATGCACTGAACCGTGGGCACTCAAAAATCGCTTGTTCAGTTTTACCCTCAACTCCTGGGGAAACAACTTTCCACCAAAAAAATTATTAATGCGACAGGTTTCAATGTAACTACATCATCGTCAGGTCGATGATGTAGTTATATTGAAATCGGTCGCATTCATAAATTTTATTTTGAGGAAAATTACCAATTTTTAATTAAAAATAATGAAAAAAGCCAAGGTTATCTTTGGGGTTGGATTTAATTGTTTACGATGGAGACGTCAAACACCTCCGCGTTTGACCTTCCAGGACAAACGCGATGACAGGTGACTTATCTTCATTGGCCGTCGCTTTATTTGCCAGAAAATAAGGCACGTGGATCTCTTTCTCGTCAAACTAACTGCGAAATGGAAGGAAGTGCGTCACGGGTGAGCGGCTGCCTCGCTCGAATCCGAATGCGAAGCACGACATCTCCAGATCACTCTCGATCATTCCCAGGAATGGGAATGTGCGTCGCCGGGCGCGGAGTCCCTCGGAGGACTCCGCTCACGCCCGCTCCCGGTTAAGCTATCAGAATATTAGGATTGATCAAAAGAGTGTTGCGGAAATGCGAGTTGAAGCAGCGATGTAATTTATCACTCGTTAGGGTACACTAAGAAATGTTGCTAGCATACGTGTCCCTTAATCGGAGGTTTACTTTGTCAGTCAAATAATCGGGTTTGACCAAAATGAGCTATAGGTACTTGTTTCGGGCTAGATGCCATAGTGCTGCAATAAATAGTATGGGTATATTCTTCTATGAACCAGGTAGGGGAAAACTCGCCGAGCAGAGGTTAATAGGTAGGCAAGCTCTTCCATAGAATTCAAGGAAAAATCTTTCATGAGGACGCGGAAAGCATTAAATATTCACAAAATACCAAGGAAAGTAAATTGATAGTAATTTTACCAGTGATATACACTCTGTAACCGGAAAGCTTACGGTAGGAGAGATTATAGTATGTCAAAAAATATGGAGATTAAGTCTAGAACACATAGATTTAGAATGTCATTTTTTCAAGAACAATAAGAGATTAGAATAACATCGTTCGACCGCGGTAGAGGTCATATTCGGGTCGAAAGTAGTCTGGTTTGTGTTCATCCCCTGCCACAAACCGTAGCGGTGGCTTGCTTGGTACATAAATAAATTAAGGAAAATTAATTTTTCCGGTTTAGGATGCAGAAAGTGGCCGATAGAATATTGTGTTCGTCTAGGTAACCTGTAACGTACTGTTATGGGACCTCTTTAAGTCCTTCTTCATGTTAACTCAATTGATACCGTATTCACTTGGATATACGTTTATTTGCCGACGATGCAGTGATCTACCGTAATATCCGTGATCCTGGGACACAGCAGCTTTATCAGATGACCCTAATGCGAGGGTGCGACACTTGGAAATTAAAACTAGACTTAAAAGAGTAAGTAGTCATGAATTTTTGGAAAAAGAGATATTGCCTCCCTGACGCCTACTGCATCGGGGACACCGAAATGGAATGCGTAGACTCGATTAAATACCTAGGCGTTACCCTTACTCACGATCTCTCCTGGGTGAAACACATACTAGGGGGAACATGTGGGCAAGCTTACAAAAAATTTGGAGTCCTGCGTAAGTGTGATTGAAGGTTTTAAAAGGATATATTATCTTTCGCTGGTTTGGCCTCATTTAGAATTTGTTGATAATCTATGGCATCCTCACGAAGTTGGATTGATTACCGAATTGGATCGCGTGAAGCGAAGAGGAACTAGATTTGTGAAACGTTGTCAGATAATCTTATTAGCGTATCCAAAATATTAGAGGAGCTAGGTTGGGATTCACTCAATTGAGGGAAGGTTAAAAATTACAAATTCACTCTCTCGCATAAATTGGAAGGAGGTCTATATAGCATTTGAGTTGAGAATGTAATACTGCTCCCATCGCACTGCGGTAGGAGAGATCATGTCAATAAGGTTAGAGAGATCAAGTGTAGAACGGATAGATTTAAGACATAATTTTTTCACGGACGATAAGGGATCAGTATAACGTTGTCTGACCGGGCTAGGGAGAAACATTCGGGTCAAAATTAGTCTGGTGTGTATCCACCCCCTGCCACGCACCCTAGATGTGAATTTCAGGGCACTGAAACATAACTGGAAAGCCTACATTTTCTCTATTGGTGATAAAATGTTATGTGGATGATGCGATGCCATGAGGGTCGCTCACAATTGATTTTAGGATATTTTGCAGATCTCAGATGACCTCCTGTGAATTTCTAGTAATAGCTACTCAAGGGCCAAACTGAGCGTAAGGCAGCGTCCCCCCGGTAATGATGTTGTTTCCGCGGCATACCTTGGCGCAAGCAAGCACCAAGGGAGGAGTCGTGGGAGGCAGGAAGCAGAAATCTGTCGGTGGACGACCGCCGGCGGATGCCGAGAGGCTGGGTTGATCCCAAGTCGTGATTTCAGTCGAACCTGAGAGTATATGTGGTCTCATCAAGCCGCCTTATACTTTCATATCCTTCTCATTCAGTTCAATCCACTTTGTCTTTTAAAGGTAGTGTAATTGCATATGTCCCTGAGACCCGATTTAGTTTCGTCATTATTTATTACGTCAGCCAATAACATTGGCATGACCTACTAAACATCAATTTGTCTCTGTGGATCTGTCGAACGAGTATTCTTTTGCGTCTACATGTAACACTGCCGGCTATCAAAATTCGTAGATTTTGATGTGGGCCGTCGGTCAAAACGGCAAATAGCAATGTTATCACGCAAGAGCGTTGGTTGAGATATTTTACGTGTTATTAGAATGTTTTTATGTGCTGACTTCTACTGCTGAGACCACGTCTCGGGTATGGTAATGATACATTTTCATATATTAGTGTGTCAGGCTGTCATTTATCTTGATTTCACCGCACTGCATCGTTTGCGTGTCTTACGGAACAGCATTTATTCCCTCTCTGATGTAGTATCGAGAGCTGTATAGTATCCGCCGTCACTTTGTGGAAACGATTCATAATGAATAATGAAAATAGTGAATAAATATATAGTAATATAAATAATATATAGTAATATAGTAATATATAATATATAGTAATATAGTAATATAAATAATAAATAAAATAGTGAAAATAATGAAAGAGACAACACGGCCAAATGGCAAAGATTCCTTTTTTAGGAAAGCTGTCCCTGAAAGTCACCAGTAGGATACCAAGGGATAGATTCATACCCGCTTTTTACAATAAAACAAATTTAAAAAACTTAATAACCAACGGGAAGGAAAAAATCCCAGATCTAGAGAAGAGTGGAGTATACAAACTCTCCTGTGAGTGCTCAGCCGTTTACGTGGGGCAAACGGGAAGGAAATTCAAGGAAAGGCTCAAGGAACACCAAGCTTCCTTCAGAAACAAGAATGGTGCGTCCCAATTTTCAAAACATCTTTTGGATAACGGACATTCCAGTGATTTTAAGCTGGAAATTATGCATGTGGAAAGAAAAGGACCCCGGATGGACGCGCTCGAACAGATGGAAATCATCAAGAGTGAAAGGACCAAGTGCAAAATAGTTAACGACGTATTATACACCTTCAGATCTCCTCTCCTCGACCTTTCACTCCCACATCAACCGTTTCCCTCCAACAGCCCCGAGAACAAGGGGGACCCCCCCCCCCCGTTCTCCTTCCTCTTTCTACCTGCCTGCCCAAAGGACTAACCGTCCCCACCCACTCTCCGACCAAATTACACCCCGTAATCCCTCCCCCCCCTAGCCATACTGACCAATAACTCTGTCCCTTACTCCTTCACCTCATATTTTCAGCATTGCAAGGGTATATATATGTGTGTATATTTCTGAAATAATTACCTGATGATGACGATCCTCGTCGAAACCCGGTCGTAAAAATAAAGTTTGTGTGGAAAAACCAAGTATTTCTTATTCATTAGTATCGAGAGATTTTGTAAATTTAAAATGAACATTTGTTGAATCGCAAAGCAATGGAAAACGAAATAGCCAAGACCATCATCAGGTACAAATTTCCTAATCAGACAGTGCCAGAATATATACCCTCAGGACAGAGTGGGGGCGGGGAGGGGTTGTTCTGACCATTTCCAGGCTAGTTTCTCGGAGAGGAGCGGGGAGGGGTATGGGAACATTTGTTCATTACTCAGGGCCGTGTTGGTGTTTGCCAAGTGCCCTCTTACCTCTAATTGCTCGAGAGCGCCCATTTTTAATCCTTTTGAGAGTATGGGTAATTTCTTCGGGACAAAGTCACTGCTGTGGTCGAATTCCAGTAAATCCTTGGCAAAGAGAGAGTTGGCATTCTGATTTTAGTGACACATTGCGTGTTCCTTGACTCGTAACTTAATATTCCTACCTGTCTGACCGACATAAATGCTGTTGCAATCCTCGCATTTCAGTATATAAATACCTGATTTGAGAAGGCTATCCCGGGTGTCTTTTCCATTGGCTAGAAGTTTGGAGAGACTTACGGATGGGTAGAAGGCTTCTTTGAGTGAGGTGGGTAGGCAGTTGGAAATCCTATATGAAATATCTCCCAGAAATGGGATCGAGCACGACTTGAAATCCTTAGATACTGCGGGCTGTGAAACGAAAATACTTTTTACGGCAATTGATTTTTGTTTTTTTCCGCAGTAATGTGTCAACTAGTTTAGGGTCGTAACCATTGTTGGTAGCTATATTAGTGATTGTCCGGAGTTCAATGTTGAAGTTTTTGGGGGAAAGGGGGATGTGCAGGAGGCGGTGGATCATCGAGTGGAGGGCCGCATATTTGTGAGAAAATAGGTGTGCAGAATCATTAGAAATTATGAGGTCTGTATAAGTGGATTTCCTATAAATTGAAAATTCGTGTCAATTTTCCCTAACTGTAATTGACAAATCGAGGAAGCTGATTGTGCCGTTGGCGTCTTTTTTCATGGAGAAGGAAATATTTGCACGGAGTGTGTTTATGGAATTGAGGAAGGTGTAATACTGGCGGTTGGTTCCTGTCCATAGGCATAGAATATCGTCAACGTA
The DNA here is from genome assembly GCF_022747635.1 of Hetaerina americana. Lineage (NCBI taxonomy): Eukaryota > Metazoa > Arthropoda > Insecta > Odonata > Calopterygidae > Hetaerina > Hetaerina americana. The sequence continues at coordinate 3,195,439 of NW_027287205.1, forward strand.
TCGAAAACAATAACCCACGTTTTTGCTATGCTGATTGTCAGCATTGAAAAGATGTTCTTCTACAGAACTGAGGAAGACTTCGGCTAGGAAGGGGGAGAGATCATGAAGTGGAGGGCCAATTTAGATTTACGTTCATTCAAAATTGATCCGGAACCTATTCCATATTTAGAATTCCTTTTTATATGGATTGTTATTTTAGTTATAAAAACAAACCACGCGGACAGTATTCGAATGGGAAGGGAGGTCGGTAGTGGTGTCCTGTCGTTGTGCATTTCATTCAAGTGGTCACTTTCACCGTTTGGACGTTAATTTCCGCCATCGAAACCGCAATGTTTTCAAGTCGTATTCAAAACTTAATACCTTCATTCTTCCAACCACAACCCCTCTCCCTTTACTCTAGAGACTGGCGAATCCTTGACATTCGTTTGATGCAACTAGTCAATCGGATACATGCCTCTGTCCTCTTATTTCAATTCATATATACTTATTGTCATTACGTACTTCATGCTGTGCACCAATGGTGTTCGTTCGCAGGCACTCCGTTCATTTTCCACTCTTCAAATGACTTTCGCTGCCGGTGTACTACCTTGATCAAAAATTTCCCGGAATAACCACCGTGTGGCGCTCCCATCGTTCCGATTTGAGTTCTGTTTTTTTTGTTAAATTGGTACATCTGTTGTTGATATTCCCTTTAAATCTTAGTGTCATAACTTGACATTTGCAAAAGTTACGTAGCCAAGAGTACATCTATCTCTGTGTGTGTTGGCGATTTTTTACAATTTCAGAAATGGATTTAAATTTGCAACAACGAACTTGTATTAAATTTTGCGTAAAAAACGGATTTAGTGGCGCACGGACGTTGGAAATGTTGGAAAAGTGTTTCGGCAACGATTCTCTAAAAAAAACGGTCGTTTACCAGTGGCACGAGCGGTTCAGAAGTGGTCGTGAGTCAATCGAAGATGATGAACGCAGTGGCAGACCATCGACATCGAAAGTCGGTGAAAAAATTGATAAAGTAAAAGAAATGTTGGTCAATAACCGCAAATTAACCATCAGAGAAATAGCGGAGGACTTGAACATTGCCTATGGATCCGCCCAAGACATTGTGGTTAATGATTTGGGTTTCCGTCGTGTAGCAGCAAAAGACCTCAATTTCATGCAAAAAAGAGACCGTGTTGACGTCGCAAAAGACATGATTTGCGAGGCTGAATCCGATCCCACATTCATCAAAAGGATCATTACTGGAGACGAGACGTGGGTTTATGAGTACGACACGCAATCCAGACATCAGGCAAGTGAATGGCGTTCACCAAATGAGCCGAGACCAAAAAAACCACGTCGTTTTCAGTCAAAAAAGAAGGCAATGCTGACGGTTTTCATGGATTACAACGGTGTAGTGCATCATGAATTTTTGCCAGAAGGCCAGACAGTAAACAAAGAGTATTATTTGGGCGTTATGAGACGTTTGCGTGAAGCAATTCGCCGAAAGAGACCAGAAATGTGGGCAGAAAACTCGTGGATTTTGCACCATGATAACGCACCGTCGCACAGTGCTATCATTATTCGTAATTTTTTGACGAAAAATGCAACAAATACCATCCAACAGCCACCGAATTCACCTGATTTGGCTCCCTGTGACTTCTTTCTGTTCAATCGAGTTAAAAAACCATTACGGGGAACGCGTTTTAGCAGCCGAGAGGAAGTAATGGAAAAATCGCAGGAAGCACTGATGGACATACCGAAAACCGAATATAAAAAATGTTTCGAGGATTGGATCAAGCGCTGGCATAAGTGTGTTGCTGTCGATGGGGATTACTTTGAAGGGGACAATATAGATTTAGATGAATAAACTTGTATTTTTAATTTTCTGAATAAATTCCGGGAAATTTTTGATCAAGGTAGTATGTCAAGTTCTGTTTCAGAGAATTTCCTCCACTCCTCCTTCATTACGCATTATTTTCAAAGCCTTCGTTACATTTTTGGGGATCGAGATGGTGCGGGGGCTAACGTACTGGCTTCCCACCCAGAGGGCGCGGGTTCAAATCCCGGCGCTGTTGAATATTTTTCAGTGGTATCTCGATCCCTACTTGAGGTGCTTTGTGGAGGGCACTTTGAGTGAGTACGCCGTCCGTCGGATGGGACGTTAATCTGCGGACCCCTTGGAGCCTTTCGTAAAGAGTAGGCTAATGCCGACGCCGGGTTTCTCTCCACCCTTCATCCTTTCCTGTCTACCCCCTATGACGCAAATGACCTCAGCCTCAGGGTCGCCTCCCCTCAAAACTACTACTAGGCATGTTTTGGGTGGACACATACTGTACAACGATAAATTGAAATGAAATTATGGGATGAATTGATCTACCGATTAATGGCATCGCTAAATTTATTTCAATAGTTCGAGTCTATTTCAATTTCTCAGAGTTAAGTGATCTTCTCTAATTGCATAAGATATTGAATAACATTTTCAATGAAATAAGTGTAAGATAAGGACTAGAAATGTAGGCCCACGTACAGATTTCCAGCGATTTCGACATTTACCATGAACTTAAATTTTCGTTGTCCACAGGTTAGGTCGATTCACTTTCAGATTTTTAGTCTCTTGCCTCGTTTAATTTGGTCGGTTTATCGGATGGGATTAGGAAGTTCCTAGATTGTCACTGTTTACAATCTTCAGGAAGCACACACGCTTGCATGAAGGATGTCTGCCCCGCAGCGAGGGACATGTTGCCTCGTAACAAGGGGATGGCGGTTGAAGAGACTTCACGTGCTTTGCGCTGTTTAACTTTCAAGTATTCTCATTTAAACTTTCGGTAAACAAAAATGGTTTTCAAGTCGGATTATCGGTTTTCTGAAATCAGTTTCTGAAGAAATCGATTGTGACTAATTAGATTATCTCTAATTTATTCGACTGATGTATGTTTGGGCGCCAAAGTTTGTCCGCAGTTAGAAATAAATATTGTCGATGGGGAGAGATCGGGAGAGACCAAAGTCGTCCTCATTGATTTCAAGAACGGGAGGAGGATTTAAGGAAGCAAGGCTGTTGGGCGTGTGTTTTAAATGTGCTACCCCTTCAGAATGTTTGATGGAACACAATATGTCATCATTCAGTTCCGCTTCAGCAGATTGGGTGTTAATTAAAAACTAATGTACACATTTCGTAAGTAATAGGTTACTTCAGTATTCATAGATTGAAATATATACATTAAATGTCAAATGTGCTTGGCAAAACACATAAAGGCCATAATTCGATGATTATAAATGAGTTCTGGAGGGAGAATATTTGTGACAAACGTTTGGACTGCCCAGTAAGTCGAAATTTTCAGTTATGAAACAGATTATGAAAGTTTAGCTCTTGCGCTAAATGTGTGTCATTAGTTTGTATCATCGGTTGTTGATTGCTACATATCCAAGAATCTTAATAATTACCACGCATATCACTTATCTTCACACAAGTGGAAGCCAATAAAAGATTCCAAGAAACGGGACGAAGTGGACTTTTTAAACTTGCCACGAACTTGGTGTGTGTGTAAAAGTATTCTGTGTGAGTTAGTTAATAATTCGGCGTAGGCCGAGACATTTGCGTTACTTTACTTTGATTCATTTTCTGGATTTCTTTTCATCATTCTAATTCCATCGCAAGGTGTAAACTGTGGCGAAAAATCTCCCCTCTGCCCTCGACAATTCCTTTTATTATTGGAAAACTACTTACACGAAAAAAATAAAGAAAAAAGTGGCAAAAGTCAATATGTGTATTTATGCGTAGAGAATTTTTTCGTGGCGAATCAAAGCCACGGGTCGGACGGGGGCGACGTCGGGGCAAAAGAAGGGGGGTGTGGGGGGCACGGGAAGTTGATGAAGCCCCCGGGGAGATCAGAGCGTCGGGATAACGAATTGAAAAATCACTTTTATCTCGGAGCAATAGTACTCGTGAAAAGGATAACATTCTTGAAAATGTCGAATAGGTGGCTGCTTCCTTGAGAGGTGTGTCGGAAGTGTATATACAAGTATTATCATGATCACGTGTGCCCACTCGTAAAAAAAAATTACTACATTGCAATAAATACGGTAGAGGGCGAAGATTTATTCCTAGGGGCTTTACCCTCGTCTCCGGTCGCGCAAAGTGGAGTCCGCTTGAACAGACTTTGAATTCCTATTCCCTGGCCTTTTTTTATTTATCGCTAAACTTTGAAACCAATAAATAAGTCAATAAACGAAATGAAAGAGGCGGGGGAAAGGCGGAGTGAAGTCGGCCGCCGCTGCTCGGAGTATCCCGGCCCACCTTCGAACAGACGGGGCCGTAACTCCTCTTTTTCTCGTGCCTTAAATCTCCCCGATGGCTTGGGTGTTCGATTGCGGGGGGCTGTGTGCGTAGCGCGCACTCCCCTCTCCGGCCTGTAAATTAATTACGGCGCGTCCGATATGCCCGGGAGGGAGACTGACCGCGGCGGGATTGCTGGGCGGTCGGAGGGTTCCCGGGGACAAGATGACCTGAGACCGGGAGCCCAAGGATTATCGGAATGCCCGGCTGCATGTTTTCACGAGTGCCCGCGGAGGTATTTCGATAGGCGCGTGAACGGCTACGTTTTCGGTCATGTGCACGACCGTTCCCTTCGACGTCCACCCCTGAATGATTCTGCACTGTTATTGAATACACGTCTACGTGCACACGCGTTAAACCCTCACACACACACACACACCCGTGAGGCGAATGGCGAAAGCAAGTATGCGTACAAAACCATGCCCTTAATCGTGATCATCGGAAAAATGTTGATGTCCATAAATGAACTCGTCTAGATAGCGGGCGGATTTGAATTCACTTCAGGTTCATTAGCAGTTTTTAATTTTAGGTACCATTCTGCTATTTCCGTAGTTTAATCAGTGGTTGGGATAATATATTAGGTAATATACCGGTTAAGGTAGGCTTTGGATGGACGTAACTACCACTTAATTATCTCCCAACGAAACATAAATCCAGCTACTACAAGTCCCCCTTCATCTCTGTGTACATCCTTCATCCCGTCCCGCATTCCTATCCAATTCCAATCCCTACCCCCTCGTTTGCCAAACATACTCCCCTCTATTTCAGTCTTCAACATCCCGCTGCCGATCAATACCCCCTTCATCCACTTTTCCTGCCTCCTTATGATTTCTTCCAACAAACCCCTCTCTTCACCCACCATACCAAGTACTTCCTCATTTGTTTTCTTCTCGGTCCATTTCACCTTCTCCATTCTTCTACACACCCACATTTCAAAGGCCTCCAATTTACGTATATCTTCCTGTTTCAGTGACCACGTTTTTGCACTGTACATAGCTACGCTCCATATCAAAGTTTTTACGAGTCTGTTTTTAATATCCTAACTCAACGTCCCTCTCATCAACTCCCTTCTCCTTGTGAAACCCTCTTTACCTGGCGCAACTCTTCTCCTTACGTCCCTACAACTTTGACCGCGTTGGTCCAAAGCACTACCGAGATACGTAAACTGTTTTACCTGCTCTAGTTTTTTCCCCCGTATCTTAATGTTAACCTTAGCGTTTGTCTTTCTGGAAAATCCCATAACATTTGTTTAATTTATATTGATTCTCATGCCATACCTGTCGCACTGAATTTACAGTTCACTCAGCAATGCTCGCAACCCCTTGGCTGACTGACAAACTGAAGCTTGGTCATCAGGGAACCTAACTGATTTTATGAATTTGTCTGGGATAATAATAACAACTACAAAAGTCATTATGATTATTAATATGAAAAAGCAACCCTCCGGAATGTCTTCTCCATCAATGCTCCAGTTTCTTCGCCAGCAGTGAACCTTGTTCCTGTCCCCCTCCTATTCCCTCGTTCGTTCTGAAATTACTCTTTGAATGGCTATCTGAATACTTAAGAGTTAACGCGGTGGTGGCCTCGTTCAGAGCTTTTTTGTTCAGACAACTCAACCCGAAGCACCGGCCGATTCCCTCTTGCGGAGGCGGTGCGAATGAGAGGAAGGGATACCAGAACGGTCCAGGAGGGTCGCCGGGAGAAAGACGGGAATCATGCTCGTAATCCGCCTGCATGATGTCCAACTACATCCGTTCGGGCGAAGCGCCCCCACCAGACAGAGAATCAATAAACCAACAATTCGTTAAACTCGTCGAACCACATAAGAGTACCTGTCATCCGTCCCTAGTGCGTTCAAGTAATCCCTTAATTCCTTCCTTCGCTTGCGTCACCCCTCATGAATTGGTCGATATCGTCGGATGCGAATGTGCCCTGTGAAATTGGTTTACATCGCGTATTTGCAACGTGCGTGCGTAGGTCATGCGGGGGTGTCCATACTGCGGCGACATCACTCCCGCGCATCTGTCCTCAGGGAGGCGTTGCCAAGGAAACGGACGCCGGTTGTGTATCCCTGTCTGCCTCGGATGACGGCCCAGTTCGCGTGTCCTGATTGGTCCGTTTAAGTCTATCCTCTCTCTCCCTTCCTTCCTCCGAATTTCCGCTCGAGCGAGGCCGAAGGGAATCGAGAGGGCAGGCTGGCGAAGGCTGGGAATTTTGCGGAATCGACTGTTGTTGGTGACAGTCATCAGGAAGCGATGACAAATCTTTTGGTTTTTATTTTCTAAATTGTTCAAATAATCCGAGTCGTTTTCTTTTTTTGTCCTTTGCATGAAGAGAGCGCTTCGAGACTTATCGAATTGTCGACATTCTCCGTAAAATTACCGTTCTTAAAAAGTAATGCTTATCCTCTGGGAAAAAAAGATTTATTGATCGTACCTGCACCAATGCTTGAAATTCTTCAGAATACCGACTATATTACTCGTACCACCAAACAAATTTATTAATATTGTCAATTTGAATTCCATTACCACCAAGCAAATCCATTAATGCTGTCTCTTTTAAATATCATTACAACCAAACAAGTTCAATGATGTTGTCTTTTTGAATGTTATTACCATGAAGCAAGTTCATTAATGCTGTCTATTTGAATGTCCAAAGAAACTGCGGGAGGAGCCGCAACAGTAACTGTTAACGGAGTCGTCCACTAATGTGTATTTCAATGAAGCTATTTCAGAGTGTAAAGGTCATCCCGGTCAAGGTGAATGATTTTTACTCTCTGAAATGGTTGCATATTTGAATGCCATTTCCACTTAACAAGTTGAGCTATGTTATCTATTTTAATGTCATTACCACCGAACAAGTTCATTGCAGCCTTATATCTTTGGCCCTTTTCTTACCCTGGCAAAATCATTACTTAGCCGCGTAATTATCAATCGAAACAGATATTAATACTTGGCTTAGTTTCATCCGTGCAATGCATAACCAATGAGTGCCAGTCTCTCTTGAATTTTCTCACCTCTCAAAAACAAAAATTTTTTCCTCGACGAATCAATTTCACGTGGAAATTTTGCGCATGCATTATTTAATTATGGAGAGTCTGAGAGGGGGGTTTTTAAAGCGAGATCAACACAGTTTCGAGTTTTTTCTTGAAAAAAAGACCATGCTAATGTGTGCCAAATGCAATTCTGGGAAATTAAATATTTGGAATGCTTCCGGGAAAGCCATAAATAAATGTAGCGTGGAAAGGAATCGTAATGAACATTTTCGGGTTCTGCCGCGTGGTGGTGCATCCCTTTTTGAAGCGCATTTATAGTTTCAGCAGAAGTGACACTTCGTGTCAAATGTGGTCCTCTGCAAAACAAACTGAAAAGGTCGAGGAATAATATTATTTTTACGTTGCTTTCACTCTTAACATTGGTACTATGCATGCGCCCACGAATAATGTACATTTATGCACGTGCGAATGTGTACGTTCGAACAGATTCTGAATTTTTTCGTTTGAAGGATTAAAACTCGATCAATCGGTGATCTAGTACATGATAAACAAATATTTCTCCATAATATTAGGATTATCTTCTGCAGTATAATGCAGGGAGAATTCGTTTTTTAAGTAGTTTTCCTATTATATTCCGTACCATGTATGTTTCATGTGAGTTTAATGAGTAATCGTCTCCCATTTAACGACCACTTTTACAAATGTTGTCGTTATTTGCCATTAGACTCGATTCATGATGAGTTAGCTTAATTTGAGTGAACTTGGATTTGGATATTAACATGGCCTGTCAATTTGATTGAAAACGGAAGAGGGCTTCGGGGGCAATGTTTCGGGACCAATGGCGCTTGATTTAATTATACGGGGACATGCAAAGCAATCTCCAGAGCAACCTTTCTTTCAACAGATTCAGTGAATTCCATGCGGAGTCGGCTTTTGCTAGAATGATGATCCCTCGGTAGAAATTATGAAGTTGTTTATCATTTCATTCTGGAAATGTTTGACTGTACTGCCTAAATCTGTTTAGATGCCTTAGGATCACACGCGTACATAGTAGGACTTTATTCCTCTTGACCTACTTCAGTAATTACATGGATGTGAATGATTAGGTATGATAGCACGACGCAATGCTCGCGGTTTCATGTGACATTTCGGCGACAGCACTGACGTCAAAGTCCTTTGATTGGTGCAACCTTTTGACAACAATTTTACGCCAAGCTATGCCCTCACGGCAGTATTTTCACATATTTACATCCCCTGCAATAATTTAGATGGCAATATGCATCGAAATTATTGCAGTTGGTGTAAATATTACAAGAGAAAAATATATATATGGTCCGTCCCAAAAAAATAACTAGAATAAATCGAGGGAATACTATTGCAGATAAAAGTGGGAATCACAAAAACCCTTCAAGGCAGCACCCCTGTGCATGAACAGCGCCTCTGCCACGCTTCTGGCACGCTTCCTGCAAGACATCAACAGGACTCTCATTCAGGCACCTCGTTACGGCTTCTTTGACAATATCCAGTGGCCCAAAATGGTACTAAAAGGTGTTGTACTTGGGTGGTACTCAAAGACCCATGTCTCGTCACCCGTAACCGCCTGTTTTTAATTATTCGGGTCACTTTGACAGTGGTCCAAGGCAAGATTGTCACACAAGCAGTCTTCCGACAGTGCCTCGGGGCCCAACTTGGCACTCCATTCTCATGGCTGAATCTTCACTGTCAGCCAGTCGTCTGCTTTGCCAGGAGAAATCGTTTTACTTACATTTTTGGACAGATCCTGTTTATTGTATGCGCATTGTCCAAATATAGCGACCGCAACTGAAAATTTTAAATGGAATTGTATAGTTTTCAATCCAGGCCATAAGATACGTACCGCTTATAAAAGTGCTGCATATGTTTAGGTCAACGACATCGCTTAATGATGGAGGTAATCGACTATTTTAAGAAGTGAATTTAAATATCCTTTTTCACTTGCGTACATTATGTATAAAAGTCCAATGAGAATAGACTCACTTCCTACTCCATACTACCAGCTATATACTCCAGTTAAAGTAGTGATATCGATGCGATATACGATCAGGTAGAGGAAATCGCGAGTATTCCCGCAGGGAAACATTTGATAGTGATGGGGGATTGGAATGTGACGATAGGCGAAGAAAGAGATGGTGATGAGGTCGGGGACTACGGTTTAGGCACGAGGAATGACCGCGGGGAGAAAGCAGTTGAGTTCTGCCCTTCACGAGGCTCTAGATTAGACCCCGTTGAACAGCCTACTCTAGAGCCTCGTGAAGGATTCAATCTCCATCTGAAATTCTTTAACAGGGTCTCACAGCCTCGTGAAGGATTTCAGTCAGGATAGTGTGCGTGTGGCTGTGTGTTGGTCCCTGACGCGGATGTATTTCCCGTAAACCACCACAGAGGGCATTCTGGTCGAGAGGTTGTGGTTGGTCCCTGACGTGTTTCCCGTTAAACCAACAAAACAATTGGTCTGACGAGAGATTTGCAACTAATTATTACGGCCATTGGAGTTTTCTTTCCCCGTTCTTTTTATGGTAAGACACAGGTTTAGGAACAGTGTGATAAATTCCCACAGCTTCCCGGGAGCGGATGTGGACTCTGACCACAATTTAGTTGGTATGAAGTATAGCGTCCGTTTCAAAAAGATAAGGTACGGGCGGCGGGTTAGGAAATGGAATGTAGAAGCATTAAATGGTTTGAAAAGGAAGGAGTAAAAACAGGCGGCGGAGGAAATCATGGAGGATGGTAAACAGCTGAGCACTATCGAGGAAAAATGGGAATACATCAAGAAAGCCAACAGAAAGCCGCGAAAGAAACTATAATAACTGTTAATAGGAAAAGGAAACCATGGATCACGGATGAGACGATTAAGAAGATTGAGAAGGAAATGAAAAAATTTAAATACATAGTAAGGCAGAAGGAAGTATAATTAAGTGTAATTGTATTGTAATTGTATTTTTATGTAATTAACGACGGTTTAAATTCCATTAATGACTCTTCTTTAGGGACTTAAATTGGCCTACGGAAATTTCTTTGAAAAAGGGCGCTCAGGATACAACTTGTGCCTCGCATAATGAGATAAAAAGAAAAATCGACCCTTGAAATAGCAGAAACTCATTAATTTTGAAGTTGAAATCTAAAGTAACCGATGAGCTGGCTTTGAATATGTTCTGTGTTTAAGGCAAAAGGAGTCCCGCATGCATTTGTTTTTTTTTGCGTATAGTCTTTTGAATGATTAAGTCAAAAATGTCTGCCAAGTATTGCTCCAACCCTTAAGTTTTAATGGGAACTTGTATTGTCTGTATGTTCGTCAATAACAAACCTCAATAACAGGTCATGTGAACTTTTTATTGAATTTTTTTACAACAAGGTGATCATTATCTCAATATTGGAGAAGAAGGCGAACATGTACGTAAGTAGGCCGAGATACTTTTTGATCTTGGGCGGAATGGGGGGACAGGTATTTGTGGAGAGGAAGCTAATTAAAGGAATTTAGACTGGTTTAGTTTACTTCGTTGACTTCCAGAAATAATTATTAGAGTGCATTGGACTAATGCAGCTAAATGCTTAATTCCGAAGCATATGCAAGGAGTCCTAGTGGAAATATTTTGCCTTATTTAGACTGCATAGGGAGTGGCATATTACGTCGAATACGTTAGTGAATTATAATTGCCCATTGACGAAGGCAATGTCTGCTTACGCGACAAGGAATTGCAACGATAACCATGTGAAGGGCGGGGTTAGGAATTCAAAATACGAGGAACTGTTTGAATTAGAATTTCAGGTGTGAGTTTTATTTATTCCTCCCGTCAAGTAACTATGGTGATTGTAGTACACCTGGGAAGATGTGCATTAGAACCATTTACGTTTATGTAATGGGTACACCAGTTGGGCATGATTGGACATAGTGGTGCGGACGAACAGAGGTGAATCGCCTAAGGAGAGATACACGACATGAGCACAAAGTGGAAATAAAAGCCTGGGACTCGTCGCAGATTCATAATGAAAAGGTGGTTAAAGATTTTATTTTAAGTAGAGCGTGGCAATATGTGATTTATAAATCGGTTTTATGCAGAAACGAAACATGGAGTTCTTTGAAATGGAGAAATGGTCGAGTGGGGAAGTAATGAAGAGAGAGAGAGAGAGAGAAAGGCGCTGGGGCGAAGGAATGTAGGTGGGAGGAAGTGGATGGAAAAGGGTTCGCGATCAGATTGGAGGATGGAGGGAGGGGATGCTGGCGGGCGGAGGGATTCCGAAGGCTATTTTGGACACACTCTCCCTTTAGCGGGCATTCCCTGTGACCACGCATTTGCATCTCAACTATTTAAATTTAAAAGGATTAGTAGATGCCTTATCGATTATTTATATTTACCTGAAAGTAAACGTAGGTATTTGGTACTGCCTCTGCACCACCGCATGCTACTTACTGCTAAGTCTCGCCTGAAACGTCTGAACTGAGATCCCTAAAAACCACATTTAACCAAATTAAGTTTGTTGAATAATTATGCGATTCACATTTTTTTAATTAATGGGTTATTTATTTATCCTTATCTTATTTTTACTTATCGAAAGTGTTTGATTATTTATGTATTGCTACAATTGCGTGGTAACTAAAATAGATGGCGTTGTTTCTCCCAGCTAAGGCCTTTACTTCCTCTCCGCTAATTTACCTGCGCGCTCCTCAGTGATTTTTGAAAACTAAGGAGTCCATTCTACTTCACCCTGTATAAAGTTTTCTGGAACCTGTTTACGATAGGCAGAAATGGCTTAATAGCGGAATATCCCGCAGTTTCTTGGAATTTTTTTATTATGTTTCCATTTACGAGAATTTTTAGTGAAATAATGTAGACTTATGTAATGGGCCTGAAGTTCCCTGAAACCCAGTTGATTTTTAACCGGTGATATTGTATGTTTGTATGCCAAATATTGTTTTTTATAATATTAATAGTTAAAGCCCTCTATTTAACCGCTTAGCATTCACTCAGAAAAAAAAGTAATAAATTGAATTCATATTACATGATCGTCACGGTGATCACTGAAGTAGGTTGATGGACGTAGATCGGAGGCATTTGAGATACGTGGGTATGAAGAAGGATGGAAAAAGTGAAATGGACCGTAAGGAAAGCAAATGAGGAAGTGCTAGGTATGGTGGGGGAGGAGAGGGGATTGTTAAGAGAAATCTTAAGGAGGCAGGAGAAATGGATGAAGGACCTTTTTGTCGACAGTAGGATGTTGAAGACTGTAATAGAGGAGAGAATGTTAGGCAAACGATGAAAGGGCAGGAACAGGATAGGGATGTTGGACGGGATGAAGGAAGTACGCAGAGATGTAGAGGGACTTGTATTAGAATGGGATGCTGGGTTGTCTTTTGCTAGGAGCCACAAAATATTCCTTTAGTAGTTTTGTCCAAATCAAAACCTACCTTAACCGGTAGATTACCTAATGACGAATAATATAGATCCTACTTTCTATTCGTTCAATGACAGTCGAGCGAATACGAGTGACAATATCCTACTGCAGTGATCCCATTACAGTCCGTCGAAACACTATGGAAACCAAGAATTTCATTCGATTGGAGAGGCGCTATGGTGGCGTCTTCGTCCATTTCAGGCGAGATTGGAACGCCTTTCGTATTTTAAGTTTAGCAATCCGTAATTTATTTCACCGAGTCTAACCCGAGAGGGATTTGATTATAGTGTGCTGCTGCGAAGTGCGAGGCATCCTCTCCACGGGGCGATAGTTCAGCGATCAAGTGGAAGAGTTTGCAATCTCCACCAAGGGGGTGGCGCCCCAAGCCCCCCCCCCCTTCCCTTCATCACTCGACAGCGCGTACGTAATTTACGACTGTGCCGACGCTCGCCTGTCGGGTGCAGCTTCCCCTCTGGGCGAGCTGCGCGAATTTCCCTCGCCCCGCCACTCGCGGGGTCGTAGGCGTGCGGGCGAGACCGCGGAAAACTGGTTTTGGTGCGGGTTGGGTGGAAATTGATTCCCCCTGCCCTCTGGCCCCCCTGCCCCCCCAAGGATTGAGTGGTCAGGAGGACGCTCCGTGCATCCGCGTCTCAAGGTTTGGAAATGAGATATAAAGTTTCGAATGCGATTTGACGTGTGCTCCCGCCTCGGTCGCATTCCTCCCTCCCTTCCTCCGCCCAGCCCCTCTTCGCCCTCCCTTCCCCCGCCCAGCCCCTCTTCGCCCTCCCTTCCCCCGCCCAGCCCCTCTTAACCCTCCCACCTCCTTCCTTCTAGAGTCGTGAAGACGCCCTAGCGAGGCGGGCGATTTTTTTATTCTCCCAGTGAATCTCTTTGTCCGCCAGCCATCCTCCCCTCAATAGAGAGAGAGAGAGAGAGGTGGGAGGGGGAAAGGAGAATCCCGACCTTGGAAGCCATGAGATGGCTTTGCTCTGGGGACAAATAACTCAAGACATTCCTCATCGCTAAAACAAATTAAATTTAAATGATGACATTTCAAATTAAACATCCTTTCCAGTCTACTTTTTCAGTAAATCGCTCTTTTACCAGTAAGTGTAACACGACCTCTGCCGGACGATTCTTGCATCTTTAGAAAAAATTAATGTTTATTAAAATATATGTATGACTAAATTATAATGTTCTTATACTATTATTAGGTGACCTACGGGTTAAGGTAGGTTTTGGATGGGCACAACTTTGAAATAAATACCTCCTAACGAAACACAATCCAACATCCTACTCTGCTACAAGTCCCTCTTCATCTCTACGTACTTCCTTCCTTCCTTCATACCGTCCAGCATCCCTATCCTCTTCCTGCCTTTGCCTACCATTTTCCCCTCTATTACAGTCTTCAACATCCCACTGCCGATCAATACGCCCTTCATCCACTTCTCCTGCCTCCATAGGATTTCTCCCAGCAAACCCGTCTCTTCGCCCCCCATACCAAGTACTTCCTCATTTGTTTTCCTTCCGGTTCATTTCACCTTCTCCATCCTTCTCTACACCCGCATTTCAAAAACCCCTTCGTGCGTCTGTCATCCTGCTTCAATGACCACGTTTCCGCGCCGTACATAGCTACGCTCCATAACAAAGTTTTAACGAGCCTTTTCTTTAACTCCTTACTCTGCGTCCCTGTCATCAACTCCTCTTCCTTATGAAAGCCTAGCGCAATTCTTCTCCTTACGTCCGTACTACTTTGACCTAAATTATAATATGAAATGAATTATTAGTATTGTTATTTGGTAGCTTCTGGAGTGACCCGATCCGAATACCACCGCATAACTTAGAAACGCCTTACAAGACAAGCGGACTCCCCACCTTGCTGTGAAACTCATTTCTGTTCCGCATGTACTTCTACCCTAAACATACATTCTTATCATTTTCTTCCTCGTGCGTCGCTTGCCTAGCATTTTCCCTCCTGTTTCTCAGCGTTCATCATCCCTTGAAACATATATATTGCGGCATACTTGAAGCATTGATCAGTTTAATATTGTAGTGATCATTTGATTATTAGCTGCCGAAAACATTTACGTCGATAGAAAGGTTTGATGCGTCACTTCTGCGCCTCTTTGAAGCGAGTTATCTCGGAAAAGAAATACTTAGTTATTCCACATATATGTTATTAAACACGGCATAGGTTTCGACTGACAGAGTCAACATCAGGTGAAGATGAATTTGTAAGTCGAAACCAATGTCGTGTATAATAAAATATATGTGGAATAACTAAGTATTCCTCTTCCAACATTTACGCCGTTAATTTTTTTGCTTAAAAAATGACGTGTTTATGGATAAACTGTGTAAGTAATTAAAATTTTCAAAGAAACTGTGGGAGATGCCGCAACAATAACTTTTAAAGGAGTAATACGCATTGAGGGATATCGTTCGTATCCTAGTCAAGGCGAATGATTTTTACACTCTGAAATTGTTGCATTGAAATGCGCATTAACGGACGACTCCGTTAAAATTAACTGTTGCGGTATCCCCCACAGTTTATTTGGAAATTTGTCAAGGTATACCCATCCTAAGTGTTTAAAAGTTGGCTTTTACCTCGTGGACTGTGGCGTGTCGCGCACGAATACGAATGCCTGTGACAATGTATGTACGGTATTTCGTCACAACATCTTGTTCCTTTAAAACCCCAAAATTTTAGAGTTTAAGAGGACGCCTCGATATCAGGTATAGTCTGTGTTCACCGAGTGTCTAAAATTCACCGGCGTCCGAAGCTTCGGCCGCTGGGATTTGCAGGGCGGCACTGCCGGACTCTCTCGGAAATCGAGGTTCCGATCGTGTTTTGTTTCGAGCGGCGGTTGACCGCCTAGTTCATCAAGAAGCGTGCAGTTTGACTCTCGACTTCTTCCGCCGAGAAGGCCGTGCTTTCGTTTTGTTTACTGGTTCAAGACTGACCTTGACTCCTGGTGTAGACCTTAGGCTCCTTTTTTTGCTACCGCCGGGTGCTTGTAGCGGGGAGGGAGTGCACACGAGTGTTTTTTGTTCTTTCTTCTTGAAGTGCCTTCGGTGCGCTCTTCCTTTTTTTTCGCGCTGGTGTGCTCATTTTCATTTTTTTCAAAATGGTCGTACGTCGCGTGAACACGCTCGCCTTGCAAATTGATGAGAAGGCGAAGCCCCCTACTCCGTTGGAGGTCCACCTCTTTACACTAGAGTCGCTGGGCCTCACACCCGAAGAGATTCTGGCGATCCAATTTGGATATAACTGCCATTTGGTATTCCTGAAGTTGGCAACTGAAGCTACTATGAAGAGGATTCTAGATAATATCCAACGAAAACTACCGTTTCCATCCCTACATGGTCCGAGGACGACGATTACATTACCATCTGCATCTACATAATACCCCGCAAGCCGCCGCAAGGGCGTGTAGCGGGGGTGTTAGGTCACCAACCGTAAAAAGAAACAATACTACATGCAAAACAACATTGTGGAAAATTACTCCCACAGCAGCGCACACACTCATGCAAAAATCCCTTCATCCAATACTCATGCAAACACATATGCCATAAATCAACAAACAACTGCACCCCAGGATGCAGCACGAAAGCCATCCAACAACACGTAAGCCAGGACACAACAAGCAAGAATGTGAAACACCACTACCACATGAACATGCACCACAAAACACCTCTATCCTTTACCCCCCGAGGATACTAAAAGGCAGGGAATGCGACCCAACGTTGCAGGTAGCAGGAATTTCCCCCCGCGGAGAGGGACGAGGGATTGAAAGAGAGAATTAAAAACAGATGAACAGAACACGAATGAGGTCATTCGGAAAGAATGGGTTATTATAACAAAACACATAAGGTTAGTGGAAGAGCATGCATTTAAGTAGAACTAATTGTTTTTTATTACTAATTATTTTAACTATAACTAATTTTTACCGTTGACGAGACCTCCGGTAGCCCTTGTAATGTCAGGGTTCTTTGTCTCCCGTGGAGACTCCATTGGAAGATACAGCCGAGCTTCAACGTTTTGGAAAAATCCATCGCTCGTGGGAGAACAGGTGGGAGGGCGACAAAATGGCGCGCGTGCTGGCAGGTACGAGAGTGGTGCGGATGACAGTCGAAAGAAATCGTAGCTCGTACCTCCACATCGGCGGCAACCGGGACATCATCATCTACGAGGGACAGCGCCGCACCCGCGCCCGTTGCATTCAAGAAGGCCACGAGCGCAAGACCTGCCCTCGGAACCAGGGAGGGAAGAGCTATGCGGAGGCAATGTTTTTGGCCTCCAACCCGAACACCGCTGAGGAGGTGGATGAGCCCGATATGGCTGTGGAGGAGAGGGCTGTCGCTTATACTCATCGAAGGTGTGCCCCCAGCTGTTCCCGCCGAACCCCCGCATCCCCCTCCACTTGGTGGGAAATTTCAGAGGGAGCGAAAGTCGTCCATGGAAGAAAGGGATCCGAAGAAGAAGAGGACGGACGACACTGCACTGCTGATTTCGAACATCGATCAAGCTGCGGTCCCTACCAGCTCGGATACACACTCACGACCACCGGCCCCTATCTCCGTGACCCAGTCAAAAGAGGACAGATCATCCTGCGTCCTTCCTTTCTCTGGTCACGCCACCGACGCGCTCTCCCCGCAATCCTTGCATCACGGGCTTCCAACTCCCCGAGAATCACGGGTGAAAGCGGGGACGATGCATCCGATTGCGATTGTCCCCCTTCCACATCGGCGGGCCCCTCCATTACGGTATCACGGAAAATCAAGAAAGTATCACCGGCCGCGGAAGTTGACACATGTACGAGTAAAACCTTGTCGACGTCAACAATCCCAGACATTCCATCGTCCTTCTCCTTTGAGGAAAGCCAAGGTGTCGGCGATCTTCCCAGGGCTCCTCTAGAGGCGGACCAATTCGTCCGATCTCCTCTGATTTCTCCCGACGGGGCCCATTCGGCCGAAGACCTCCAGTCCGCCACCCCGGCCCCCCTCAGGCAACCTCTTGGGCCGGGACGGTCCTCAGCTATGCTCGCTCGAAGAAGGCCCCTCATGGAATGCTGCCTAGTAACTCGCTCTTCATAGAGACCACGGCTGGGTCTTCATCTTCGGACGAGGTCGAGGGGGAGGTATGCGGTGACAGCTTGAGACCTCGATCATCGACTTGTCGGACGAATTGTCTCGCGGCGAAGCACTCGTCGCCCGGGTTCGAGCCGCGACCGAAGCGACGTAAGCCATGACCAGGACTCTGGTAAGTGATGTCCGGTGCCCATAGCTGTCCTCTGATTCCACCAATGAATATTATTTCGCTTAATATTGCTGGAGTTTATAGCGCTTTAAGAATTGCAGCCCTTCAACGTTTTCTCCGCGATCTTAGGGCTGATGTAATCCTCCTTCAAGAGGTAAAGGAGGACATAGTCTGGGATGCGAACATCAGGCTACTCAGGCTGTCGGCATTTTCGCCGAAAGTCATTCTGGCACCACCACCCTAGTCGAAATGGCATTCCGTTTTCTCATGTTCGCCGCCACCCTTCGGGCCGAATAACGTCCGTTATCGTGAATGGTATCCATATCACAAACCTTTACGCTCCCTCCAGTGAGCGCGCGAGGGCAGAGCGCGAAACACATTTTAATGAACTGCTCCTCCCCTACCTGTATTACTTCTCGGGGAAGGCCATATTGGGCGGTGATTTTAACTCCATCTACCGCCGAGAGAATAGTGCCTTGAACAGGGATAGGGTGACATACTATGCAAGCCGGGCACTCTCACTGATGCTCGACTCCATTGGAGCGATTGACGCAGTGCGTTTTAATTGCGCCGGTCCCGCCGCCATCACGCGATCAGGGCCTAACTCTCGGACGCGGATTGACTACCTCTTCGTCTCGACATCCCTAAAGAATGATGCCCAGACAGTGGACACCCTCCCATTATCCTTCTCTGATCACTGCGCAGTGATGATGAGAGTTGCATGCCCGGACATGCCCGGTTACATGCTTATCTTCATTATTCTTCTTATTAAATGATTAGTATACCATTTTACAGGTTGAGCCAGAATGGACTCCTTGATTTGACTTTTTGATTGTAAAAAAATCAACCAAGATAATTAAAAATTAATTTTTTTTTCTGAAAACCACCTTTGATGACATTTTATTTTCATAAGGTTTTAAAAATTAATTTATCCAGGTGACGACCTTGGTGAGCCATGCACGTGTTGAGTCGTTCAAAAAGGTTTTTGAAAACTCTTCTCAGCATATCTTGCTTTATTCCAGCGATGACGTATGCAATTGGCTCCTTAAAGGCTTCCAAGGTCCTTGGTTGAGCTTTGTAAACCTCAGCTTTGAGATATCCCCAAAGAATTATGGAGACCGAGAGGACCCCAGTAACTATAGGCCAATATCGCTCACCTGCATCTCTTATAAGATTCTTGAACACATCATTGTTAGTTCCATAATGAGGTACCTCGATAGCCAAGATTAATTGATAATAACCAACACGGGTTCCGTGAAGGTTGATCCTGCGAAACTCAACTCGCACTCTTTGTTCATGATATAATGCATTCCGGTGAAATTAATAGACCGGTTGATGCGATATTCCTAGATTTTAAAAAAAGCTTTTGATAAACTCCCTCATTGCAAGTTGCTCGCGAAGTTGGAAACTTATGGAATACACGGGAGTATTATATGCTGGATTAGACAATTAAAAAAAAATCGCATTCAAACAGTCGTCCTGGACGGTGTATCATCCAATACTGTCAAGGTCACGTCGAGTGTACCACAGGAAAGTGTCATAGGCCCCCTCTTATTTACATACATGACCTCAGTGCCGTGCTTAATAGCAAGCTCCGTCTTCTTGCTGACGATGCGGTGATTTATGGGGACATTCGAAGTCGCGAAGACAGAGTCGCGTTAGATAACGAGCTAAATGCAATTCAGATTTGGTGCAATACATAGCAATTGGAAATAAATTTGAGAAAATGCGTAGTAATACATTTTTGGGAAAGGAGTAATTCCCTCCCATTTAGTTACCTAGTAAAACAAACCGAATTCACGAGGGTAGATTCCTTTAACTACTTGGTTGTAACAATTACTGACGATCTGTCCTGGGGAAGGCACATACGAGAAATTGCCTTTGCTATGAGAATATAAGAGGGATAAGGAGAGTAGATATTACCCACGACTAATTAGAGAAGCAATTGAGTTCGCCAGAAACCCGGAGAACGTCAACGGAGATGAAGGCTACCATCTCCACAACCCGGGGAAGAGAGTTCTCCGGAATCGGAACATTCATCGAGCAGCCACTAGACGGGACCACCCATATAAGGGTGGCCAAAATCCGAGTCCCTCATCTTCGAGCTGAAGACGCCGAATTCAACTTCGGCGAAACTGTGGTCAGTATTAAACAACAACGCGGTGAAACTCGAGAATGCAGAATCCTTCAGTATTGCCATTTTTGATTCAACGTCCAATTAATTATCTCTGACGTCGTTGATATTATATTTCCTCAGAATCGACTAGAAATGTGTGGTCAGTCCCTGCAATCCTCATAAGGGGATTTTAGGGACTGCCCACATATAATCCTCATGCTTTCTGCCCTTCTCTCCAGCTATAATTGCTCAGTTGCCTCCCCCACCCACCCTCTCGCCTACCCGCCCCTACCGGAGTGTAATATATGTATAGATGGCTGTCTGTTAGGGTTGTCACCTGAAGATGACGTTTAACGTCGAAACCCGGGTCGTTTCGTAATACATTTTCAGTGGAATCACAAAGTTATTTTCTCATTTCCAATATGGATCGATTCCATAAAGTTACGCTGGAAACCATCGATTATAAACTCTTTGTGTTATTATTGTCGCTGGTAGCAACAAGTCTCACATGCGTTGAGTTCGTTGCACTGTGTGTTGGCTGTCTATGACTTTAACAATGTCATACACTCAAATTGATTGGTACCGAGTTATACATACTTTAAATCGTATACAACTCTTCAATTAGATTTTAAAACTTCATTAGCATTAAAATTATCTCTGTAATGTAACATTATTAAATATGTATATTCTTTTATTCAAATTATATCTTTGCTTCTGGTTATTTTAAGTAATTTTCTCAGCGGATAGTGTAAATCAACTTCATGGAACATGTAAGCTTTGACAACTTGAGTATTAGCACTTTAAGTAACTTTATCATCCTCTTATTTTATCTTCCGCCTCCGAATATTTAATCTTGGCTCTGATGATCGACGGGTGTTCTCATAGGAATGAGTCCTTTGTCACCTCCGCGGTCTCCGTTGCTCCTCGTGCCTTTTATTTCTCCCTCGGTGCGATCGACGGCCGGTATCTTCACTCTCAGGATTCCAGCAACGGGAAATGGATGCGCCATCACGTGACTTCGGTTTCAAAAGTTATTAACTTCCATGCCGTTGAATTGACGGATGTTAAATGCCATACGATGCCATAAAATATTCGTATCTCTTGCCATGCATTTATTTTTGTTTTCTTAAATATTAATATGGTTTCCTGGGTGATGGAAGGAATTTTACATTGCAGTTCTAACTCTAAAGAAAACTCACGGCTCTACTCTGTCTCTCTCTCTCTGTCGAGTCCATCACGCTTAGGGGGACTGGTTTCTCTCCGATTTATGTCACTCGAGAGGAAGTGCTCACGTCCTCAGAAAAAACAGTACTTAAGGTAAAAAAGAATTCCCAGAAGTTGCTATTTTTTGTGGGAGAACAATATATTAAGTTTCCCGTTGCCTCCCACATCACATTAAAACAACTGTTTCCGTGCCTGTGGTCCTGATGAGTGTATCTGACCCGACCCACGGGGTCACTCAGTTGAAGTAGAGTGCCTGTTGCCCTCGTCGACGAATACTTGGTCGCATATAGTATTTACTGGCGGCTTGCAGTCGCCAGGTCGCTGTGCTTTCCCATTAATGCATTACGTATGCCGCTGACCTATCTTTCCTAGACTCATAAGCCCTCCGAGCGCGGGCACTTATTGCCCGCGACTGCTTATTCACCGGTGATTTGCATATTTCGCAGCTCGCCCCTCCATCAAGAGGCCATCCGCGACACGCGGTGATGATTTGATAAATTTTTGCTAAGTGAAGAGATATACTAGCTCTTGCCGTGGGGCGCTTGGAACGAAAAACCGCGTGAATCATCCTCGGAACGTGATCAAATATTTATTAAATATGTTTAAATTTAAATTAATGCATGCAGCTAAGAAATAAATAGTTTCATATTTCCAGAAGAAATTAACACAATGTGGTTTTCATTAATTAAGGCCTGCTGCTTTCATTTCAGGTATGAGCCCTTGCGTTTCGATGTACTCCCGGAAGATTTCTGGAATGTGAGTAGTCTATGACATGTTTGTCACGTTTTTTTAGAGTATTGTGCGCAGAATGAGCACTAATCTGGCCTTTAGAAAAGTAAAACCTACCCCTTTATTACCCCGTTGATGTGTGAATTCCGTACGACGTCCTTAGTTGAGCTTAGTATTGGGTGAACTCTACCATCACCTGCCAAACAGGCTTTCGGCTTTATCACTGTGTTAGTGGTTTTTCATGTACACTCTATATCAAGCACTAAAATACAATCAGAACGTATTTGCCTGTTTCGTAGATCTCAAAAAGTCGTTTCATTGAGTGAATTGGAGAAAACCTCAATTGTGAGTTTAAACCCCCATTTAATGAGTCTATTGCATAAATTAGGAGTAGATTGGAGGGACAGGAGGCTAATCCACAACCTGTACATGTCTCAGACTGCTCCGGTGCGAATGGGGAACGGGGAGTCCGCATGGGCAGTGTTAGGAAGAGGTGTTAAGGCAGGGTTGCCCATTATCACCGTTGCTGTTCAACCTGTATGCAGAGGAAATGATTGAAGAGGCATGGGAAGAACAGGAGAAAGGAATAAATGTTAGCGGGGAATTCGTAAAATCAGTTAGGTTTGCTGATGACCAAGCTTTAGTTTTGCAGTCAGCCAAGGGGTTACAAGCATTGCTGGGTGAATTGGGAAATAAGTGTGATAGATATGGGATGAGAATCAATATTAATAAATAAAGGTTATGCGATATTCATCAAAGAAAAAGGATAAGCTAAACATTAAAATAGAAGGGCAGAGTCTAGAGTAGGGTGAGCAGTTTAGGTATGTCGGAAGTGTTTTGGACCAAAATGGTCAAAGAAGTACGGGCATAACAAAATGAATTGCACTTGTGAAAGAGGCTTTCACAGGGAAGGAATTGATGAAAGGGATGTTGAGTGAGAATGTTAAGAACTTACTCGTCAAAACTTGGATACGGAGGAAGGAATTACCCGGAGATGAAGAGGGACTTATTGAGTGGGATGAGTAGGATGCTGTATTGTGTCTTGTTAAGAGATTTGGTATTTGTGTCCATCCAAAACCTACCTCAACCGTTAGATTGCCTAAAGTAATCAAACACTCCCTCAACTGACTTTTGTAATCTCCTAGCAGAATTAGTAGTAACGAAAAATGCCTTCACCTTCATTGACAGAATGTTGTTTACAATAGAGGGTGCTCACCGCCGTGAGCACTTCCTTGGGCCCCGCCAGCCTCTTCAGGGCCCATCGCGAAGGGACACTCCTCCAATTGCAAAATATCAAATTTCTCTCCTTTGCCCCCTGCATTGGCTTTGTGTCATCATCCTTCTTTGGTCCCGAAACCCTAGTCTCTTTGATTGAAAATTTTGATTCTCCTTTCTCGATATCTTTCGCATCTTTCTCCTCGGACTCCCGTGCGACTTTCTAACATATCGGGTGGTATCTTCAATCAAAATAAAACTATTACTTCTTCCGTCTTCATAAACCCGCAGTGCCTCTTAGTTTTTTTCAGTTTTCACCTCTGTCGCCGAACTAAACGCTCCGTACCATTTGTCCTCTCCATCGGAGACCCAAAATTACTCTTACTTGTATGTGATTTCGAATTGTTATTATGACTTAAGCATTAGGAATTTATTAGGAAAAATGGCGTTTTCTTTATTTCGAAGACAATGCGTATGGAAAGTCATTTAAATTATTTACGGGTCGACTTACTTTCCCAGTCATCCGTAAAGTACCGACAAAAATTGATTTACTTTTTTGAATGAATTACAATTAAAAATTCCCCAATTTTCCTTGCTATGTCTTAACCGGTGTTCTGCATTGCGCCGTATATTTCAAGAGAATAATCACTTCTCTCGTGGCATTTAAATGTTGAAGCCAAAAGACTTGTTAGACACTTATTCGTGAAAGATATCTTGTAATGAAAAGCATAGAGTGATCATATTCATCTCCTCAAGGCAGTGCCTTGTCGTCACAACCATTGGTCTCTCTCTCTCTCTCTCTCTGTGTGTCTCTCTCTCTGTCTCTCTCTCTCTCTGTCCCTGTCTCTGTCTCTCTCTCTCTCTCTCTCTGTGTCTCTCTCTCTGTCTCTCTCTCTCTCTCTCTCTGTCCCTGTCTCTGTCTCTCTCTCTCTCTCTCTCTCTCTCCCTCTCTGAGTTCATATTTTTCGAAGTAACACATTAGTCCTTATAATCTGGAGGATTTTTTAAATAAGGTATCTGGTGTTTTATATATCATGTATATATTCTGTGTGTAGTTTTTTAAAGCAAATCTGTTGTTAATTTATTAATGGGAGACTCTTCGTTCTTTCAGAATAGAAATTAAACTTATTAATCCCAACTCGTCAATTTTTCCCTAAGGAAAAATATCGTAATACCAATTTGGTCTTTTATCAACCAAATTCTAAAATACTAATATATTTTATGTATATCTATGGGCATTATTTATGAAATGCTAATTAATTATTGAATCAAAAAATTGTCTCTTTTACAGGATTGTAAAAAAACCTGTAGAATGTAATAGTGAAATGTGAAATTCTAAGAAATGCACCAAAACATATTACCCAGACAGAAAATGAAGGCCATCACGAAATGTATTTGCACAATATTAATTTGTTCCTATGCAAGGGTGAAAATATTCTATGAATGAGATGGTTAAAGGCTTTAGACATTTGATGAAAACATTTCCGACTAAGGCGTTTAACACAAGCTAAAGTCATTGCATACCTTCCCCGTTATGAACCACCGCAGCCAATTTGTAAGCGAATTCGTGTGCACCAAATTGCGTCATTCATTCAAAGGGGACGAATAGAATTAAGCGATAGTCTGCGGAGACCCTGGATAGTCAGCCTTGCGTAAGATTTGAAATAACATCCCTCAGTAATCAAATGCTATTTACTCCTATAGCTATTAATCTACGACAAGGTTATGGATGGCATTGATATTCAGGAACAAAAGGCCAAGGATTGGATCTCCTCCCGCGTTAAATAAGAACGTACAGGGTTAATAATGAAAGTAATGCGCATGATTTTATTGTGCCGCAACTAACAATGGCTGGTCGGTAAAACCGATTGGAAAATATGGTGGGGGTCTGCCCTTTATACCCAGTCGGTACCCAGTTTACACCGAGCAGCCTGAGCGGAAAGGCGTGCCTCCGGGTGAAGTGTGTTTTACCACTTTGTAACACAGCAAACACGCCGTCAATTTCCACCATGAAAACGCACCCGACCACAACGTCCTTCATCGTTACCACGCCCCTGACAGTCCTGGCTTGGTTCCATGCGACTTTTTTTCCCGACTGAAAAGAGAGCTGAAAGGGTAGCATTGGGATATCGTGGGAAACATCCAAAAGCACGTTACTCAACGTTCCTGAAAGAGACATTCCAGTCGAGAGGAGTTTCAGCTGCCTTCTTAGGCGTCTCCACGAAAGTGTATTGATGCTGGGCGAGAGGGTATTTTGAAGAATTTGAAGAATTTCTAGGGGAACGTAAATCAATAAATCTATTTATCCCCGAGAATGCGCATTGATTTTATAGTTGACCAATGCATGGTTTTTGCTTTGGTTGAGTAATCGTTCTGCAAGAACTTAATGCGAGGGTTGTGAGAGGGTTTCAGAAGCTGCCTTTTAGTCAGGCTTATCGGTGCGCCGAAGAATGCTGAATACGCCTCATGAAGATCAACGCTACGAAAACTTAGGTAGGCTCCTCCCGATTCAGGAAGTTGCTTTGATGAAAAACTTTAATGCGATCATTTCGCTTCATTCCGCGAGCGAGCGCAAGGAAGCGATCTTCCTTTTCGTCTTGTCTCCTTCTCTCCCTCCATCCCTCCCTCCCCCCCCACTTCCGCAAACCCCAAACTTCCTTCTCATAAGTATGGGTTTGCTTCAAGACTCTGCAAAAAATACGAAATTCTTCCTAAACTCAACTTGTAATCAATATTGTGAGAAACCGTGAAATTCGTCCTCGCGATTGTTTCGACGTTCTCTCGTACAATGCCTCCTTTCCCGCAAAGTTAATCGAAAGTTTTGGCGCTCGTATTAAGCCCTTAAGGGAGTGAATAGAGATTTCTTTGGCGGCAAATATTCGAGCAGCCGACGGAGGGTTCTCGCGAGAACATTGCCTCCGAAATTTCGAGTCCTTCATTCGGTCGGTTGCATGCGAAATGAGTTGACGCCGGGTCGTCGACCGCCCCTGGTGCCCCGCGCGATGATGCATCGGGAGGGTCGCCCCACATTTCGCCCCTAGGCGGCCCCACAGGGAGGCGGGGAAGAGAGCGGGCCCTCCCGCCTGATTCACGACTCTCCGGAGGAGAGTATCTCTTCGCGCGGCTTCGAAGCAGAGCGTGGTCCGCGACCGTCGTCCCCGAATCCCCGCGGCCCCCTTCTCGCGCGACCCGCCGGCGCATCCCCCCGCGGGCCGTGGACGGCGATGCACTGAGGCATGGCATGAATGCGCCCGCTCGCTCCCCCCCCCACGCGCCCGGTGCTGAATCAAGGTGCACGCCCAGGGGACTGCGGGCTCGCCTCGGTTATTTATGAGTGCACACAGCTGTAGCACCATCGGCGGGTTTCCATTGGGTTTACTCATCCCGTGCAGCATTCTCCCTTGCATTAATATTAATGGCACTTGGTTTTCTTAGCGGATAGAGGGAGGGTTATAGGCTCCACTCGGGAAATCGAAGGGATTTTCAAATGGGACACATTTGATTCCTTTCAATATCAGTATTTGGAATCTATAGAAACGGATTTTGTTTGTTTTCAACTCCCATTTTATTAACATTATGTGAGCATCCAGCTTTCAAACCACGGAGGTTTCTCGCGAACATATCATGATTCAAGCGGATAGATGCGAGGGTATATAGGTACCAAACTCTGTGCCGTCCTACAGTTATGAATATAGTACGGCGCGTAACTGTCTAAAACATATCCAATTTTTAAGACGCGGAATAATGTAGGCATGGGGAGAGTCTTATGAGTAGGTGAGTTAGGTTACATCTACATCTACATGATACCCCGCAAGCCGCCGCAAAGGCGAGTGGCGGGGGGTGTTAGGTCACCAACCGTAAAAAGGAACAATACCACATGCAAAACAACAACGTGGAAAATTACACCCACAGCAGCGCACACACTCATGCAAAAATCCCTTCATCCTACACTAATGCAAACACATATCCCGCAAAACAACAAAAAACTGCACCCCAGGATGCAGCAAGAAAGCCATCCTACAACACGCAAGCCAGGACGCAACAAGCAAGAATGTGAAACACCACTACCACATGAACATACACCACAAAACACTCTACCCCCCGAGGAGACTGTAAAAGGCAGGAGGTTAGATGAATTACAAGAAACGACGGGATATGCCGCGATGGTAACTTTTACCCTAGTCACCCATAATATGCGCATGACAATGCAACCGTTTCAGAGGGTAACTATCATTCGCCTTGACCGGCATTCGAACCCGAATTCCTCGATTGCCGGCCGAGTGCTTTAGCCAGTTGCCTCGATAGCTAAATTGGCTAAAGCAATCGGCCGGACATCGAGGGATCCGGGTTCGAATCCCGTTCAAGGTGAATAATTTTCATTCCTCTGAAATTTCTGAATTTTAAGGTTAAACAATAGGTTTACTTAGGCGGTCCACTCCAATTTCCAGAGATCGTTTTTCCAGGACAACTCGATCGAAACGGAATGACTAATTTTTTCATTCAAGAACAAAGTACGATCTGAGGAATGCATGAAAGGGTTGTTACACGCAAAGCTAGGCCATTTCTTATTACACTTAATGATTGACATAATCGAATGCTTACATTGAAACCGCTCGTGTTTTCTACATCGTCAGAATACCCCCAAACCGCCGCCAGGGTGTGCGGCGGGGATGTTAGGTCACCAGCCATGCCTGCTCAATCCCAACCATGTCAACTCCACACAAATAGTAGTTTAATGATGCTCAAAAAAAAGGAGATCATGGTAAAGAAACTACTTACATGCAAGCATATTTAATAGATTCGTATATTCAAATCCTGCGGCGGGAATGTGAAAAAAATATTCAGGAAGTTCTCTCGGGTTTCCCACCGGGTCAGCGTGGTGTGCACCGACGTTTTGACGGCTAACTCTGCCATCGTCTTCACCCTGAAGACGATGGCAGAGTTAGCCGTCGAAACGTCGGTGCACACCACGCTGACCCGGTGGGAAACCCGAGAGAACTTCCTGAATACAATACGCCGGGAAAAACTGAGATCCTTCGTGAAAAAAATAGGTCTACATTTAAGTTTAAGGAAGGAATATACGCTTTCATTCCTTCCAATACATAATATTTTTCGCATATAATATTTATGAAATTTTTCCAAAGGTTCTCTGTAGCGTCTGTTTGGGGTTTTGTCTCGCATTCTGGCTGCTCTCTTTTTGAATACTCTCGTAGTCCGTTAAAATTTTCCATGTGGAATAAATTTATTTTATGCTCATCTCTGTTTATTTTCACGGACTTAATTTTTAACGCTAAAAGAATAAATTCATCTACATTTTTAAAAGATTATTGTGGCCTTCTTTGCTTTTATAATGCCGTTCTGACTTCTCCGTTGGAATCATCTAGATCCTTTACTGTCCCGTTTCACAATGGGACAGTAAGGTTTCTTCGGAGACAGTCTGAGTTTTCGTAAAGGGTTTCCTCGGAGAAAGATAAATTCAGATCTTCTGCAGAAACTGGAACCATATTTTATGGAGTTCTCCATTGCGGTCTTCGGTTGATTGTACCTGAGAATATATTGACGTGGAACCTAGAATTTCTCCATAAGCATTTTCATCTCCTTCTCTCCTTCTTTATGACCCTTTCAGTCTTCATATTTCAAGTTACTACCTCCTCGGAATTCTTTCAATACATCGATCATTACGAAAGTAATGCGCCTGGTTTTATTTTGACACGAATGTCTATAGCAGCGCCGTAATACCGGTCGAGAAATGAGGTCTGCCCTTCCAACGCAGCCGGTCGCCCGTTTGCTCCTAGCAGTCTGAGCGGCAAGACGTGTCTCCGCGTGAAGTTTGTTTTTCGGCTTCGTAACACGGCAAAGACCCAGTCAACATCCACTATGACAATACCACCAGCCACACGCCTTTCATCTTCTACCAACTTCCTCACCACCCCCCAGCCCCTGTACATTCCCTTTTTGGCTCTGTCCATTTTTTTTGTTTCCTTGAATGAAGACAGAGGTGAAAGGAAAGCATTGAGAGATAGTGAAAATCAACCAAAAGCAAGTTACTCAACGTTCCTGATAGACATTCCCGTCGAAAGGAATTTCAGGGTGCCTTCCTTCCTGGCGTGGCAGACACGTCTCTGCAAGTGTATTGATCCAGGGGGAGAATGTTTTAAGAATTTTAAGCATTTGTACAAGAACGATCAATGAATCCATATTTCCCAGAGAATTCGCATTACTTTTATAGTGGACCATGTATGATTTCATTTGTTTTAAGATTTTCGATATTGTTTTGCGGCACTCGCCCTCTACCGTGGACGGTCTCTGATTCATTGCGGAGCGATTTGTGGACGAAATGTAAAGAATAGGTATTTGATTTGTTACTGTCCGCTTCAATAATTTGTTGCCGTGCTACCAAATTTATTATGGGAAACTGTCGTGGAATCATTGTAAGAATTCCCGTTGTCGAAGAGCTTGCGAGTTGCGAGTGAGAGACACCGCAGGCGAAATCCCGCTCAAACAGGAATTCATTTCAAACTGTGAACATGCTTCGCCACATTCGGACCCGAGGTAGGACTAAAAGTGGAGCTGTCGTTTGACTTTGAGATCATGGCCTGGAGACGTGGGAACTCGGTTATAAAATGAACCGAGCGCAACCCGAAATTCATTCGTCAAAATGCGAGTTCATCTCCACCCGGGAGTTGCATTTCTAAAAGTAGGCTCAGTTCATGCGTGCAGCTCAAAATTGCTCACTCGCCAACGGATTCCAATATGGGGAATGTTCCTGAATTCTATGGCTCCTTGGGCTCATTTCAATTAATGCCGGTGAGAAGGTTGCAGAAAAAAGTGACTCTCAAATAAATTTCAAAGTTCAAAAAACAAGAGTCGATGTTATGATTTAGTATTGAAAACATTTTGTTCATTAAAATGCCTAAGCACATTTAGTTAATTGGAACTGTTCATGTTGAAAGAATTCAACAGATGAGAAATTTTTAATGCGTATATTTTGGTGTGTTTTCAGATATAATCTCGGTCTATTATTTTGTTTTGGTGTCGGTTTAAATTTTTTTTATGCTTTCAAATGTTACACCGTCTAAATTTTCAATCAATTACCACATTGATGCCAGTATCCCTTAATGTTGTCGGCCGAAACAAATCCGTATTCGATAATTTCCTGGTTTGTCCGCGAGTTTTTACCTACCGTCCGCGGGCAAGGTTTTACCTATTGTTTGCCGCTTTTGTGATCACTAATTGTGCGGGGAGGGGCATACCATAGTGTCAAATCCCTTTTGATTTCTCCCCTCTCGTCCCTCCTTCCAATGGGATTAGAATTATTCCTTTTGTGTCGGCATTAAACGCATTCGATTGGTGTTCATCGAATAGGTTAATCCGTGCATGTAATCTTCCTGCTCCCGGCGGCTGCTTGCTCAGGGCCTAAATTTCAGGCCGATTTGCGAAACACAGAAATGTAACACAAACGTGAATATGGCATTAACTTGCGATTCGAACGCAATACCGTCATCATTCTTGAAAGAAGAAAGCGGTGATTTGATGAAACAATAAGCACGGAACATTCCTAAGTAAAAAATAATCAATTACAGCAGTGTGGTAAATACTGAAGACTTTTCGATAATTCCAAACTATTGGTCGGTCAAATAAAAAATTTTAAATTAATAAATTTCATTTTGTGGAAAATTTCCAATTTTTAATGTTTAAGTAATTATGATATTTCACCATATCACGCCTGAAACGTCTCTTTTTAGTCTATTTTTATGTGGGTTGGTCGTTGGAAAAATGCGCAAGCAACGTATTTTACATAGACACAAGAATATTAACCCGATGTTTAATTTATTTGGTTCGTTGGGTTAATATATAGTATCAATTCGGTCCGAAATTTCAAGATGCAAAGGCACTTAGCTAATATTCTTCGAGGAAATCGTTCTTTTAGCGCAATGTATAAATGAAACGGAAGAGGACTATATGCAGTGAGTGTACTTTGGCGGGGAAAAGATATTTCACTTCGTGGTCGGCCAACTTCGTGTTGTCCAAATGAGGCGCCACCTCCACCCCCTCCCCCACCCGTCCAAGGGGGGATAACTTGCACAAAAGATATTTGGGAAATGGGCTTGGTTTCCCTCATTCCCTTTGCCGTCCGAACGCGAGAAAGTGTACGAAAATGTGCGGCGGCGTCTGGGAAAGAGGAATGAGGGAGAGGCACTCTCCTTTGTGCTCTTGGCCAATTGAGGCGTGCGCGGCGGCGCCCCGGGGGCAGAGTGGCCTGTAATGAACACGCCGGGGCAGAAGGGGAGGGAGGAGGAGCGGGGGAGTGGGAGCGAGACGGGCGTGGGATGCGTTGGCCGTTCAATCGGAATAGGCGAGCATCTGCACAGAGCGCGAAGAGGATTTGACCACGCGAGTGCATCCGCGCAAAAGGAGAATCGTTTCTCTGGTCTCTTTTGCGGCCACTTTTGCCCTGCTTTTGCCGCGTTTGCAGTTTGGGTGGGTGGAGGGTGGAGGGGGGATGCTTTGCCGGGTTGTGTGTGTGTGTAAGGAACCGACCGTAAAGATCAAAGAACCGAGGGGGGAGAGAGAAAGGACCGAGTGACCAAAAAGGACCTGACTTGGACTCACTCAGCAGTGGAGGTGCCAAATTATCCGATGGAAATAATCCATGCACTTTTTGATGAGCGGAATTATCGCAGCGTGTGCGTGTTGGATCCTCCGTTTGGCCATTAGGGCTTATGGCAGGATAATTCCACTAGAGGCAGGCACACTCTGCTACGAATTTCACTTTAAAGGTTGAGGAACTACGAGAGAAGTTGTGTGATTCAATATTTGAATGCTAAACTTTAAACTCTATTCACCCACGACGACGTCTACGTTCAGTTATACTTCAGCGAATTATTTGCTGGTGTTGGAAATTGTGTGCCAAGTGTTTTGCATATGATTGTTTGCACATTGATATTATATTCGTATAATTAGATAATCTGCTGGTCAAGGTAGGTTTTGGATGGACACAATTATCAAATAAATATTTTGTAACTCCTAACAAAACACAATCCAGCATCCTTTTCTAAAGCAAGTCCCTCTTCATCTCTGTGTACTTCCTTCCTCCCTTCATCCCGTCCAACATCCCCATCGTATTCACGCCCTTACCTCGGAACAAACTGGCCACCAGCTGCGTTGGAAGGGCAGACCCCCCGCTACAATTCCCGACCGGTTTTACCGCGCTACCATGGATAGCCTTGGCACAATAAAATCATAGGCATTACTTTCATAAAGGACCATCCATGTATATTGATAATGATAGTGCTTGAATGTGATCGGAGTTTACTTAAAATCAATATTTGATTGTCGATTACTGTTCGTATCTCTCCACTTTTTTGCATGCTACGAACGAATGAAAGTCTCGTATTTTCTAATTACTGACGCAAGGCACGTCTAAAAAACAAAAATACGACGAAATTAAGCAATTTGAATGAATTAATATCGATAACTATCACCGAGTATCGACGTCAATATCTATAATATTACGTGGATATTTTTTCCAGCTTCCGTTCCTGGGTATAGAGGTTGTGCCTTTGCATTTAATAAAAGTTTTCGTGGAAAAGTATGTTTTAAAAATATTGTTTAAATTTTGAAAGCCTATATGGTCTTCATCCCTTTGGTATAACCTCCGAGGGCGAAGTGGTCGTGGGGGCAAAGGGCACGTGGGGGCACGTTTGTCGGGGTACGGATTGAAAAGGATGCCGCGGAAGAATTCCGGCGAGTGCCTGCCAACACTCAACTTAGGACCGTTCACTTGAATTGAGCATTTTTTCTTTAACCATCGTTTCAAAAATCCTAACTCTAGAGGATATATCCGTAGTTCAAGTGCCGGTCAAGGAAAATTTTTTCGCTCTTGATCTGCTTCATTCCGCCTCCCCCCCCTTTTCTGCGTTCGTCCTTTCTATGTGTTCCTATCCCTATTCATAATATATTATTCTATGTGAATGAATATAAATATACACACATATGCATACACAAAATCCCAACAGCCGCCGCAAGGGTGCTTGGCCTCCGGGTAACAACACCCTCTGTAATCCATGGCGTGCGATTTTCTGCTCGCGAGACCTTCTTGAGAAACTATAATTGGTACAGGGGAAGGACCCTGGCAAGTGTGAATCTCAAACGCCGAGGATGAACTCTGGCCTCAGTTCCGACTAACTTCCCGGTTGATAACCGTGGTGGCGGCTATGAGTTAGCAGGCAATCCGGCCTAATTTACCTCCTCCCGAGTGCTTTCGGGAACTACTTTCCTAATGTTGGATCGTAGTCTTCCGTGGCGTTCAGGATTCGTGGATGTCTCCATTTTCCGGGTTCCCGCCGCGTTGGTTGTCATGGTTGACGACAGTTTCGCCTGGATTCCACCAGGCGTCTTCAGGTCGAAGTGCCGATATCATTTTGGCTGCGCTTATATAGCCCTCGCTCTCTCGCTGCTGCGTTGTGATTGGTTGGTTTCTGGAACACTCTCTTCCAGGCGTTCGTCAGGTGGTAACCGTCTTCCCGGTTGAAATTTCTCGGCGTTTTTGTGATCTCAATTGATTCCCTAATCAGCCGAGGATAGTATCTTTTTTCCTTGGTGATTATCTCGGCTTCGTCAAATTTGATGTCGTGTCCGGGTTCGCTCCAGGCATGCTCGGCGACTGCTGATAGGCTGAATTTCTTATTCTTCGTTGCCCTCTTGTGTTCTTGCAGGCGGGTCTTCATGGACCTGCATGTCTCGCCGATATACGATTTGCCGCAAGAGCAAGGCACGCGGTACACACCTTCGAGAAGACCTTTCGGGATCTTGTCCTTGGGCCTTGGAATTATCTGGCTTATTTTGGTCACGCAGTTAAATCTTGTGACAATGTCTTTCTTCTTCAGGACCCTCGAGATCTTTTCGCTTGTGCCGGCGACGTAGGGGATGATGGCATAGGTTCCTGGCTTTTCAGTTTGATGTTTCTCCTTGTCGGGTGTCTGGTGGCGTTTTTCCACTTTAGCGGTCCTTTTCAGGACCAATTCTTCTTTGTATCCATTTATCTTCAGTGCCGTCATCAAATGTTCCTTTTCCTTGGCCAATGATTCTGCATCCGAAAGTTTGTATGCGCGATGCAGGAGTGTTGCCACGAGTGATGCCTTCTGGGACGGGTGATGATGTGAGTGGGCGTTCAGGTAGCGGTCAGTATGGGTGGCCTTCCTGTATACTGAGTGGCCGATACTCCCGTTGGTCCTCCTCTTCACCATTATGTCCAAAAACGGGATTTGGTTGTCTTTTTCGGTCTCCATAGTGAATTGTATTGCCGGATGCTGAGAGTTGAGGTGCTCCAGGAATCTCTGCAGTTCTTCAGGTCCATGTGGCCAAATTACGAACGTGTCGTCCACGTATCTTAGCCATAACTTTGGTTTTTTATCATGGGATTTGATCGCCGTTTGTTCGAATTTTTCCATATAGATGTCTGCTATCACCGGGGATAGGGGTGAGCCCATTGCCGCTCCTTCGCGTTGTTCGAAGAAACTCCCGCTCCAAAGGAAGTAGGAGTTCCGTAGGCAGTACTCTATCAGCTGCGGATGATCCTCTGGAATGCCGGATTTTGTGAGCTCTTTGATGATGTCCACCGATTCTTGAATTGGGACGTTTGTGAAGAGTGATGCAACGTCGAAGCTGACTAAGATGTCGTTGGGGCTGATAGTAATCTTCTTCAATATTTCGATGAAATGAGTGGAGTCTCTCACGAAAGATGAGGTTTGTCCGACGTAAGGTTGAAGTGACTGTGCTAAGTATTTGGACAGTCTATAGGTTGGTCCGTCTATTTGGCTGACTATTGGCCTGAGGGGCACCCCTTCTTTGTGGACTTTGGGTAATCCATATAGTCTTGGTGGCTTGGCCGCAGATGGGAACAGACGTGTTTGATGTTCCCGTGGAATGGTAGAATTCTTTATCAGCGCCCTGGTGTCTCGCTCCGCTTTTGCAGTGGGATCCGAACGAAGTTTTCTGTAAGTGGAGTCTTCCCGCATACGGGAAATCTTCATTTCGTAGTCACCTCTCTTCATGAGGACCGTGGAGTTTCCCTTGTCCGCTGGGAGTATGAGAATGTTTTCGTTCCCGCGGAGATCGGATAAGGCTCGTCGTTCGGCTCCCGTGATGTTCATTTTGGGTGGTCTTGCGTTCCGGAGAATGCGGGCAACATCTTCTCTAATTTCATCGGCGTCTCCCTTCGGAAGCTTCCGGATGGCATATTCCACTTCTGTGACGATTTCTTCCTTTGGTATTTTCGTTGGAGCAATAGCGAAATTCAGTCCTTTCGATAAAATCGAGATGTGAGCATTGGTCAGTTGGTAGTCCGTAAAGTTGATGACTGAACGGTCCTTTTCGGGGCCATGACCCAAACTGCTGGGATGTTGTCGGTCGGATAGTTTTTCGAATTTCCTGATCTGCGTCTCCCGCACTGCAGTTTCAGTATTCCGGGATGAGTCGTGGGTTATTGTCTCTATTGTGTCCCAATCAGTGGCGTTGAGTTTGGCGCCCAATTCCAGATGAATTCGTAGAAGTTCTTCCGAGCACAGGTGGAGGGAGTGGCGTGTGTGCCGTACCCGTTCCCTGAGTAGTGCCTCGCTGGTCCGGCGGAGAATTCTTCTGGCGGCCTTGGTGTTGAGGTGATGCTTTACTTCCACACAGCACGGTAGAGTGTTGGTGTCTCGGCAGCGTTGGAGAAAGGCTAAGGAGGAGAGAAGCCTCCCCTTCTTCTTGCGCAACTTCTCAAATCTTCGTATCTTACTGTGCGTTTCCTCCCCGTAGAGGCGTATAATGTTGGATCGTAGTCTTCCGTGGCGTTCAGGATTCGTGGATGTCTCCATTTTCCGGGTTCCCGCCGCGTTGGTTGTCATGGTTGACGACAGTTTCCTAATAGCAATACACGATCCCTTACCTTTCCCTCGTTTCCTCGCGAGTGAGGCTTCTTTTTTAATTTATATTTTTGTGTCAACTTAAGCTTCCAACTTGTATTCTGGTTTGACTGTATTATAGCTCCATTTAAAAACTAATTAAAGAGGTAGAAATGTGCAATACATGGAATTGAAAAAATGCAATCTAAACTAATGCAGTAGCTAGTGGACTGGAAAATTAGAAAAAGGTGCTCGAAGGCTAGGTTTGAATATTTTTTCACTCTCTTATAAAGGGAAAACTTGTGCAGTAAATTATTTATTGAAAGTAAAATATTTATCGAATTTCAAACGATAGTTATATATTGGTTCGTTCAAAAGAGTAGAAACGATACCATGTACTGAAATATTCGTACATATACTTTATTTTTGGCTATTCTACCGGTTAAGATACGTTTTGGACGGACCTAAGGAGTGTACCGGATTCCTTGCGAGTGCGGCCAAGCATACATTGGGGAGACCGGCCGCACCATAGAAACACGCCTAAAGGAACACGAAAGGTGCATCAGGTTAATCTATCCAGCGAAATCTGCGGTCGCCGAACATTGCCTCAATAACGACCACAGAATCAACTTTACCGGCACGAAGAGGCTGCTATGCCACGACAATGGCTACTGGGATCGCGTGGGGAAAGAAGCCGTCGAAATCCTACCAGACGCCAATACTTTCAACAGAGACAACG
Organism: Hetaerina americana; assembly: GCF_022747635.1. Taxonomy (NCBI): domain Eukaryota; kingdom Metazoa; phylum Arthropoda; class Insecta; order Odonata; family Calopterygidae; genus Hetaerina; species Hetaerina americana. The sequence continues at coordinate 3,232,346 of NW_027287205.1, forward strand.
GCTTCCAAATCAGTAACACTTGGAAGCCAGTGCTAAAGAAAATAAGGAATGCGCGAGAACGCACCCGATTGGCCGTAGCGGAGCACACTTACGCTTCCGACCAATCAGGGCACCCCCGAACCTTTGGCGGAGTGTATAAATACCAGGCATTTTTAATGCTCTGAACTTCACCCTGTAGACGATGGCAGAGTCAGCCTTCGAAACGTCGGTGTACTGCAACCTGACCCGGTGGGGAACCCGAGAGAACTTCTTGAATACTATACGCCGGGAAAACCTGAGATCCTTCATTCGTTTACTCCATTTCGCGTATTGCATTAGTGTTTTTACATCAGTACTTAGGCCTAATTTAGAAATTGAATAATTAGTTATTATCTACTTGAGAAATATGATTAAAATTTAAAGGAGGGGGGTCTAAAGTATTAATATATTCGGTAAATTGCTGGTTATACTTGTAAAATGCCAGGGTACGTGTACGGGCGGCGGCTTTCTCTTGATCCGCGGCGTCATTCCGTAAGCACTGCAGGAAAGGCTGTGACCGTCCCGAGACACTTCGGTGGCGGCGGTGTCCTCCTCCTCTGCAAGTCAAGGGTCGAGATGCGACGTCTAGGGCACTATTGAACTTGGGCGGGGGAGAAGGGGGTCGAGACGAGATGCGAGTTGAACGCGAGTCCCTAAGATTACCTCCGATTTCTCATCTTCTGTTCACGGATAAGTGAACTTGAGGACTGTTTGCATGCAAAGGAATAATTGCCATGGGGCCGCGTTTACACGCAAATAAGGTGAACTAATATCCTAAACCACATGGCATGGAATCACTTCATGTGCAATATTTAGGCGCTGATAAATCAATACTATTTGGCATCTAACCCTACGTCTACATAGTACCCCGCAGGCCGCCGCAAGGGCGTATGGCGCGGGTCAATAGGTCACCACCCGTAATTATGAATAAAACCGCATGCAAAACCCAAACATTCATGCCAAACGAAACACGAAAAATCCTATTTATTGAAAAACCTTTACAACTCACACATATGCAGATACCTATACTATCAGCTAACACACACATGCACCTACGAATTAACCTTATGCCTACGCAGCGTTTAATCTTTTCCTGACTTGTATATCCAACGTTTTTAATATTTCTACAGTGACTTCGGTTTCTTATTATTATGATTCTTAATTGTCAGGGGAAAGAATGAGTATTTGTATCTATCTGACCTGGAATAGATCTCCCTTATCTTATATTTCTGGTCTGATCTATCCGACTAGTAGTGGTATCCGTGCGTCTCCCAACCTAATTCCCCAAAAAAGGCCTCTCACACTTGTCTTTTTACTGTAACAATTTTTGACGAATCTGGCGGATTTTCTCTGGACTTGATCTAATCCTTTTTGCCAAGTTTTCTCCCAAGGATCCCAAACACTTGCGGCGCATTCCAAATGAGGTCTAACTAGAGCGACATGACACCTCTCTTTTACTTTCTCATGACATTTCCCCTTAGTCGCACGGCCATTTCTTAATTTTACCTTCCGGTTAAATTAAGCAAATTCCATGGGTTGGGAAAAAACGATTGAGCACAAGATCTTTTTTACAAGTTGTGTTTCCTTTTTTCAAGCTAACTTATCTGATAAATGGCACAGATTGGCTTCTTTGCATCATTGGATATCAAAGTATTAAATGGGAATTCAAACGTCCTGAATATTAAATGGCATACGTGGTAAACGACATGCTTGTGCCTATTACTTTGATTAAGTTTTTCTTTCATCCTCGGTGGGAATAATTAAATTATATTAAATGTTATTTCGATTTGCGATGAGATCAACACCACAAATACCCTTTAAATAGTTTATTAAAATAAGCTAGGATTTTTGCTTGGTAATGATAGTGTTAAGTGACATTACGTTCGGTCATTACGTGTGTGTTTTAATTTTAATTGCCTGCAACTAATTCAATTAGTTGCAGGTAATTAATTTGCTATTAACTATTATAATATATCCGGTGGCGGCGGGGTAACGTCCTCGTCTGCCAACGCAGAGGTCGCGGGTTCGGTTCCCGCCTTGATGGTTTTTCCTCCGCCTGGCTTGGCTGTATTTAATTGTCAAATTGTTACGTGAATGTTCAAAGTCCGATTTCAACGCCGAAGTGCTGTATTCTGACCATTGCAAAATAAATAATTCAGTTGACATTTCACAATTAGCGGCGTCTTCGTGTACCGCGATCGTGCCATTCATTTCATCCCCCCTTTCACCTTCACTAATCCTTTGGTAAATATTCATCATATCAGAACTGGTGCCTAGTTATTCGTAGGTTACCATTTATCAAATTTTTCTAGTATTATTTTCAACGCGGTGTCTGTTTACATAGAGAGTGAATAGTATTTTTCCATCAAGTGCCTTTAATTAAATCTTACAATACTTACATTTATATATCCATATTCGCAGTACATTCATGGTCCTTGAGGAAAGTAATGCGCATTATTTTTTTTTAACTCTCTGGAAAAATAGATTAATTGATTTGCGTACCTGTACAAATGCTTAAGCCTCTTCAAAACACTCTCCCCCTTCATCAATACACAACCGGAGACATGTCTGTCTCGCCTCGAAGGCACCCTGAAACTCCTCTCGACGGAAATGTCTCTCTCAGGAACGTTAAGTAACATGCTTTTGGATGTTTTCTTCGGTCTCCCAATACTTTCCTCTCAGCTCTCTCTTCAGTCGGGGAAACAAAAAAAGTCGCACGGAGCCAAGTCGGGGCTGTAATGGGGCTGGGGGACCACCGGGATGGTGTTCCGGGCCAGGATGTCGCTAACGATGAAAGACATGCAGCTGTTGTTATTGTCATGGTGGAGCTTGACCGTGTCGTTTCCGTGTCATAAAGTCAAAAAACGCATTTCACGTGGAGGCACGTCTTTCCTCTCACACTGCTCGGAGCAAACTGGCGATCGGCTGTGTTGGAAGGACAGAACTCTCACCACATTTTCCGACCGGTTTAACCGCGCTCCAAATAAAATCATGCGCATTACTTTCATAATGGACCATGTATTTTCTTCCTACCATTATTTCAATATCAATATCTTTGTTAGCTTAAGCGAGCGCGTACTGGTGTACAGAAATTTTATTCGTGTCCAGAGTAACTCATGGTAGGTGCTACATTGATCGCATTGCCCTCCGAAATTGAATGCTAGATGCCAATGGACATCCTTTCGGGCATCGTCGTCTTCCAGTCACGCCCCAAGGGACGGCCGCGCGCAGGAGGGAGGTCCGTCCACTCCTGGGAAATAGTTCCCAGTGTCAACTCCGTTGTTGCGAGGGCTCTTCTTGGCCTTTTCTAGTTCGTATAAAACTTACAAGTTGTCGCTCGCGGTGAGCTCTCCCGAACGCGGCTCGCAAAGCTGGCAGCCCTGTTCCACACCCCATCCCGCCACTGAACCTCCGACCAACCCTACCCCCTTCGCCCCCTCACGTCTCCCCGCATTTGCAGTCTCCTTGTGTTCCAACAAAGGGTGTGAGGGGATTAAACGCGAGAGGCACTTGAGGGGTTATGGAGGGAGGGAGGGAGAGAGGGAGGGAGAGAGGAAGGGAGAGAGGGAGGGAGAGAGGGAGGGAGAGAGGAAGGGAGAGAGGGAGGGAGAGAGGGAGGGAGGGAGGTGGAATTGGATTAATAGGGTCGTCGAGACTGGAGGAGGTTTTTCGTGGGAAGAGGGAAAGTTGTTTCGGGGTTGTGGGACGGGGATGGGCCCTTGGGGGGGGGGGTGTTGGTTAGGGGGTTCTTGACGTAAGGGATGGGGAGGTGGGTGTTAGGGGGGGGCGTGTGCGGAGACGGGCTCCAGAGCAATTGGGAGGCGTGCCTTAAAGTTGATTCGACTCCGGGGAGGCTGCGGTAGCGATGGCGGGAGACTTCGGTCGATTTGGAAATTATTCATTGACTTCGCCGCCGCCCTGAACAATGCGGGGCCGTGCCAGGAAAAAATGGGAACCAAAAAGTGGGAAGCTGCCTCAATAAATAACGGCGTTGAGTCTCGTTGCGTTATTGTTTGTTTGCGAATAGTGGCTATATAGTGGCGGGGACGACCGCGGTAAGGCACGAAGTTGACCTCGGAAGATGAGAAAGGGAAGTTAGGTCGCACCTCGTCCACCCCTGCCCAACAAGAGCATGCGATTGGGAGCTTAAGAGAAACATTTCTCGCCAAGCTAATGCAGTTAACTTTAATTGTTCGTGGGTGTCGTGCGAAAATCAAGATTTTTCGAACCCAACTGTCGAGGTAATAGATCAAATTCTTTGATCTGGAAGGACCACTGCGAATTGAGTGAGTGACGAAACTCGCATCGTCAATATTTATTACCGAATGAAATAAATGTGCCCAAAAAATTAAATGCTTCCATGTAAGCCAGGCTTCCATATTTATTCTTAAACGACATGGATCATCTGCATCTACATATCAATACCTTCGACCCCCCCCCCCGGGGGCCAATGTAGCAATCAGGATTGGGGCACGAGGATTTTATTACTCGGTTATCTTCAAACCAGTTATATTCTAAATGGAATAACAGATCTGAGCAGAGCTTTTCCATCACATTTATGATGCTCGATCACAACTTGTGGTTCGAGTGAAGATTGAAGTTTTCAATTTCTCATCACTGAAATATTTTCTTCTCGTTCATCATAGAAGACACCTAAGAGAAGAATTGCACTAAGGAAAGGGGTTTTCACATGAAGGAGGGAGTTGATGACAGGGACGTTGAGTAAGGATGTTGAGGAGAGGCTCGTGAAAACTTTGATATGGTTCGCAGTTATGTACGTCGTGGAAACGTGGTCATTGAAGCAGGATGATAGACGTAAATTGGAGGCTTTGGAAATGTGGGTGTGGAGAAGAATGTAGAGGGTGAAATGGTAGGCAAAACGGATAAGGGCGTATTGATTGGCAGCGGGATTTTGAAGACTGCAAAAGAGGGGAGAATATTAGACAAACGAGGAAAAGGTAGGAATAGGATAGGGATGTTGGACGGGATGAAGAAAGTGCACATATATGAAGAGGGACTTGTTGTAGAGTGGGATGCTGGATTATGATTTGCTTGAAGATACAAATGTATATTTTTTAGTTGCGTCCATCCCAAAACTACCTTTATCTGTAGATTACCTAAATACACCTTCCTGTGTTGGGCTAATAATTCCCCATTTTCTGTCCGAAGTGAACCCAAGGGCCTTGTACCCTTTGCCGTGCCTCCCTCATTCCCTTCTCGGTGAAATGAACTCCCACTCCAATTCCTCGAAAAACCGCTTCACAACTTTCACGTAACACTTTGCGAAAAGCTGGCGGGTCCTCTTCGGGAATGGAAAGGGAGGGTATGGCTGCGAACTCGTCTTTGTGACGCGTAATAAGATTGCCGATATGCCTCCAATGTTTTTGGCCTGTACCGTAAGCGAACCTGTAAGACCAGTCAAGGCCAACGTTTTGCATCGTAACTCCCAGCTCAAGGACGAGGATCTCCTTTACTTCTGCTCCCTTTTTTGTATTTGAATTTCCCATTATGGCTGTAAATTTTAGTATTACGACATAATCTGGTGGAAATGTGACCTGGAGTACCTGCATAGGGACTCCAGCACCTTTTATAGTATTTTATGTATACCAATTTGCCTTCTCGAACGTCTAGATATTTTTACGTTAAGGTGTTTTGAATGATTGTGTACTTTTTATTTTGAGATATCTTCTGTTCACGCAATTTAGGGAATTTTCGTAACAAATGCAAAACTTTTCTCAGGAAAGGAAATGATGAGAACGGATGAAGGTGCAACAATACATTCGGTTTAGTTTGCATTCTGGAGAGCGTTAATCTTTGGACATGCCTTATTGCGAATTAATTCACTGGTGGTTCTTGAACCAATTAAGCGTTTGCTTGTGGCATTCGCTGGGTTTGGATGCTGCATCTTAGCAATGTTGAGTCTGGTCCATTGACACAAGACTGAAATCAGCAATGTAATACTTCAGACATTGGAAAATGGACACGTGACGGCGATGGAATTGTTGATGTTCTTATTGGTCCTACTCATCATTATTAAGACGCTTTGAAGACTCTAGCCCGCTCACATATTTCCACCCTTCTGCTCTGAGGTAATCAATCTGGCCTCTCCCTGAAAACCATTCATAATAGAAAGAAATAGAAAGATATCTATAGAGATGATTTCGTCAACGTAACACGGAAGTGCTGAATAATATATTGGACAGAAAAAAACAATAAAGAAACATATAAAAAGATTAATCATACGTTATTTCTTGATCATTTCGACGGATTTCTGCTCTGTCTTCATCGGAAGTTATGGAAGTATTGATTGGGTCATTACCTTTATATCTTCCGATGAAAATGGAAAATAAAAGCATTTAATGGATTATAAGGAAAGAGTACTAACAGGCTGTAGAGGAAATCATGGAGGATGGTAAATAGCTAAGTACTATCGAGGAAAAATGGGAAAGCATCAAGAAAGGGTTATCGAGAGCCACAAAAGGCACTATTGGAACCGCTGACGCGAAAAGGACTAGGAAACCATGAATCACGGATGAGATGATTACAAAGATGGATGAGAGGAGAAAATGAAAGAATGTAAATACAGAGGAAGGCAAAATTAAGAACCCATAGTTAAACAATAAATTGTGGCGGGTAACAAATAGGGCAAGGAAAGTATGGTGGGAGACACAGTGTGAGAGCATGGAAAGTTTGCAGAAGAAGAATGAAATAGGTTCGCTGTACAGCAAAGTTAAATCTTTATCGGGAAGTAGGAAAGGAAAATCTATACTAACAGTTAAAGATAAGGCGGATAAGATAATTGTTGAAACATGAAGATCCAACAGACATCGAAGGAATATAAAGAAGAACGTATGGTAAAGAACTTAGACCAACACAGTTAGAGATAAAAAAGGAACATGACGCAGAGAAAGATAGCTTAGGTCCAGGCATACTCGACGATGTGATAGAAAGGGCATTAAGGGAGATGAAGCTTAATAAGGCTTTGCGGGTGGATAAAATTCCTGCGGAACTACTGAAATGTTTAGGGAAATGGTAGAGGAAGAGGCTCTATGGGCTGATTCGTAGTACTTATGAGGAAGGAATCTGGCCGGAAGACTTTGTGAGATCAGTTTTAGTTCCTATTCCGAAAAAGGTAAAGGCTACATCATGTGAGGGCTAAAGGACAATAAGTTTGATATCCCACGCAGCTAAAGTTGTTCTGAGGATCATAAACAAAAGGATTGAGAGTAGGGCAAATGATTACTTAGGGGATGATCAGTGTGGGTTTAGGAAGGGGAGAGGTACCCGTGATGCCATTGCAGTATTGGGATAATTAATCGAGAGGAATATAAAACACAACCACGAGGTATTTGCCTGTTTCGTAGATTTCGAAAAAGGGTTTGAAAGAATGAATTGGGGAAAACTAATGAGTAAATTGCAAAAAAAAGGAATAGATTGGAGGGAAAGGAGGCTAATCCGCCCCCTGTACATGTCTCAGACTGCTCAGGTACAAGTGGGGATTGGGGAGTCAATTGGCCAGTGTTAGGAATAGGTGTAAAGCAGGGTTGCCCATTATCACCGATACTGTTCAACCTGTATAAAGAGTAAATGATTAAAGAGTCATGGGAAAAACTGGAAGTAGGGATGAAAGTGGGCGGGGAATTCGTAAAATTAGTTAAGTTCACTGATGTTAAATTAGTTAAGTTCACTAAGCTTTAGATTGTAAGTCAGTCAAGGGGTTGCAAGCATTTCTGAGTCATTGGAAATTTGGTTCGAAAAGTATGGGATGATTAATCAATATAAATAAAACAAAGGTTATGCGATTTTCTAGAAAAAAAGGCTATGCTAAACACTAAAATAGGAGGGCAAAAACTAGAGCAGGTAGAACAGTTTACGTATCTCGGAAGGGTTTTGGACCAACACGGGCAATGTACTACGGACGTGAGGAGAAGAATTGCGCTAGGCAAAGAGGCTTTCAAAAGGAGGAGGGAGCAGATGAGAGGGACGTTGATTATGGATATTAAATAAGACTCGTATAAACATTGATATGGAGCGTAGCTATTTACGGTGCGGAAACGTGGTCATTGAAGCAGGAGAGTAGACGTAGATTGGAGGATTTTGAAATGTGGGTTTGGAGAAGAATGGGGAAGGTGAAATGGACAGAGAAGAAAACAAATGAAGAGTACTTGGTATGGTGGGCCAAGAGAGGGGTTTGTTGGGAGAAATCCTATGGATGCAGGAAAAGTGGATGAAGGGGGAATTGACCGGCAGCGGGATATTGAAGACTGTAACTGAGGGGAGAATGTTAGGCAAACTAGGAAGGAGAAGGAACAAGATAGGTCTGTTGGACAGGATGAAGGGAAGAAGAAAGTACTCAGAGATGATGAGGGACCTGATGTAGAGTATAATGTTGTGTTTTGCTAGGGGTCAAAAATTATTTACCCTTAATGTGTTCGTCCACTCTCACGTTTGCTCTTAACCATTTGAGCTATCGAGGAAACGTAATTTACCCTGAGATCCGTGGGTCTAATATGTCGCCAAGCGACCCGATTCTTTAGCCAAGAGATGGCGTCAGGGGGCTGTTTCACCCACCAAAGGAGGAATAGACACAACACAAGAGGAAAGGACAGTGGGTTCTTATAATTCATACAACATCATTCAGGAAAGGAACAGTGCGTACCCGAACACCGGATCTTTCCACTTGCCGGGCGGATGGCTTAATAATCGGGGCGCTTGGCAACATATTAGACCCACGGATCTCAGGGTAAATTTCGTTTCCTCGATAGCTCAAGTGGTTAAGAGCATCCGCCCGGTAAGTGGAAAGATCCGGTGTTCGAGTCCCGGTCAAGGAAATATTTTTACTCTTGTGATCCGTTCGATTCCGCCTTCCCCACCTTTAATGTGTTCGTCCTTTATGTGTGTTCCTATCCCTTTTCCTTATATCTGTTTCTATATAAATGAGTATATATATATATATATATATATATATATATATATATATATATATATATATATATATATATATATATAGTACAATACAGAGTAACACACAATATAGAAACACAAAAAAAGAAGAACACTCACACGTTATTTCTTGATATTTCGACGGAAACAATCCGTCTTCATCTGAAGATATAGAAGTAATGATGAGCTCAGATGAAGACGGATTGTTTCCGTCGAAATATCAAGAAATAACGTGTGAGGGTTTTTTTTTTGTGTTTCTATATTGTGTGTTACTGTGTATTGTACTATTCGGCACTTCCGTGTTACGTCTACGAAAGCATATATATATATATATATATATATATATATATATATATATATATATATATATATATGTATATTTTTATACATGTACTACGAATTGTATTTCCTACGCGATAGCTGACTTTTTAATTATGATCGCTAATTGTTTGAGGAATGAACGACATTTTAAATCTATCCATTCTTTAATAAATCTCTCTCATTTTCCGTCGGTTATCTGATTACGTGTAAGCAAGTGGGGGCCTATAATATGTCCTGAACTTCCCGTGAGAAGTAAACTGCCTCAAATAGTACGCAGAAAATTGAACCTGTATTTGAGCCTATGGCTAACTAGTGGCTCCCATTCGAATTCTTTCAATAGTGCCGTGACACTGCTACCTTGTTCATAACAACTTTTCACAAACCTAGTGTCTCTTCGTTGTGCTAGATCTAGTCCCAAATGTAAGCATACTTCATGAGGATCGCGCACACTTGCAGAGCATAGTCAAGGTGAGGCCTAACTAACGTGATCTAACGAAATACGTCAAACTAAGTCAGTTCAAAATTTGCTGTTTATTCTCTCTGGTGGAATCCACATGAACACAAAAGCGAAAACTTCCGAATGTGCTGCGGACTTTGGCCGCTCACGAAGCAGTCACGGGCGAACACTTTCGCGGGCGAGGCGTTCCCAACGTATTTACTTAAGATCGCCTCGCATTCGCGTCGGGTTCTTCCGAGCCTCGTTCTCGCCGGTTGCGCTTGCTGGGCGAGGCGGCGGGGATCGAGCCCTCCCGGTGAGAGTGTTGACGCCACATGGGGTCTCTCCCGGAGGGGCAGGGGCTTGGGTGCCTGGGAGGCGTGCAGGCTGGAGGGCTCGTGGCTGGGAACGAATAAGAAGGGGGCGCTGGTCGACAGACACCCTTCCGCCCCCACCCCCTGCGAGACGAAGATAGCTTTGTCATGTCGAGCTGTTTCGGCTCCACCAGAACACGCCCCTCGCGTCACATTCGTCGTATTTGTTCCCGCCCCCCTCCCTCCCCCATCGGCGCACACCTCCAGGGTTGCGAATATCGTGTCATTTTCGAGTGAATGGGAATGCCAACTCGACCTCTCTTTCTCGTCGCCCCTCCTGTGCCCCCACCCCTCCCCCCCTCTGCCTCCTCGCTCATTGCCGCGGTCATATTCTCGCGGCTCCATCCGAAGCTCATTTTCCCTCCCGTCAGCCGAAGGTTTTACATCTGCATAATACCCCGCAATTCGCCGAATGGGCGTGTGGCGGGGGGGTGTTAGGTTATCACCTGTAAAAGGGAACAAAACCGCATGCAAAATCGACACATCCATGCAAACCGGCACCCACAGTGGCGTATACATTCATAGCATATAGGCATATACAAAAATCCTTTCAACTCACACGCATAGAAATACATACACTGTCAATAAATAAACTCATGCACTCTAGAATGTGGGGAAAAATTTATTCCATATCGTTCGAGTTAGAAATTGAAAAGCAAGAAGGCGTAATTCCGCCATCACATGGATATGCAACATACATTGGTCTCCTCTCCCCAAGGACACAGGAAGGGAATGTGACTCAAGGCCATCATTTAGTCGAATTCTGTATCATGGATTTTTCAATCTCCCATCATTTTCTTTTTGTATTTATTATTTGTATTTTTTATAATTGTTGTACGTATCATTAAAAGCTATGAACGGTAGTTAAGAGTAGAATTTTTCGTAGCAAACCTTGTGATCAACAACAAACACTTAACATTTACCATTCATCTTCATAATACCCTCCAAGCCGTGGCAAGGACGTGTGGCAGGGGGTGGTAGGTCGCCAGCCATTCTACATCCATTCACTCTATTTTCTCTTGGACCTGGTACCCCGCGATCCACCTAAAACCAAAATGGAAAGGGACGACCGAGCTTCAATCTTGCAGCATGCCTACACATATTACGAGTATTACATGGCAAGAAATACGTTACAAGAGGGCAGCCACGCATGCAATTCAGACGCTAATTACCGGTTGGTATTCATCGCTTTCCGGACGGACAATTCACTAATGTAATAGACTTTGCATATAGTACGTTCGCCTCAACCGCACCTTGCACAAGGGCGCACCCGGGTGGACGTTAGGACGCCAGACTTGTAAAACAATAGTTTAACAAGGTCATAGATAGGACGTTCATCAGTCACGGGTTAATGTGTCGATAGTTCATACCTACAGGTGAACAACATTTGTAAGAACTACTCTGCTTTCTTCAAATTGTCAATATATTTTTCCAAGACGATTCCATCTAGTTATCTAAGTTTCAGTATTCCCCATACTATTGCAATTTTTTTAATAAAAAACATAAGTTTAGATTTCCAGGGCTTTTTTGTTGCGCATAGTTTAATTTTTTGTATTTTGAGACAACCTGTAACATGAATTCTGGCTGAAGGAAACTCTAGACATCACGTTGTAATTGGCAGAATGACGAAAACATAATAGGATTAGTTGAAGAAGAAATTAGATTATATTGGACACAATCCTCTTGAATATTTATGTCAAACCTTTTATAAACCGAAACTATATAAAAATGTTATGTAAACCGAAACTTTGGAGATAATCCCTATGCGACATACTTTTGAAGAATATACTAGCGGCTAATTTGCAAAAGTTACCCTTTTTTATAATTGGGGATTCCCGGTCTTTGATTCTGAGTGTGTTGACTTTTATGTTAACAATTGCTTAAAAGCCGCAGGGCTCAAATCTCATTAGGTGAGGAGAAACCTTGCTCAGGCCTATATTATTTGAGTTGCCATCTGGGTAAGGAACTTTCCTCTGTTACTATGCCCCGTTGAAGATATCCTATGACTGATGCATGCACAGAATGGGCAAAGGGATTTCCAGATTCACCTGGATTCGAACGTGAGCCATAAAGTCTAAAGGTCAATGCTCGCCTCACTAGACAACTGCTTGATGAAAATCAATATTTCTGAAAGACAAACGTATAAGAAACGTATGCTTGCGTGAAGATTTTAAATCAGAACCGGGTGATGTAATTTGAGACGTTGACCATTTAAGGCACAAATAATATTGGTATTACTTCTGTCTACACTGGTTGATAATCGTGGCACGTATTAATCCTGTGATGCATTTTTGATAGACTTTTAGTAACCGTTCCCTGAATTACGTCAGTTTTACCGTGAGAGATATAGTGACTACTATATAAGCACAGTAACTTTTCCATCCAATTTTAGAAGTTTTAAGTATAAATGTAAAGCAGCCACTGGGTGATAAACTTCATTGTAGTTATTAAAATATTGTTTGTATGTGATGTGGACGGCATTTTGTATGTGATTTGGAAGTTTGTTTGCATGTGATGTGTGAAGTGTCATTCATGTAAGAATATTTTGTCTCTTATCTGTTTTTCTAGTGCGTGTGTGTATGTAATTTTCGTGGTAAGAGTTATCATTGACCAAGCTTGACCGTATAAAATAAATAAAATAATTTACATGACTTGGAACGAAAGTCTGTTAATAGTAATTGAATGTAGTTATATTCTTTTTCAGGAATTATTGTCGATCAAGCATTTCTGAGTGAATTGGAAATTCAGTGTGATGGGAATAGGATGAGAATAAATATTATTAAAGCAATGGTTATGTGAATTTCCAGAAAGAAAAGACTAAGCTAAACATTAAAATAGGAGGGCAAAAACTAGAGCAGGTAGAACAGTTTACGTATCTCGGTAGTGTTTTGGACCAACACGGTCAAAGTAGTAGGGACGTAAGGAGAAGAATTGCGCTTGGCAAAGAGGCTTTCACAAGGAGGAGGGAGTTGATGACGGGGACTCTGAGTAAGGATGTTAAGAAAAGACTCGTAAAAACTTTGATATGGACCGTATCTATGTACGGCAAGGAAACGTGGTCATTGGAGCAGGATGAAAGAAGTAAATTGGAGGATTTTTAAATGTGGATGAGGAGAATAATGTAGAGGGTGAACTGGACCGAAAGGGAAACAAATGAGAAAGTGCTAGGTAAAGTGGGGGAGGAGAGGGAATTATTGGAAGAAATCATGTGAAGGCAAGTTAAATTGATGGAAGGCGTATTGATTAGGAATTAGACGCTGAAGATTGTGATATTGAAAGTAGAATGTGAGGGAAACGAGGAAAGGGCAGGAATACGACAGGGATGTTGGACGGGATGAAGGGAAGAAGGAAGTTCAGAGAGATGAAGAGGGGCTTTTCATAGAGTAGGATGCTGTATTGTGCTTTGTTAGGAGATATTTATTCGCTAGTTGCGTCCATCCAAAATCTACCTCAACCGGTAAATGGCCTATTAAAATCATCTCAAATTAATAAATCATTTTCCATAGTTCATAATTATGGATACCTGATTTTGACTTTTGAAATGAAATCTTGACATTGAACTCCCATTTTTTCCTCCTGGTAGGAATCTTATATGCCCTGCCATTGAGAAAGATACGTTGCTCCCGCAAGAATGTAACATTTCGTCTCGACTTCATCCATTTTTGGGGAAACATTCCCTTATTTTTGGGGGAAGGGGGGGTGGTTCCTTTAGACGAAAACATCTTCGGGAGTGGGAAAAGGGGGGTGGTTGGGGGAGAGGATCGGGGCGCCCTCGGCATTGAAAGCGACGAAACTCGTGTCAGCGATTCCGGCGATGGAAAGCATTTAATTCGGAATTTCGTCGTCGGCGCAGAGAGAATACGTTCCTCGTCCTGGCTTCTAAAACGTCTTGACACGCGCGAAAGAGAAAATACAAACCAGCTGAATTCATATTAACCTCCAGTGCTCGCCAACATTTCGCTTGTCAGGACAGAAATGGGGTTTCCATAAAGGTCGGAGGGGGGGTGGGTGGGTGGCGGGGAGTCGTGGAGACGGGCGGAATGGGGGCGGGGTGAGGGAATTTCTTACGGCACGTTACCTTGGTAATTGGAGGAGAGGGTCCCGTGGGGGGTGGTGGGTATAATGGGCGGTGGGGCGGGGAGCGGGGGCAGAAAAGGACCCAAGAGTTCACTGAGGCGTGGTTCCTTCCCTTCCACCCTTGCCCCCACCCCCGCCTTCCCCTCGCCCTCCCCTCCCTCCAGGGTCGTCCCTTTCTCGATCCCTCTTGTGCTTTGTGACCGACAAATGCTAACCTTAGTGCTCCATTGCCATCGGGAATATTATCGCATTCCTTTTGGTTGGGTGCGGCATCCAACTCAGGCTCACTTCTCCGTCAATCATATCTCTAGGATTCTCAATCCTCTTTGCTTTGCGTTTGTGGATGGGTCCAAGTTTATTTCTGAAGCCAATATTGTCATTCAATTCTGTCGATGGTCAATTTAGCCCCCCCCCAACATCGACGATATCAATTGCATATTGATTTCATGGATTTGTGTTTGTAAAAGCTGTCATGGCGTGCCGAGCGTTAGAGTTTTCAGTGCGTATCAATTTTCAGGGTTTTGCGAGGTGTATATGCCGTGGACAAGGTTTTACTCAAATCATAAAAAGTCCCGACCGTCACGTGGCGTATGCTGCGTTTCATAGTCCCAATTACTCTCGTATTTCAAACTCTTTGCATCAAACTGACACAAAGTTCGAGATTTAATAAAGAGATGCCATCTCTTTTAATCTCGTGCACTTTTTTCGTACGTTTTTGACATTAATGTCTAAATTTTGCGCGTCCAACGTTCAAAACGATTTTTTAATGAAGGTATTAATTCAAAGTGCAATCGCTGTGCTCGGTTAATTGCTTGGAGCTCGGTATTTACCCTCGCATTTTAAATAAATTGTGGTGACACTTCTTTACCATGCTTTATAACCTGTAATGGAGACTAAGGCTGGTCAACAACCTTGAATAACTAGCAATTATCGCTCCAAGGGAATAAATAAGTCACTGAACCCCAAGGGTGTAAAGAAGTCACGGAAAAACCATAATTGGTGGGTATTACCGTTTTTGTTGCCGGCTGGCTGTTAAGAGATGGGAACAGGTAAGTTTCGTTTCTTTTAGGCGTTCATACCTGATTAATAATTGTACCCCTCTCAATTTAAATCAAACTTTTTTAATAACATCCATTGCCTTAAAAACAATTGATGAACCGTGTTTTATCAGGAACTCCTTAAAATTGTCTGTTGTTATAATTTTAAAGAAATTTGTGATGAATTAAATGTGAACGTTCCTTTAGTATTTTGAACAGTCTGTTTGACCGAAAGAGATCAGCCGCGTTTTCCTTAAATAGTACAGTACCTGAAGCATGAAGATGGTCTACCTATGCTTGGAAAAGTAGGGTAACTTATTGGTATGGGTATTCTATTGTTTAAGGTGGGTTTTGTATGGACACAGACCGTCAAACTTTGCACTGCTTTTCTCCCTTCCTTCAACCTGACATACCTATCCGATTCCTCGCTTAGATAACCTTCTCCTATCTATCATTTAAAGTGGCATAGCAAATTAATGGGAATTTCACATGCATGCAAAATTATTATTCCTTAGTGCTTTCGCAAGATATAAATTAATGATTACTGGTTTCAAATATCAACTGCAAGGAACAATATTTTTCCTTTATTTTTATCTCACAGTTTAATCTGTTTTTTGAGTTATTGAATTTAAATGTATAGCATTCCATCCCTTGAAAATCCATTGCGTTTTATTCCAGAAATACTTACAAAAACGAGGCCGCATTACCTCACTAGCGGTAATTTATAATGTGATTTTTAGTTTTGTGTTACGCATGTAAATGAACTTTGAAAGGAATGGAATTTACTTGGACTGCATTTTATGCCACCAAAATGTAAAACTTTATCAGCAGAGAATTAGATTGTTTCCGATCAGTCACCGATCACTATTTGAATGCAAAGGAATGTTCTATTCTTAGTCGTCTTAGGAATTCTGAGATATTTGAGGACATTCGGGTAAAAAGATGACTATTTTATGCTGAATTTTGGCACACTGTTGTAGTGGATGAGGTAAGTCTGCTTAAGGGATGATCAAATTCATAATGATGCTCTAGCTGTCAAGTTAGACATAGTTGTCGTTTAAAGCTTTCATTTTTTATTTTTAGTTTACTTAGTAAATATTTAGTACCATAGAATCCATTTTAAAACAAGGAAATAAAAATGCTTTGTTTCGAAAATAGAGGTTAATTTTGGCCTTTCAATATTTGAGCGTTACATACACACCTCACATACGATCCACTTTAAGGTTAGGTGCACTCGTTGAGCGAATAATAAGTGGACCAGTTCCTATCCTCCTCCCGAAATGGCTGTATGATCTTCGCTTGTGAAATCCTAAAAGTCATGCATGCATACATGGCATCCTGCAAGCTACCGGTAGGATGTGTGGCAGTGGGTGATTACAAAACACACCCGTTTTGGCACAACAGTTTTTCCCTTCCTCAGCGTGGTCGGACAACGTAACTCTGATCCCTTATCGTTGGTGGGAAAAATTACATCTTCCTTCTATTTAGACTACACTTAATCTCTCTTGTTTTATTTACATCATCTCTCCTACCCTAGTATATTTTCAGCATCATTGCTAAAGTGACATCCTTCCAATTTAAGCATGAGATTTAATCTGTAATTCAACCGTCCCTCCATTGAGTGATTCCCAACTTGGTTTTTCTAGTAGTTGCCAAACGCCACTCAGGTTACTAATACTACGTTTTATAAATCTAGCTCCGTTACGATTACTATTCGCATCTATTCGATATCTAATTTGGCAATCAGCATATCACTTGTATTGCATTAAGTTCATCCGCTGGAACTATTTATCTTCAAGACTATGCACATCTCTGTAAATCACCAGATCGTTGGCAAGTAACCTGCAAGTATTACTATCGACCACGGGGTTAATGTCAATTAAATTAAACCGATTGCGTTCTAGCTGGATACCTCTCTTGGATTCGAACCCAGTATCCTTATCTAGGAATTAATATGGGTATTTTATGCATGTATTTTTTAGTACCCGGCAAGCCACCGCTGGATCATTCGGAAAGCCCAGGAGCGTACATCCCACTTTTATAGCAGGCAGTCCTTAAAAGGTTTTCCGCTTCATTTTCCTACGCATAATGATAATTCCTGTTGATTAATTGTCTGACTGCTCACTTTGACTACTCTCATTGCTCCTACTACTTTCGTTGACCTCAAAGGGAGCGTAAGGATGTTGGTAGTCTCACCCGGATTGATTCGAAAAGTACACTGCAATTAGTTTGAAGGGCTCTGGAATCATCTGGAATGTTTCGGTTGCATTCTTTCCGAGCTACACGCAAAACTTGATTACGTATCGCTGTTAAAGCGAACGCTCCATTGCGCCGTGTTAGATAGTCGAAAAACACACTTCACGCGGAGGCACGTGTTTATACTCCTCATACTCCTCGGAGCAAACTGGCGACAGGCTGCTTTGGAAGGGCAGACCCCCCACCACATTTCCGGACCGGTTTTACCGCGCTACCATGGAAATTCGTGACACAATAAAACCTTGCGTATTACTTTCATAGTGGACCATTCGTGCAAAAACGGGCCGACACGACGGCGCAGTAGCACGTGTGTCGGCCGGCGTGCGATAGTTCCGGGCGCCAGCTCGCAAGCCGCGGAACACACACACACTCAAGAGAGATGGTATCGTTTTCCCTCTTCGGGAAGAAGCGAGGCCACTAGGAAGCGCGTCGTTTATTTTTTCTTTTAGAAAGGGGATGGGATTGAATAGAAATAAAAGGGAGATTCGGTTGCAAAAGAGATCCCTTCTCTCTCTCTCTCCCTCCGTTAATTAGCCCTTTTGAGTCCATCCCTGCCGACGGAAAAATTAATTACGCTGGTCACTGGCACGTAATTTTTGGGAGGGGGGGGGGAATCATTGCTTTATGTAAAGCCTTTGACACGCGTGCGTCCTTCCGCCTCGATTTTTCCGATGCTCCTTTCTCGGATTGCTTTTACATAGTCATTTTTTATGCCTCTTCCAAGCCAGGTAAGAAGAGCACAATTAATTAGTCGCTACCCTCCCTTAATTTGCTCCCGGTGGCTCCGATCTTTTGCCGTGAAACTCGTACGTTCTAATTCAACCGCCATTTCCGAGCGGTTGAATTAGGTTCCCGAGGCTCTCGCGAATGAAATTTTCCTGACAAATGCCTCTTTTATGTCCTTCGTTGCGTGTTGTTTGGAACCAAATGTTCAAATCTGTCATGGAGAGGAAACCGACACTCTTTTTCTTTCAAAACTACTTCTCATCACGAAGCGAAAAATCATTTTGGAATTACAGTGAAACTAAGTGTTTGGAAGCGTTTGAAACAGATATAAAATGCTTTTAAAATGCACATAATCGAAGAAATAGAATCGAAGTTTGAGGTCATTTTGATTATCCTGAAGCAAATATTCACCCTCTATTTTCCCAGTTGCTCTAAAATAATGGAATGAGTTACCTATTAAATAATTGAAAACATTAGGGCTCTTTACCAAACGTAAGTTGGTTTGTTGGCCAGTTGGTACGCGCGACTGGTATTTTCTACGCTGATGAAAAACAAAATGTTCTCAGAAATTACTATTTTGGGAGGTTACATTTACACAGTGCTCTTCGCTTATCTGGATATAGCACTCTGCGTTACAGAAATAGCCATTTAATTTGCAGATGCCGCAGTATCAAAGGTAGTTCGTGCCTTGAAAGAGTAATTAGGGGTTCTTTCTGCGATGCGTAAGTACTTAAGGTGCTTAGATTTGGATATCTGATAGCATAAGGCGAATTGTTTGCTCGCGCTTAATGAGATCCCCCGGAGCAGCACTATTATTTGTTAGTCAGGGCATGATTCCCTATCGGGCATACCGCATTCATTTACATGTAAAAATATGTTATGAAGTAGTAGGGGAGATAGAGAATTAAATTAAGGAAGGGAATTCGGTTGCGCATGCGTTTACCGGATCTACAGAGTTCAAGATGTAACTAGTACTCACTTATGTACGAAACTAAGAGGAGTTAAGCCAAGAGAAACGATTTCAACTTAATTCCCATGGATCAGTTCGCGGGCAAACATTCTGCTCCCCTGTCTTTCGTTCGGGGGACACTGGACATTTTTAAGGGTACATGTTTATGTTCACGCACGTCCGTACATTGTATACTCCTCCGTAATATGTTATATCAGTATGATCTTAATTCTTATTCTCCGGCCTGCTGCATTAAGATAGAGTGTTCGATACGAACATGAAACCCCTTGAAAATGATTTTCATTTCTTTTAAAATATATTTAAAAATTTGGTTCTATATATTTTACCCCTTCAATTTTCTCGTCCAATACGGACGTGTTTTGATAATTGGTTATTCAACCCAAATGAGGAAGTATTTACTGGCTGAGAACCGTAGGAGTAACTACTGTTTTAGGAGCTTTTGGTCGTGGGACCGTTGTAACTTATTCATGAACTCTGTGCGAGGAAACCATGAACGCTTGCCTTTGCTGAGTGAATTTCGAGTGAAATTCTCGACGCAGGAACCCAAATACCCAAAGGACATGGGGGAAATTGCATTTTCAAAAACATTTCGTTGGAAGATATTTTCGATCTTACGATACGTTTTCACCGAACATTTAGCTTCGAAATGATGCACGTATACTCTTTGCCAAAAATATATTTACTTAGTATTTTTGATACCCTGGAAGACACCATTAGGGTGTGTTCCAGGGGTTGAATGCACACCAGACTAGTTATGACCCGAATATCTTTACCCCCTACCGCAGTCGGACAATGTTATTCGAATCGCTTATCGTTAGTGGAAGAAGTGTATTTTTTCCACAATTGATCCCTCTAATTTTACTGACATTATCTCTCCTACCGATGGGGGTAGTAATGCATTTTCGACATTACTGCTAAATAGACCTTGTTCTAATTATGCAAAAGATTTAATCTATAATTTAACCTTTGCTTCATGACTGATTTTCAGCCTAGCTGCTCTAATATTTTGGATACGCTACTAAGTTTATCATGAAAACGTTTTAGAAATCTATCTCCTCTACGCTGCACGCGATCCAATGCGGCAATTAATAAAAATTCGTAAGGATCCGATGTATTGCTTGCAGAATATTCATAATGAGGTCTAACCAGCGAAAGATAATATTTCTCTTTTACCTATTCATCAGATTTACTGAATTCTCTAATATAGACTAATTTTTTGTTGGCTTGTCCAAATGTTTCCCATATGTTTTTCTCCCAGGAGAGGTTGTGTGAGAGGCTACGCCTAAACGCCTAGGCGAGTTTACACGTTCCATTTCGGTGTTCCCGATGCAGTGGCGTTCGGGAGGGAATTGCTTTTTTCCCAAACATTCATCACTACGCAATGTTTTACTCCCCGTTTTAACTCTACATGTGCCCCAATCAAGAGGTGGGATGTACACACCTGTATATCCCCACCAAATATAATGTTGTGATCGTTGCAGTGAGATGAGAATCTTTTGGTTACCTCATCTAGTTATAGCATAGAACTATCTTTGTCTTCCGGTGGCCTTTAAAATGCACTTGCATAAATTCTTTTGGATCAAGGACTTTAAATTGAGCACCAAACGCTATCAAAATCGTTACTTGGGATCAACTCAGCCCTTCCGACGCAAGAATATTCAAATGCAATGAAGACAACTCCCCCGATTCTAAAATTACTCCAAATATTTAAAATGAAAACTCTTCGCATTTATTTGTTGGAGAGATGAATGAATTACTCCTTGAAGACCTTTTTGAGATTCCACCAGACACATAATTCAGATGCATACCTTGGCACGTCTACGACTCCCTTCCTTTGGTTCTCTGCGAAAGATGACATTTTAAAATAAAGCCAGACTCGTGAACGCACGACGCGAAGACCACATGAATCCCACGTTGCCCCCTCCCAGGCATCTCCATAACTTTCGCATTTGAGTCCCTTTTAAAAATAACGTCTATGCGAGGGTGTCGTCTCCCTTTCTAAGTCCTTGAGTCACTTCTCTGTTGACCTTCACCTACTCTTTATATTTGATCAATAATGGAATGATACGTGGGTCTTTTAATTACTCCTTTAGAAAACTCAAGACATTGCGCTCGTAGTGAACCAGTTCATGAGTTAAACGGATGTCTTTTTACGGATAAAATACCCTATTTAACTTTAATTTCTAAATGCCATAAAAATTATAGTGAACGCCTTTTTGCAACTCTATTTTGCTCCATATAGCACAAAGCAAATGCTAAGCAAGAATGAAATACTATTTATGGTGACGCAGGAACGCACTCTGTGCATTTCGCGGGATTTTAATTATCGATGTCCGATTTCTCTCTCGCAGTATGCAAACGCGATATTTTTGTCCACTGGCGCTATAGGAGCGAAAATCGGCCGCGCTAAATAAGAATACTCTGTAATTTAGTACGCGTTTCCATGTGTCGAAATATCTAGAAAACTCCACGAAATAAAACCCGAGACTGCGTCGGATTAATGTCGCGAATTAAAACATTACTCCACACACGGTTTTTATTATCCGGCATGAATGAGCGCCATGCAAATGGAGGCGAAGGCAGCGCGCGATTCTGAATTCGCAATGGAATCGGGGGTCGTTGCAGACAGAAGTGAAGCGTCGTAGCGCTCCCTCGGCACTTGGAGAGGTCTAAACTGGGTGCAGACCCGACACGTTGTAGCAATTAGAAATACCTTCTCTGCGAGAATGTCAACGAGGAAAATGGGAGCGTCATGGCTTTTTCTCCACTTCTCACGTCCCTTCCGCGTGTCTCCACACTCCCCGGGGTCCCCCACAACCCCCATCCGACCACCCCCGCCAGGGATTGAATCCGACTTCAAGCACCTCCAGTTGCCATCTACTGCGGCTTTATTTAACATTGCGATAGACATAGAAATAGAATATGATGTAGTTGAAGCTAGCTTAGGTCCAGGCACACTCGACGATGAGATAGAAAGGGCATTAAGAGAGATGAAACTAAACAAGGCCGTGGGGGTGGATAACATTCCCGCGGAACTATTGAAATGTTTAGGCAAATGTGGAAGGAAGAGGCTATATGGGCTGATTCGTAGCATTTATGAGGAAGGAATCTGGCCTGAAGACTTTGTGAGATCAGTTTTAGTTCTTATTCCGAAAAAGGTAAAGGCTATATCATGTGAGGACTACAGGACGATAAGTTTGATATTCCACGCAGCTAAAGTTGTTCTCAGGATCATTAACAAAACGATAGAGAATAGGGCAAATGATTACTTAGGGGATGATAGGTTTGAGTTTAGGAAGGGGAGAGGTACGCGTGATGCCATTCCAGTAATGAGATTATTAATCGAGAGGAATATAGAATACAACCAGGAGGTATTTGCCTGATTCGTAGATTTCGAAAAGACGTCTGGTAGAGCGAATTGGGAAAAAACTAATTAGTATAGTGCGGAAAATAGGAACAGAATGGGACAGGAGGCAAATCCGCAACCTGTACATGTCTCAGACTTCTCAGGTGCGATTTGGGAAATGGGAGTCCGGATGGTCAGTGTTAGGAAGAGGTTTAGGTATCGCACTGAATTGGAAAGTAGTGCGATAACAAAATACATATATTGCTTGGAAAGAGGAATCGTTATGGCTTGTTTCTGGTCGGGAGACCACAAACTGGTGCGTGGAAAGTTTCATGACTACCTTCTTTCACGACTTTTTTGTTCGAAAAAAATCGATGCTCTGATATTTTGTTAGTTTTTTTTTATGTTTTCGAAAGAACAAAGGACTCGAAAGGATCGAATAGGTTGTAACCATCAACATGGGTTAAAGATCGAGGATTGGTTAACATGAGCCATATGAGTTACCCTGCCACCCATCAACCTATTATGTGCTCCATAATTCCTTGGTCTGATTTTTCCCATCACCTATTCCCCTTGCACGCGCGCCCTCATACACGCACGCGCGCATATGTTTGTATATGGGTATGTGAGAGTATATGCAAATATTGATGTGTCTTCATATGCATGACAAACCTTGAAGGTTTGAATAACCAGTATTTCTTTGTCTCTTCCGATACAGGTAATGCGCCACCGTCTGCCAAGGGTCCCATGGCTTCCTGCAGAGGGTCTTATTTTTCAATTAGCCTGAGTAAAGGTATGTTTGTACCTGCAGGATACAAGCGTGCATTCCCCCCCTTCCCTAACCTCCCTCTCCACTTTGCCACCCCTCATTGGCGCGACATTCGTGCGCCCTCCCCTCTCCTCCCGCCCCTCCCTGGCCTTCGCCCCCCCCCGAGCCCCTCCACTTGGAAGCCGACCGGCGAATAATCGGCGAACTCGTTTCACATTCGTGTACCCACCGTTTCGGCTCGTCTCCCCTCTGAAGCTGTGCTGATAGATTTCGTGGAAACCGCGTCAATAACTCGTGTTTCACCCTGCATCTGGTGCCCTTACTTCTTATTTTTTTATCTTTTTCTATAATTATTCTGCAAGCCACCGCCATGGTGTGTGGCACGGGGTGATTACCACTAGAATATTTTTACCCGAACATGACCCAATCGTACTCGGACAAAGTAATTATGTTCCCCTATCTTTCGTGGAAAAAATTATATCTATTATCTATTTGTGCATTTTTAATCTGTAATTTTACTAGCGCGATCTAGTACGTTGGGGGTAAAAATATTTTTCAACATTTTATTCTCATTAATACATCGGTATCACGCAGGCTTATGTGGAATATTTTCGTGATTCAATGAATTCGTAGCAGTCGTTCGTAGTTTTCCACTTCCAAGGCTCTTAATTAGTCATCACTTATTTGGACGTAATTGGCGTCATCCTCAGGAAGGGATGCACGTATGCTATCAACCTGTAATGCAAAAGGACCAACAACTCTTTCTTTAATTATGTATAATAATTAAGGAAAAAAGAAACTATTGGTTGCTCGTTAAAAAAATATTTTGCTGATATTATTTTCCGCGTGTTTTGGAGTTAACCAGCGCGAAAACCCCACTCAATTCGGGAATATCATGTGAATGAAAGGGGTAAATAGGGATTGAACGATGAAAATAGTCCCACGATAACAAATAATATGCCCAACTGGGAAAGTAGTGAAAGTGCTAATGTTCACGTCTTTGCTTTTTTTCTAAATCCACAACGCGGAATCTGAAATTAGCATTCGGGTAGGTAATAATTTTGCGCTTTTATTAAGGCTGTCTCATCTAAACTTGAACTCGTGCGTGTACTTTAGTTCCAGGTTAGACTCTTATGCACATCTGCATTGAAACGGGATGAAAGGTGTGAAAGAATCTAAAGCAATTGAAACCAGTGGGTGGTTAATAAAGGAAAAGAGTTCAGTTCCCATGCTTATTCGCGTTTACATTTGGATGGACAAAAGAGCAGTGTTGAGGGAACGGAGCACTGAGTCAGAAATGGCTCCATTTGTAAGCTTGGAAGGGCCTTGTGAAGACTTTTGGGATGCCGATGTATGTACAGCTAAAGGAACGTTGCCTGGTTCAACATCCAAGTTGATATGCAACCATGTCACGAACGCTATGCTGGCACTTCATGGTTGATACTTGTGCTCATTACTAAAGACGTGTTTCACGTAAATCACATATTTAAAATTCTAAATATTCAAAACCGCGTATCTCACACTAATTTCCATTCTCCTTTTCGTAATGCCATTTCCGTCTTGCCGGACAAAATTATTCTTCCTTTCTCATACCCAATTAAAATTCTACTCTCCATCATAATTACCTTTTTCATTACACCACTGAAGCATGTCTTCCTCCCAATTCCTGCGGATTCCTATTTCTCCCTTTAACTTCTATCCTATCCGACTCCCGTCTTCCCCTCTGTTCTTTCGTTAGTTTTTCCATCCCACAATCCACGTGGTAACAACACTCTTCATCATATTTCTTCGAATAATCAGGTTGCGGCTCAGTATCGATTTCCTCATCCATTCTTTCTATACAACATTTTTTACATCATTTCTCTCCCTTTTATGAGTACTTTATTCAGCAAACATTTTCGTATATCCTCATAAATTGAATGATTTTTACCCCAAAATAATTATATAATAATATAATAATGAAAAATCACATAGCTTGGGTGGAGCTGCAGGTAGCCTGAGTGCCTTGCCCGGGAATCGAACCCGGGACCCCTCCAGTAAGCAGCCCAACGCTCTAACCCCTCGATTACCACGACCCACGTGTGTATATACTATATATATATATATTATATATATATATATATAATATATATATACTATATATTATATATATAAATATATATACTATATATTATATATATATATATATATATATATATATATATATATATATATATATATATATATATATATAAAATATCTTCGAAATGGAACGCTCTTCGGCGACACACAAATATATAAAAAAACACAGATGTAGATTTTTAGAATATAGAGACACAAAGAAAGGACACTCACAATTTGTTATTTTACGTTTCGACAGCACGGCTGTCGTCTTCAGATTCTGAAGACGACAGCCGTGCTGTCGAAACGTAAAATAACAAATTGTGAGTGTCCTTTCTTTGTGTCTCTATATTCTAAAAATCTACATCTGTGTTTTTTATATATTTATATATATATATATACTATATATATAATATATAGCCTATATATGTATATATTTATACATAGGCATTTATTTATTTAAAACTCTAGTAAACAAATAAATCTTTTTTTCTAAGTGCTGATACCTCTCAGAGTAGCAATTCAGCCCTGTTCTTCTTTCCCCGGGACCCTCCGGTCAGCAGTCCAACGCTCTACCCACTGGCCAACCGCGACCCATTATATATATATATATATATATATATATATATATATATATATATATATATATATATATATATATATATATATATATATATATATATATATATACATTATTATTCACGTCCGTGAGACTTCAAAAAGTTTTATATATATATATATATACACACACACACACGTTTCAAAGAACACCCACCGACATTTTGAAAATTCCCGTGTATATAAACGTGCGTGTATATATATATATATATATATATATATATATATATATATATATATATATATATATATATATATATATATATATATATATATATTTATTTATATATATGTATATATATATATATATATATATATATATATATACACACACACAGGTAATCTACCGGTTAACGTAGGTTATTGGATGGACAAAGCTACAAATTAAATATTTTGTGACTCCTAACAAACACAAAATCCAGCAACCTACTATATACCAGTTCCCTCTTCATCTCTGAGTACTTCCTTCCTCCCTACATCCCGTCAAATATCCATAATCTGTTCCTTCCCTTTCCCCGTTTGCCAAACACTCTCCCCTCTATTACAGTCTTCAACATCCCGCTGCCTGTCAATACCCCCTTCCTCCACTTTTCCTGCCTCCATAGGATTTCTCCCAACAAACCGCTCTCTTCGCCCACCATACAAAGTACTTCCTCGTTTGTTTTCTTCTCTGTCCGTTTCACCTTCTCCATTCTTCTCCACACCCATATCTCAAAAGCCTCCAGTCTACGTCTATCCTCCTGCTTCAATGACCACGTTTCCTTGCCGTACATAGATACGGTCCATATCAAAGTTTTTACGAGTCTTTTTTTAACATCCTTACTCAAAGTCCCTGTCATCAACTCCCTCCTCCTTGTGAAAGCCTCTTTGCCTAGCGCAATTCTTCTTCTTACGTCCCTACTACTTTGACCGTGTTGGTCCAAAACACTACCGAGATACGTAAACTGTTCTACCTGCTCTAGTTTTTGGCCTCCTATTTTAATGTTTAGCTTAGCCTTTTTCTTTCTAGAAAATCGCAAAACCTTTGTTTTATTAATATTGATTCTCATCCCATACCTGTCGTACTGAATTTCCAATTCACTCAGCAATGCTTTCAACCCCTTGGATGACCTACAAACTAAAGCTTCGTCATCAGCAAACCCAACTGATTTTACGAAATCCCTGCCCACTTTAATTCCTACTTGCAGGTCTTCCCATAAGTCCAAGCAGGCCAATACCTCCTGTTTGTATTCTATATTCCTCTTCATTTGTGATCTCATTACTGCAATGACATCACGCGTTCCTCTCCCCTTTCTAAACCCAAACTGGTCATCCCCTACGTAATCATTTGCCCTACTCTCTATCCTTTTGTATTAATCCTGGGAACAACTTTAGCTGCGTGGGATATCAAACTAATGGTCCTGTATTCCTAACATGATGTAGCCTTCAGCTTTTTCGGAATAGGGGCTAAAACTGATATCACGAAGTCTTCCGGCCAGATTCCTTCCTCAAAGATAATACGAATCAGCCCGTATAGCCTCTTACTCCCACATTTTCCTATACATTTCAGTAGTTCCGCTGGAATTTTATCCACCTCAAAGGGCTTATTTAGTTTCATCTCCCTTAATGCTCTCTCTATCTCATCTTCGAGTATGCCGGGACCTCAGCAATCTTCCCCTTTGTCATGTGCCTTTTCTATGTCTAACTTTGTTGGTCTAAGTTCTTTAGTATACACTTCTTCTATATATTCCTTCCATCTCTCTAGGATCTTTCCTGTGTCCATTATTATCTTACCCGCCTTATCTCTAACTGCTAGCATAGATTTTCTTTTCATGTTCCCCGATAAAGATATCATTCTATTGTGCAGCGCACCCTTCCTCTGCAAACTTTCCATATCCTCACGCTGTGTCTTGCGCCATCGTTTCTTTCGCTTTTTTTATTGCCCGCCTTGATTTCTTGTTTAACCTTTTTACTTCATTATGCCTTACTCTTTGTTAATATTCTTCCTTTATCTTCTCTCATACATCTTCTTCCAATGGCAGAAGGGACCATTAGGTCTCAATTTCGCCTCTATCTTTCTATCTATCCATCTGTATTCCTTAACCGTGGCTTGCATTGGTAGAATTTTGCTAAATTAATCGTTTCGAAGGAATGGAAGGGCAGATTATTTGCCTGTGATTATGCCGCGGTAAACATATTCCATCTGCATAACTTTGGTGGCCACACCCCTCTTAATTTGTTCATAAAACGGAGCTCCCGCGGCCTGATCACCGAAAAGTTTCTTTGAGAAGGTATATCATTAGTAGGAGGTAAAAAATGTGAATATCGGTCGCTAGGAATGTTCTTGTAATGAATAAAATATCAATTAGCATACAATATTTTAAATCACGACTTAAACTGGGCATGCTAGAAATTCGATTAGCGGCATGCTTATGGAATGCAAACAGTTTTAAGTAAATAACTCAGGGGGAACTATATCTGCAGGAGAACAATAGGACAACAATATCAGACGCAATTATTGCTCAATAATTGGCAATCAATTGGAAACGAAGAAATTATCAGACTAAACTACATACAGGTCAAAAATCCAGTAGTTCCATACGCCGCTTTGATTGTTTCTTTTTTTTAATTAATACACCGGGTCATTAAAGCTAATGTCACTGCAATATCAGAGGCCAACTTACTTCATTTTGCCCATAATGCACCGAGAGTTTTCGGAGAACATGTACGCTTGAAGATCTTAATCTGTATTTCCAAAAGAAGCTGCCATGCGGGGGATTCCTCGCGCAGTTTTGCTACGTCTAGGCAGCCGCTGTAATATGCTTCCCATCGAGCCGATGGGTCGAGGGCGTGATGAAACGCAATGTTGGCGAGATGCTTGCAAGCTTCGAATTCTAGGACTGAGAACGACGAGTCAGACATCATACCCATTTAAAGAAGGGCCTCTATCCACTGGCACTAACTAAGCTTTGATATTCACACGGAACACGCAATCGTTCTCTTCGAATCAATATCTGATCCCGTGGTCAGGTCGTTATATTTGATGAGCTCGAAAATAAATTAAAATACGCTCCAAAGAATGCAATAAACATTTCCCAGAGAAGCGGGGAGTGTTTGCTCGGAGTCCGATGGCAATGAGGAATGTTACATCAGCGGGGGACGCCAATATTTATACGCAATCTCAAATTTCCTCCATATTCTTCAAAAGTCCACTTGAACTAACTAAACAAGACGTCTTGGGATCCATGTGTTTGTTCATTTCACCGTCGCTTCTGAATTGTGGCATTCGCAATGGAGTCGTTGCCCAACATAGATTCATGAGAGCAATCTTCAAAAGCGTGAGATGGAGTTAAGTTAAATAAACACTCACACACCCAATGAACCTCGCAGAATTAATTCCCCTCCACTGCATGTGACGCCAGCCTGCTCCTAAAGATAAGTGGATGTCCTCGGCCATTTCGGTTAACATCATAATCAAAAGTTATCAGCGAGCTGCAGCTTCCCGCTGTGCTCCTTTCCCACTTAACCTCTTCTTTCTCGTACCTGGACCCGTTTGATGCATTGCTTCCTCTTCCTCTGCATCTTCCCATCTTGCCTTCCTCCCGGCATCATCTCCAAAGGATGCTGATCCGATCTGACTTACGTCAAATAAATCCAGACGAAAATTAGAACGGAAAGTGCAAAGACGAAAACGAAACATGAATTTAAGGGCGGCCTCATCTGAATCTAAGAATTTCGATTTTATGTGTCGACCGATTGAGCATTGATTTAGATAGCAAACATGCAATCAAAGGTACTCTCATTCAACAAAATAGAGTAGCATGGCAATTGTGCGCACGAAGGCAATGAAACCAATTTTCAAAACAAGTTCATCGCGCACGGAGATGGTTAAGTAGTCAAGGAAATAATACAAATATCCACACCGAACGGAACTTACAATAGTGCGAAGCCACAACTAAATCAACCTAATCTCAAAGATAGTATAAACACTCTAGAGCAAAAATCATTTTTTTCACGAAGTATTTTTAGCGCAGTCCACACATGTATCACTCAATAATTAATAAGAGATTCCAGAACGTATGAGT
Source organism: Hetaerina americana (assembly GCF_022747635.1). Classification (NCBI taxonomy): domain Eukaryota; kingdom Metazoa; phylum Arthropoda; class Insecta; order Odonata; family Calopterygidae; genus Hetaerina; species Hetaerina americana. The sequence continues at coordinate 3,262,401 of NW_027287205.1, forward strand.
TTAAAAAAGTCGATTATATAACGAGCGTTAGTGTCAAAATTTTTGGAAAACTTTCATTTAAGTGTCACGCAATTGAGAATGAAATCCTTGGCGTACAGGGTCAAGCATAAAAGTAATGTGAATTCTCTGGGAAAAATAGATCTATGGATCGTACTTGCACAAATGCTTATATAATTTCTAAATATACTCTTTCCCCCTGTATCAATAATACACTAGCGTGCAGAGGTAACTGTCACGCCTAATGAGGAAGGCCCCCTGAAACTCCTCTCGACAAGAATGTCTCTCTCAGGAACGTGGAGTAACATGCTTTTGGATGTTTTTCATTGTCCCCCAATGTTTCCCTTCCAGCACTCTCTCTTCAGCCGGGGAAACAAAAAAAGTCGCATGGAGCCAAGTCGGGACTGTAAGGGGGCTCGGAGACCACCTGAGTCCTCCGGGCCAGGAGTTTGGTAACGATGGAAGACGTGTGGCTGGGGGTATTGTCATGATGTATCTTGACCGTGTCACGCGCCATGATACAAAGTCGAAAACACACTATACACGGAAGCACGTCTTTCCACTCAGACTGCTCGGCGCAAACTGGCCTCCGGCTGCGTTGGAAGGCCAGACCACTCGCCACATTTATCGTCCGGTTTTACCACGGAGCGATGGATGGTCGCGACCCAATGAAATAATAATGCGCATTACTTTCAAAATGGACCATGTTTACTCTCGAATAACAGCTCAATAAGATGCGTGTCATTGTCTTGGATCCATGTTTTCCCGCGGTTTTTTGAGACATATTGCCCAGTAGCAGGTCACAAGCTCCGGAATGGTCTCTTTTACACGCAGTGACAAGAAAAAGGTCAGCTGTTAGACCGCCAAATTTTCCACCTCTGCACGCTTATCCAAATTGCGGAGCACGGGGTTTGGCATCGAACGGCGAGACTCCTCGCACCCTCCTATTAAAACACCCCTGACCAAAGGCGATTCTCCCGATAGGTTACACCACGTGCGCCTTCGCCCATAGGAAATTTATTTATAACTAGCTCAAGTACAAACGATCCTGCGCATAAAAATTTAATCTACAACGAGGATGGGGGGAGTATAAAGAAAAAATGCGCATGATTCTATAATAAAACGCGCCTAAAAATGTCTTGTCATAACAGTTAGCCCATTCATGAAAAACTTTTCCATTACCTTTACCCCATCACACGGATCGTTCTTTAAATAGGCATATATATATATATATATATATATATATATATATATATATATATATATATGTATAACGATTATACGGACAAACTCACACGAGCGGCACAATAATGGGAGGGCAAAATAGAACACGGCCCTCGAACTTGTTCTTTATGAGAGGGCCGAAAGCTCAAATAATTTACCGTGTGAATGTCCTTTTAAATGTTGCTATTCTATTTGTGTTCTATTTTGCCGTCCCATTATTATATGTATATGTATATATATATATATATATATATATATATATATATATATATATATATATATATATATATATATATATATATATATATATATACTACCTTGATCAAAAATTTCCCGGAATTTATTCAGAAAATTAAAAATACAAGTTTATTCATCTAAATCTATATTGTCCCCTTCAAAGTAATCCCCATCGACTGCAACACACTTATGCCAGCGCTTGATCCAATCCTCGAAACATTTTTTATATTCGGTTTTCGGTATGTCCATCAGTGCTTCCTGCGATTTTTCCATTACTTCCTCTCGGCTACTAAAACGCGTTCCCCGTAATGGTTTTTTAACTCGATTGAACAGAAAGAAGTCACAGGGAGCCAAATCAGGTGAATTCGGTGGCTGTTGGATGGTATTTGTTGCATTTTTCGTCAAAAAATTACGAATAATGATAGCACTGTGCGACGGTGCGTTATCATGGTGCAAAATCCACGAGTTTTCTGCCCACATTTCTGGTCTCTTTCGGCGAATTGCTTCACGCAAACGTCTCATAACGCCCAAATAATACTCTTTGTTTACTGTCTGGCCTTCTGGCAAAAATTCATGATGCACTACACCGTTGTAATCCATGAAAACCGTCAGCATTGCCTTCTTTTTTGACTGAAAACGACGTGGTTTTTTTGGTCTCGGCTCATTTGGTGAACGCCATTCACTTGCCTGATGTCTGGATTGCGTGTCGTACTCATAAACCCACGTCTCGTCTCCAGTAATGATCCTTTTGATGAATGTGGGATCGGATTCAGCCTCGCAAATCATGTCTTTTGCGACGTCAACACGGTCTCTTTTTTGCATGAAATTGAGGTCTTTTGGAACCAACTTTGCTGCTACACGACGGAAACCCAAATCATTAACCACAATGTCTTGGGCGGATCCATAGGCAATGTTCAAGTCCTCCGCTATTTCTCTGATGGTTAATTTGCGGTTATTGACCAACATTTCTTTTACTTTATCAATTTTTTCACCGACTTTCGATGTCGATGGTCTGCCACTGCGTTCATCATCTTCGATTGACTCACGACCACTTCTGAACCGCTCGTGCCACTGGTAAACGACCGTTTTTTTTAGAGAATCGTTGCCGAAACACTTTTCCAACATTTCCAACGTCCGTGCGCCACTAAATCCGTTTTTTACGCAAAATTTAATACAAGTTCGTTGTTGCAAATTTAAATCCATTTCTGCAATTGTAAAAAATCGCCAACACACACAGAGATAGATGTACTCTTGGCTACGTAACTTTTGCAAATGTCAAGTTATGACACTAAGATTTAAAGGGAATATCAACAACAGATGTACCAATTTAACAAAAAAAACAGAACTCAAATCGGAACGATGGGAGCGCCACACGGTGGTTATTCCGGGAACTTTTTGATCAAGGGAGTATATATATATATATATATATATATATATATATATATATATATATATATACACCCTCCTCGGACTACAAACTTGACGTGGTGGAAGGGCTTGTGCGTTCCGATGACCCCTAGAGCTGTGCTAGCGGGAGTAATAATAATTGCTCCTGGTAGGGTCACCCATGCCATATAGGTCGAAGGTTAGGAGCCAGACTACCAGTCCACCCAGTCCACACAGCGGCTGCTCCTCAGTGAGGCGGCTGCAATGGCGTCTGACCCCAGTGGGGCGGCCAGTAAGTGATGAAGTCACGTTAAAAACAGTATTGAGGAAGGCAACAGAAAACCACCTCAATTATCATTCCCAAGATAAATATGATGGTCAGTAAAGAGATTTTGAGTCATGGCAACTACAAGGCTCGGCCTAATCGGCTGTGCGTCCTGCCCGGCAGCGGGGGAGGCAAGGTTCCGAGGTCGTCATCTCACGAAACCCTTGCAAGTGAAAAGCAGCAGCAGCATAACAGAGGACGAAAGAGAAGGAGACTCAATTAGTAAGAATAGCAACGTAGAATGTTAGAACAATGATGAAGACTGGAAAATTGAAGAAAGTTTAGCGGGAGATGGAAAGGGGACATATAGAAATTTTGGGTCTATGCGAGGTTAGATGGAAGGATAGCGGGGATTACTGGAGTGATAATTATAGAATAATATACAGCGACGGGGGCTGGAACCAACGAGGGGGTGCCATAGTATTAAATAAAGAGGTAAGAAAAAGCGTATTCAATATAGAACAGGGAACGGCTAGACTGTTACTAGTAGGGATACATGCATAACCGACGAACTTTGTATTTTTAAGGTATACATGCCACCGAGCAACCATACGTAGGAAGAGGTCGATATGATATAGTATCAATTGGAGGACATAATCGCGTGTGTTCCTGCAAGGAAACTTTTGACTGTGATGGGGGATTGGAATCCAACGATAGGCGAGGAAGAGATGGTGATGAGGTGGGGGACTACGGTTTAGGCACGAGGAATACCCGCAGGGAGAAAGCAGTTGAGTTCTGTAGGAGACAGGGGTTTTTCATCACCAACACTAGGTTTAGACACCACAAACGACGCGGGTATACAAAGAAAATGCCAAGAGACTCAAAGAGGTATCTGCTATATTATATTATAGTTAGACACAGGTTTAGGAACAGTGTGATAAATTCGCACAGATTCCCGGGAGCGGATGCAGACTCTGACCACAATTTAGTGGTTATGAAAAGTAGCGTCCGTTTCAAAAAGATAAGGCAGGGACATCGCGATAGGAAAAGGAACGTAGAAGCATTAAATGGATTAAAAAGCCGAAAAAGACACTATTGGAATCGTTAACGCGAAAAGGACTAGAAACCATTGATCACGGATGAGATGATCACAAAAATGGATGAGAGGAGAAAATGGAAGAATGGAAACACAAAGTTTGGCAAAATGAAGTACAAAGAGTTAAACAATAATTTGAGAGGGCAACATATAGAGCAAGGGAATCATGGTGGAAGACGCAGTGTTAGGATATTGAAAGTTTGCAGAGGAAGGGTGAAATTTGTGCGCTGTACAGCAAAGTTAAATCGTTATCGGGAAGTAAGAAAGGAAGATCTATGCTAACAGTTAGAGTTAAGGCTGGTAAGGTAATAGTTGACGCAGGAAAGATCCAAGAGAGATGGAAGGAATATATAGAAGAACTGAATAGTAAAGAACTCAGACCAACAAAGTTAGACATTGAAAAAGAAAAGGACGTAGAGGAACACAGCTTAGGTCCAAGCATACTAGACAATGAGATAGAAAGGGCATTAAGGGAGATGAAGCTAAATAAGGCCGTGGGGGTGGATAACATTCCCGCGGAACTTTTAAAAGGCTTAGGAAAATGTGGGAGGAAGAGGCTAAATGGGCTGATTCGTAGTATTTATGAGGAAGGAATGGAGGAGGCGTGTTAAAAAATGGAACAAAGAAGAAATACATGGTTTGAAAAGGATGGAATACAAACAAGAGGTCCAGGAAATCATGGAGGATGGTAAAGGGCTAAGTACTATCGAAGAAAAATGGGAAAGGTTTAAGAAAGGGATATCCAAAGACGCAAAAGACACTATTGGAAGTGTTAACGCGAAAAGGACTAGTAAACCATGGATCGCGGATGAGATGAATACACAGATGGATGAGCGAAGAAAATGGAAGAATGTAAATACAGAGTTAGGCAAAATGAAGTACAAAAAAATCAAACAATAAATTTAGGCGGGCTACATGTAAAGAAAAAGAAGCATGGTGGAAGATGCAGTGCGAGGATATGGTAAGTTTGCAGAGGAAGGGTGAAATTGGTTCGCTTTTCAGCGAAGTTAAATCTTTATCGGGAAGAGATAAGGCTAGTAAGGTAATAGTTGACGCAGGAAAGATCCAAGAGAGATGGAAGGAGTATATAGAAGAACTGTATAGTAAAGAACTCGGACCAACAAAGTTAGACATTGAAAAAGAAAATGACGCAGACGAAGACAGCTGAGGTCCAGGCATACTAGACAATGAGATAGAAAGGGCATTAAGGGAGATGAAACTATGTAAGGCCCTGGGGTGGATAACATTCCCGCGGAACTATTGCAATGTTTAGGAAAATGTAGGAGGAAGAGGCTATGTGGGCTGATTCGTAGTATGTATGATTAAGGAATCTGGCTGGAAGACTTTGTGAGATCAATTTTAGTTCCTGTTCCGAAAAAGGCAAAGGCTACGGCATGTGAGGACTAGAGGAGAAAAAGTTTGATATCTCACGCAGCTTAAGTTGCTCTCAGGAGCATAAACTAGAGGATAGAGAGTAGGGCAAATGATTACTAAGGGGAAGATCAGCTTGGTTTAGGAAGGGGAGAGGTACGCGTGATGCCATTGCAGTAATGAGATAATTAATCGAGAGGAATATAGAATACAACTAGATGTTTTCTATGATCGTATATTTCGAAAAAGCGTTTGATAGAGTGATTTGGGGAAACTAACGAGTATATTGCAGATAATAGGAATACTTTGGAGGGAAGGGAGGCTAATCCGCCACCTGTACATGTCTCAGACTGCTCAGGTGCGGGTGGGGAACAGGGAGTCCGGTCGGGCAGTGTTAGGAAGAGGTGTAAGGCAGGGTTGCCCCTTATCAGCGTTGCTGTTCTACCTGTATGCAGAGGAAATGATTAAAGAGGCATGGGAAGAACTCGAGGTAGGAATGTGTAGGTAGTAGGTAATGCGACAGGTATGGGATGAGAATCAGTATTAATAAAACAAATGTTATGCGATTTTCTAGAAAGAAAAAGGCTAAGCTAAACCTTAAAAAAGGAGGGCAAAAACTGGAGGTAGTAGAACATTTTACGTATCTTGGAAGTGTTTTGAAACAATACGGTCAAAGTATTAGGGACGTAAGGAGAAGAATTGCGCTAGGCAAAGAGGCTTTCACAAGGAGGTGGGAGTTGATGAGAGGGACGTCGAGTATGGATACGAAGAAATGACTCATAAAAGCTTTGATATGGAGCGCAGCTATATACGGCGCTGAAACGTGGTCATTGAAGCAGGAGGATAGACGTAGACTGGAGGCTTTTGAGATATGGGTGTGGAGAAGAATGGAGAAGGTGAAATGGACATAGAAGAAAACACATGAGGAAGTACTTGGTATGGTGGGCGAAGATAGGGGTTTGTTAGGAGAAATCCTATGGAGGCAGGAAAAGTGGGTGAAGGGGTATTGCCGGCAGCGGGATGTTGAAAACTGTAAAAAGAGGGGATAGTGTTTGGCAAACGGGGAAAGGGAAGGAGCAGAATATGGATATTTGACGGGATGTAGGGAGGAAGGAAGTACTCATGGATGAAGAGGGACCTGATGTAGAGTAGGATGATTGATGTTCTGTTTTGCTAGGAGTCACAAAATAATTATTTAGGAGCTGTGTCCATCGAAAAACTTGCTTTAACCGGTGGATTACCTTATAATAATAATATATATACACCCACTAACACACACATTCAAAACCGATATCCCGTCATATGGCGAACAAATATTCATTCATATGAAGATAGATATAAGGAAAGGGGATAGGAACACATATAAAAGACGAACGAAGTGAAAGTGAGGAAGGCGGAATCGAGTAGATGGCGAGCGTGTTTTATTAGGAGTCACAAATATACATTTGTTATTTGTTCCCATCCAAAACCTGCCTTAGCCGGTAGAATGCCAAATAATAATCGTATCATTTACGATATCACACGTTACCAAATGTGTATGAAATTCGAGAGGGCACTTGATGTGATATACGATATGTATTTTTATACATCTTATGATGTAGTTTGCTGAAAACCGCCCGATGCACTGGCCGGCTCTTCTTCGAGTCGGATCGGGATGTCCAGGTGGGGCAAGCGAGCCCAGGGGAAAGAAGTTAGGCCGGGGGAATTTTTTATGGCCGTTTGCTATCAACAAACTCTCCCCGCACAGAGCAACCACGCCCAGCACCTGCACCCCTCTCCCACCCTTAGCAACTTTCCATCGCTCCTTCGCGTATGTTTTGGTCCCTTTCCGGACGAGGGGGCATGTTGTGGGGCGGGGGGCCTGAACCCGTGTGCGCCCCGGCCTCCCCCGACATTGGCGGCCGGCGGATTACGTTCGGAGAGCTATCTCTCGCTGTCAAAGCTTTAGAGTCCTCGTTGTAGGGAGAAGGAGGGAATGAATGTCTGTGTGTGTGTGTGGGTGGGTTGGTGTGGGGGGTGTGGTTTGGATATTTGTGGAGCTATAGGGGTGGGTGTGGGGGAGGGGGGTCTGGAAGTTGGCGGCAGTCAGTTGTTTTGGAAGAGAAGGATGGAGGAGGGTGGGTGTGTCGGGGGTCCCTGTTTTTCCTCCATGGTCGGAGGCGGGCGTGTTGTGGTTGCGTGTCTGTGGGGGTGGAAGAGGACTCAGGGAGCACTCCGAGGGAAGTTTCAGCGCAGAACTCGATCCGTTGATGTGAAAGCCGACGTCATAATTTGGTGAAACTCTTGCGCACTTTATGGGCATTACGCGATAAGTCAGTCAGAGCGATGCAAACGCGGCACGGGTGATTACGTTTCCTTGACAAATAATTATAATAATACATAAGGAGCACTCACCATAGGGTACCGCAAGGGGTTGCAATCATTCCATGGGGTTTGAACTAGGTTAACCGGGGCCCTAGCAACCGCATTAGGGACGTACCACAATCGAACCCAAATTAATGCAACGTCGATTTATATATATTCTTCTAATCTGAAAATTATCTGGAGGGCTCAGGGCAGTGAGGTCAATACCATGGTTATCGCGTATTGTGGGAGGAAATCTTATTGGTCATATCTGTCTGTTCGGGGGTCAATTTCCCCAAAGTTCTCGTTTTTGTCTCACCGCCTGCGGTCATTGGAATTCAGGGAAAAAGGAAGGCTTCCGAAATCCTCTTTATTGCGTATCTTAAATTATTACTATTACGTAATCTACCGTTTACGTTAAGCTTGGGATGGGAAAAACTACAAAGTAAATATGTCGTTGCTCCTAATAAAACAATCCAGCAACATACTCTACATTAGGTCCCTCTTCATCTCTGAGTTATTCCTTCCTCCCTTCATCCCGTCCAACATCCCTATCCTGTTCCTTCTCCTTCCTAGTTTGCCTAACATTCTCCCCTCAATTACAGTCTTCAATATCCCGCTGCCGGTCAATTCCCCCTTCATCCACTTTTCCCGCCTCCATAGGATTTCTCCCAACAAACCCCTCTCTTGGCCCACCATACCAATCACTTCCTCATTTGTTTTCTTCTCTGTCCATTTCACCTTCTCCATTCTTCTCCACACCCACATTTCAAAAGCCTCCAATCGACCTCTATCCTCCTGCTTCAGTGACCACGTTTACGCGCCGTACATAACTACGCTCCAAATTAAAGTTTTCTCGAGTCTTTTCTTAACATCCTCACTCAACTTTACTGCCATCAAATCCCTTCTACTTGTCAAAGCCTCTTTCAAAGTGCAATTCTTCTACTTACGTTCGTACTACTTTGACCATGTTGGTCCAAAACACATCCGAAATACGTGAACTATTCCTCCAATCTACGTCTACCTTCGTGCTTCTATGACCATGTTTCCACGCGTGTAGTACATGACTACGCTCCATGAGATGTACTCGTAAAAAGAGTTGCGTAGGGCATCAATTTCAAATGAATCGACCATTTGAGAGATAGCATCGTAAGGCGAGCAGTTGAAATATTGCACGAAAGTCGAGCTGGTATGCTGTTTTTTGAAGGTATTTTTTTGATCGCGGCCGTACGTGAGTGATGCTATGGTAGGAAACACGATTCCTTGCACAAAGCCCCTCGCCGTAATAATCTGGTTTAAGCGTCGGGAGTATTTCCTCGATAAAACTTCCCCCCCCTATCCAACCCCCCCCCCCCGCGTAATATCTTCCGTTGTCGGGGGGAGTTTCCCCCCCCCTCCCCGATTGGCCCGCATCCCAGGGATTCCACGCCAGGCATTTCGTGTGGGACATTCTTAATTGCGTTTGGGTTCGCCGCTTCAATTTAAGCCCACAACCCTCCCAGACGCCTTTATAGCCCAACGACCTCTGGAACTTCGCGTTGCATTCACTTCACTCCCGCTTTCCTTTTTCAAACTCGCTCGTTAAAATTAAATCGAATTATTGAAAAAACATAGAGTTAGCGGAAATAGTTTCCCTTCCGTGACAAGTGAAACATTCTCTCGGTCTTATTTTTCTTTGGGTACACTTGCGCAAATACTTATTGCGGTCACAACTACTGCATAGGTCAAGTCAACGAAACTCTTTTTTCAAATTTTCGCCTCTTCATGAAATTATCCCGAGGAGATCCGACACGCCTGTTGCGTGTCGTTACCAGGAACACAGACAACGCATGAGCGTTATTTCGCGTCAGGGAGTCCTTTTTGGGGGAATTATTCAAAAGTTGTTTAATATTTACGTGTACATTGACTTAAGATAGTTTTAATTAAAATCTGAATATTACTATACATAGTGGAAGTAATTATTATTTATTCTAACGCTATGATTTATGATGAAAAAAATGGTTTTTAAGATTAGCTTTCCCTTAGCGAATGTTGATACCTGGTCCATTATGAAAGTAAAGCGTATGATTTTATTGTGACGCGCCTATTTATGGAAGCGCGGTGAAACATGTCGGGATACGTGGTGAGGGGCCTGCCCTTCTAAAACGGCCGGTCGCCAGTTTGCTCCGAGCAGTATGAGCGGAAAGACGTGCCACTATGTGTAGTGTGTTTTCGACTTTGTAACATGGTGCACGACACGGCCAAGATTCACCTTGAAAATGCCCCCAGCCACACGTTTTTCATCGTTACCAATTTACCGGCCCAAAGCACCACCTCCCAGCTCCCTTACGCTCCCGGCTTGACTCCGTACGAATTTTTTGTTTCTTCGACTGAAGATAAAGCTGAAAAGAAAGCATTGAGAGACTGTGGAATGCATCAAAAAGCATGTTGCAACGTTCTTGAGAGAGACGTTCCCGTAGAGAGGAGGTTCAGGGCTCTTAGACGTAGCAAACACGTCTCCGCAAGTTTATCATTGATGCAGGGGAAGAGTGTTTTGAAGAATTTGAAGCCTCTGTCCAAGTACGTAAATCAATGAATCCATTTGTCCCGGAGAATATGCATTACTTTTATGGTGGACCCTGTATGCACAAAACCTGGAGATTCTTCCAATATTTGTTGAAAACGAGGCATCAACAAGAAATCACAAATGAATGGGCAATTTTACAAATCAAATATTTATCTAGACCTGGGTTTCGCGTATTGCGGCATCGTCAGCACCTGATGCTCTTGTAATGAGAGAAACAAAATATTAATCAATTAAATGAATATATAAATATTTAATTTTTGCAATTTCCCATTTTATTGTGATATTTTAGCGATACCGCGTCGCTAACTGAGGTAAATTTATTCATGTCCCATGAATTATTTTTTTCGTCAGAAAAAATCAATGGAAATATGATCATAAACTGCTCATTACCTCAATTAACTTATCAATGGCTCTTCTTTGAAGTACACTTTTGAAATCTAGACTTTTGATTCTCTTCTGTTTTCACTGGCAAGTTACAAGATACACGTTGTGACTTTATATTTCCGCTTTCTGTTAAACGTGGACCGAGCTATTGATTGGATCTAAGGCCTCTTTGTTGCGTAACATTTTAAATCAACGAAAGTGTATTGATGAAAGCTGAAAAAGAAATGCCTCGGATATCTCTTTGTCTTTGTGGAAAGTGAAAATTAACGCTTTTGCGAAAAAAAGAAATCGCTCATGCGTGATATTCCGCTTGGATGTCGAATTCTTTCCTTTCAACATAATTTTGTTCACAAACAATAGTGTAGTTATGGATTCCTTAATTAAAGCTCCATCTATTACACCATTAATTGGTTTTGATTGTCTAGCGGGAGGGAGTTCGCTTGCGAATCGCTTTCGGATAACGGAAGGGTTGGTTCGCCCTCCTCTTTCGGCCAAGCCCTCTGGCGGCGCTTTGAAAGGGCTGCGGGTGTAAACGGTATGTGGAAGGGTTATATCCCCCATATTTATTCTTAGAATTCATGAGGATGGCTCAAAATGAAATCATTAATTAGCAATTCCACCTTGTGAGAAGAAAATATGACGGTAAAAATTTGAAGCATAACCTTTGGGAGAAGTGCAGCCATTGTGTACGTAGGGAGATCAGATTTTTCTCCAAATGCATTCCCTCATTTTCCAAAGCTTCCTTCTGTTCTTGCTACAGAGCCTGAGGCTACAGGCACGGCTACAGGGCGTTATAAGGTTTTTGGGGAAAGGAGGGATCCGAAAGAGTTCTCATAGAGGCGGAGGCCATTCTTGTGCCAATAAAGTTACAAATTAATATCACTAAAAGACACGACGTTATCCCGCGAGGGTCAAATTAGGAGTGAGTTCATTAATGAATTCTATTATTTTCAGATATCAATTTTTTTTAAAAGGAACAGTGTTACAAAAAAATATTTGTTGGCATTTGAAAATAAAGGGATAGAAATATGAAGGGGACGCACAGAGATTTTCCAGATCCGTTGCTGCTTGAGTGTAAGCCCCCGCACTGCAAACGAGCGAAGGTCAAAATACAGATTATATTTCTCGCAGATATTGGAGGGAGGTCCCTTTAGCAGTGATGTGGAAAATGTGTTATTACCCCATCGCACTGTGGTAGGAGAGATCATTTCAATAACATGAGAGAGATAAAGTGAAGAACAGATAGATTTCAAATGTTATTTTTTCCATAAACGATAAGGGATCAGAATAACATTGTCCGACCGCGGTATGAGTCATATACAGTTAAAAATTAGTCTGGTGTGTATTCAACTCCTGCCTGACAACCTAGCGGTGGCTTGCAGGTTACTAAAAAATAAAATAATTGGCGGGTGATTCTTTCTACGGTGTTTATTTAGTTTTAGAGTGTTTGTCGACAGTTCTCTTAGATGAAAGTCTCGGGGTAGGTGTATACTACGTTTTAAAATGATTTTTTCCTTACCTCATATTTTTGTCAATTACAATCTGTAGAACTCTCTTAGACTAAGGTTCTTATGACATCATTTCCTATTTCATTTGAAGGGGATAATTTATAATAAAATTTCCTTCCGAGACATCTCATTGGTCCAGCATTCCCGAGGTCAATGTGATATGGTGTTGCTTAAAGTTGATCGCTCAGGTACAATACTTACCGGAGGCTCATGGATTCTAATATAGTAAAAACTAAACTCAAGCTGTGTGAGTTTACGTTTCCAGAAGTGTGTGGGGAAACTGTGGGTGTTTCGTGGAAAAAGCTTGCCTCTTTACTTGATTTGAGAGATGGTTGAGGCCGTTACTTTGTGGAAATCTATTTGTAAAACTCGAAGAAAGAATCGCGGACTTTGCGTTTCCACAGAAAAGAGTTAATCGACTAGTTTTGACAAACTGCAGCATCATCTGAGGACTACAGAACTAAAATGGAAATTTATAATCGTATACATAAAATAATAAGCCGAATTTTATACAACATTTTTATTTTTTTTTCGAAGGAATGCCGTAATTCGTTTCAAATATATGCATTATTTTTGAGCCTCGATACTAAATCCTCATTAGCATCAAGTGTGGATAGATAGAATGCTTTCCTGATTAAATGTACCGGCATGTAATTCAGAACGATAATTATACAGCTATATATATTATTATACAATTATATATGCAGTATATTTCTACGATTGGATCTTCTCAATTTCGACTCTGGTATAAAATTATTTACGTTATTATCACGACGACGTAATTAGTGGATAAATTACTGACGCCGGCATGAATAACTAGAATGTCTGCGTCCTAGTGGGCGAATCAGTTTGGAATGAAAGTGTTTTTAACAATGAACGATTTGCTAATTGGTCCGGCTATTCCTCTTGCCATTGGCCTTCCTTCCCCATCCTTCCCTCTCTCCAAATTACAAATTCTGTTTGTGTGCACTTGTCCATGTTTGCCAAATTTTCTCAAATATTTATCATTTCAAGTGGTGCTTAAGTAATTTCATTATTGATTTTATCCGTTTATGAATCAGTTCTCCCGAAGATCAATACCACTTTGGGAGGGTCGTGATCAAAACCGTCGTCATTGTTTTGACCTCCCCTGCGGAAATAAGGCGACTTTGGTGGAGGCCATGCATGTTGAATCGATTTGATAATAAAATGTTTTTACAACGAAATTAAAACCTTTTTGCTTTTCAATTCTCATTCAAAATTGATTTATGGTGTCTAAGGAGGTTGCCAAAAAAAATGATTTTATCGTAAATATTTCCCGCAATGCAGACAGTGAGGAACAGGGCTGATATTTAATTGCACTTTTAACCAAATTATATTATCTCCTCTGTTTTAATACCTTTTCCTGGCACATTGGTAATTATAACGACATTAACTTTTGATCAGAAGTGTTTCTTCACTTGATTAGTGGAAACTGATGATATTCCCGTCAAAATCTACACTCACAGTAGACGAAATTGAGTTTCAAAATTTGCCTCGCATCAACTAATAACATTAACGATGCCGTGAAAATAGCTCCCTCACTCTGTAAAACCAGGAACCTCAGTTCGGCGTTATCCTTTTGGCCAAAAAGGGTTAGCTAGCAACCGCGTGAGACAACCCTTTCGTAACAAAGAAGCTCGGAAGTGGAGTTGTATGCACTGCGGCATCTTTGGGGGGGATCAGGAACGTATGCCTATGCCATGAAGATCAACGGTTAAAGAGTGAAAGTTGACTAATACAGCTATCGGTTGGCTTGCGAGTTAGGAGCTCTTTGAGGGGAAATGCAATTAGAAGGAAGGAGGTAACTGAGAGTGCAAGCATCTTAGCTGCTTTTAACTTGTCCCGTGATGATGTTAGACCATCTATGATCGTTAAGACACAGCAGTGGGTGTAAATAAGTAAACGCAAAGTAGAATTATGCCCAGAATATTGATCTATTGTTTGGCTGCAATGGAAACTGTTGTGGAAGGCGACCATGGATTTTCAGCACTCGATTGTTCGTTTCTATTTAAGTCATGAGTGAGAAATATCCAATCACCATTGTGATTAGTAAGCATACTTTCAAATATAAGTGTTGGCTGACGTTTCATAATTATTAGGTATTAGTTATCGTGTGGACTTCCCCATTGTTATTTGGTAATCTACCGGTCGAGGTAGGTTTCCGATGGACAAAAGTACCAAAAAACTATCTCCTAACAAAACCCAATACCGTATCCTTCTCAACAACAAGTCCCTCTTCATCTCTGTGTACTTCATTCCTCCTTTCATCCCGAACAACATCCCTATCCTGTTCCTGCTGTGCCCTGACATTCTCCCCTCTAATAGTCTTCAACATCCCACCACCGATCAATACGCCCTTGATCCATTTTTCCTGCCTTCATAGGATTTCTCCCAACAATCCCCTCTCCTCGCCCACCATGCCAAGTACTTCATCATTTGTTTTCCTTTCGGTCCATTTCACCTTCTCCACACCCACATTTTAAAAACCTCCTATATACGTACTACTTGCCATCGCCTAATTAATACACCATTAGACGTTTATTTTATATTGACTGCCGCAATTCAATTTACTGTCTATTATAGTACGCATTGAGTCGATATTGTATACCAGCGGATCGAAAACATCTCGTGTGTCAAAAGGACAAAAGGGCAATTGGTTGAGAGATGATGACGAAGAATCGAGCCGAGTCGGGTCGGATGGCTGTGGTGGATCGGGCTGTGTTGGGCCGCCGTGCCGGGTTGGATTGTGTCTGGCTGAAAGGGAAGCGGAAAGGTGTTCTCGCCCGCTCCTCCCCTGCGAGGCGGTCTGAATAAGATGTGCGCGCGGGGGGGCGGGGTTCAGTCTCGGGTGAATGCGAAGGGGGGGGGGGAAGTGTCTGCGGAAAAGGAGCGAGGGGGCGGAGGGAGAGAGTGGGGGCGTTCGGAAATAAGGATGGCCCGGGGATCTCTTTCCTTTTACCTTTTTTTCTTTTTTTTCGGAAGAGGGTTTATGTGGGGGCACGGAGGAGTCGAGAACACTTTTTGGGCGTTTGGCGGAATTGGAGGAGTGCCGAAAAGCGGAGAGGAAAGGCTTAAAGGGAGGGAAGGGCGATAAGGGAAGGGCATCGGGGGAAGTTAGGGCTCGGAGATCGGATTTTAAGAGAGATGACGCCAGGCGTGGCCCGCTCACGGCGTCTCGCGTGCCTGGCGCTCATGCCCCTGCCAACAAACTGCCGTGTTGGTTTCCCAGGTGCTCGCCCTTCACCTCTCATGGACAAGGGGACCTTTTATCAACAGTTTATTACATTCTCGCCTTCAAGCCAAAAAATCGGAGAGCGAAGGTTTTTGTTGGTGGTGGTGTACCAGGATAATGCAGATTCAGTGTTTTTATTAAACAAAACAAGAAAGAGATCGGAGTAATTTATTTAGACCCTCCGCGGGTAGCTTAACAGTGCATCAATAAACGGTGAATGAACACATATTCGGGCGTCTGTACTAACTCGAATGTCCCAAAATAAGTCCACGCGCCACCCCCAAGGGTCACCCGGGTACGAACTTCTACGCGCCGAGCTGGTTGTCGATTGCTGTGAAAGTCGCGATGTGCTAAGAAATCACTTATGTGTGGGGTAAAAATTCGTGAAAATTGCATTTAAGGCGTT
Source organism: Hetaerina americana (assembly GCF_022747635.1). Lineage (NCBI taxonomy): Eukaryota > Metazoa > Arthropoda > Insecta > Odonata > Calopterygidae > Hetaerina > Hetaerina americana. The sequence continues at coordinate 3,278,437 of NW_027287205.1, forward strand.
TTCGTGTAACGTCAAACTTGACTCAAACTTTAATGAAGACGAAATTTACGACAAAAGCATTTTATAAGTGCCTAAATATTTTGGCAATGATAGAATGTGGAGGGTTTAATTCACCATTTCATGTTTTTCGTCGTCGTCGTAAGTTCGCTTCTTCTCTGAATACCAAATGTTTAAAGGAATATGTTGGCAATATTTAAAACATTTTACAAGCGTGGCAGTTTTCGTTTTGAATTCTTTTATCCGTCGAATTCCTTAACGTAGCCCGTGGTAACGGGCGTGACGACCCGCATTTACCTCGTCGGCCTCCGCTTCCCAGTTAACTTACGCCTCCAAACGTGCCTAAAATATATTCTTCCGAGGAAGAAAGAAAATAAAGTCAGTAAAAAGGAAGGCGATCACGAAAGCTATGTGCGTGCCGGAAGTTTTCATTATCCATTACGCTAACGACAATTCATTAATTCGCAAGTAAATCAAGCAAGGGAATTGGAAACAAGAAAACGAATTGTGGGTTTGTTCTCTAAATTTGTGCACGTGGGAAAGGCCGAGGGAAGGGATTTCGACTCACTCGAAAGTTGGGAACATCCGCGGGGCAATAAAACAACGGCCGATCGTGAGGCGAATCTCGAAAAGAAAGGGACTCCTAAAAGTCTCAAATGGGTTCGAGCGCAACGCCATCTACAGTGATCAGTGTTTTAGACTCCAACTTTAGACCGCTTGACTCATCGGACGCCGGGAAAGGGGACGTTAACTACGGGCGACCCTCGCTCGAATAAGCGCGAGAGAAGGGATGCAAACCGACTCACAGAAACATGCACGCGTCTCCTCTCAAAACGGACCGACGCTTCGATTTGTAATGGCACAATGCACGTCGGGATACAAACCATGAGTTCGCCAGGAGGAGACCGACAGCCATTTTCTTCAATGAACAAGAACTCATCAAAAGGAAAAAAATGCGAACCTTCCCAGTGCTATTTTGAAAGACAACCGAGGAGGCGGCTCCACCGAACACGAATTCCCATCTTAAAGTTGTCCCCTTTGAAGTGGTCTCATGGAACCTCATAAAAATACCTTTTTTCTCCTCGACATTTTCCACAGTTTTATTTCAGTTTACTCTACACCAGTAAAGCCGCCCCAAGGTAGCATTGTCACGACAATATTGGAAGAATTAGGGTGGGAGCCACAGTAGGCTTCAATATAAGTTAAATTTACTGCGAACTTTTTGATGCAGGTTTCATATCCGAGTATGTTAAGGATATATCACAGGCCCCCACTTTCGACGGTAGATCAGATCACCAATGTAAAATCAGGGAGATTTACCGTAGAACGGATTAATTTAAAATGTCGTTTTTTCCTCGAAGCATTGGAAATCATAATAGACGTGACAGCAATCGCGTAGGAGATAATTAGAATTGGTAGTGTATGTATTTTTCGAAATATTACATGTTGCTTCATGCATTTTATTCTTTTAATTTAATATACTTAGCTTTTTATCAGTTCCACATCATGATTTTAATGTACATATCCTCCTATTGAATAATGTTGCATGAAAGTATTTTCTTTCGTGCGTAATAAAGGTTTGTCGATTGAATGAACAAACTAATATTTTTGTAGAGTTAACGAGATTGGGTTTTACATGTGGCTTTGATTTGTTTTACGTATGATGACCTAATATCCCCCCGCCAAACGCCCTTGCAGCGGCTTGCGGGGTATTTTGTTGGATGTAGATGAATACGAAACACTGAGTAATTCCTAGGAATTTGCGCAAGGGAATGAGCGGTTTCGTTGAAATTCGTCCAAGGTGAAATCAACTGAACAATAATCAATAACTCGAACGCCACCGCTCATTAAGGAATGAAGGTTATTAGAATGGATAGGGCGAACGTTTTCCTAGCGAGAGTAAGAAGCAGAGGGAGAGAGAGAGGGGGATAAGTCTGGAGAGGAATTTACACGAGGGAAAACGAAGCTAAAGTGAAATAATAAAAGGGGGTGACGTGGAATGCACTCCTATCTGGCAATAGGTCGAACAAAATTTCGATAAGCGACGTCAGAGACATTCACGGGGAATAGTTTTCTTCTCTTTTATAACCCTTTATCCTTTATCCAAATCCTCCCCGTCTCTTCATTATCCATTGGGCGTAGAAATTCAGGGAAATAATAATGGCTACAACCATTGAAAGTGACCTGTGTTTCAATGCAACAATTTCAGAGCGTAAAAATCATTCGCCTTGACTGGGACTCGAACCCAGATCCCTCAATATCCGGTCGAGTGCTTTAGCCACTTAAGCTACCGAGGCGTCCTCTTAGACTCTGAAATTTTGGGGCTTTTAAAGGAACTAGATGTTATGACGAAATACCGTACATGCAATGTCACATGCATTCGTAGTCGTGCGCGAGGCGCCACTGTCCACGAGGTTAAAGCCAACTTTAAACACTTATGGTGTTTTCCCTTTGAGGGAAAATTTTCCCCAGGGTTCGAGTCCCAGTCAAGGCGAATGATTTTTACGCTCTGAAATTGTTGCATTGAAATGCACATTAGCGGATGACTCCGTTAAAAGTTACTGTTGCGGCATCTCCCGCAGTTTCTTTGGAATGTGACCTGTGTTTTTAGTTATCATCTCCGAGGAAACGCAGATCAATTTAACTCGGCATTGCAGTGCTCAGCCCTGCGGAATCAGATCGGGTATTTCATGTTGCCACAAAATAATGGAAAGAATAAAGGAAAAATCACCATGCGATTAACAGCGAAGCTTCGACAAATATTATGAAAACATTAAAAAATGAAAAAAAAACGGTGCTCTAATTTATATGCACAATATTCTTAGATAATAAAAAACTGCACATTTTAAAAATGACGAGAAAGTTAACTTATGTTGAACATAAAAAAACTGACAAGATGAGTAACCGGAAAAATAATATCATATTTTTTAAATTCCTCACTTTTGTATTTTTATTAATGCTATACGCGTTATATTCGAGTTAATCAGGATTAAACGATACCAATTAATTCAGAACAGAGATGATTTTTAAACTGCTTAAAAAACGATTTGAATTTCTTACTCAACGTCTCTCTAATGTACCACATTTACAAACCGAGGAAATGCACAAAATAACTATGTTTCTCACCATTGTAAAAGGATTAAAAATCCTAAAATTTAGAAAACATTCCATGCAAAACAAGTCATTTTTAGTTAGGTGGGATGCTTATTTATAAAGTTCACTTGAAGCTGGAACGGGACTGCTTAACAGTAAACTACATCCGATGGGAATACTAATACAGTAACCTACCGGGATATAGAAGGTCATAGGGATAAATATTTAAAGTTAGAGTCATACAACGAGCTCTGATATAATAATTACATGTACATCCATAGAAATATGAAAATCGCAAAGCATGAAGAACTAAAACCAACCCTGGGTGAATCCCACAGAGAACAATTTCCGGGAGAACTTATCCGAGATGATGGAGGAAACGCCGGCTCGGGAAAGAGTGGCGATGCTCGCTGGATGGCGGAGGAAGCAGTGACTGCGGTCTATCGGAGACAATCGGGTCCACGGATTAGATTAATCACTCATTCATAGGGCCACTGACCAGGGGCATTGTGGACATTGCAGTAATTTCGACATTCGTGCGCACAAATAAGTCAGTCAGGTCAACACGTCAATCTTTTCAAGCCCATGTTTTATGATTTTGAGGTTATTTGGGAAATGGGTTGACGATATACCCACGCAAACCGTTCAATTCACAAAGTTATACTTTCCGTCAACAATTCCCTGCCATATTGCCTTGGCCTTCAATTTGTGGTCGTTCTTTATACAAAAAGTTGGTGCTCCGTGTCGTTTTAAAAATTTCTTCCGAACTCTTCACTGCCCGAGTGCGTCAAACAGAGGTACCATATTTTTAATAATTTTTAAGTCGTGCAAGCTATTACTAGGGTGTATGGCAGAGGGTGAATGCACACCAGATTAATTTGGACCCGAACATGTCCCCACCGTGGTCGGAAAATGTTAATCTGATCCCTAATCGTGCGTAGAAAAAAATAACATTTTAAATCTATCTGTTCTTCACTTGATCTCTCTAATTTTATTGACATGATCTCTCCTACCACAGTGCGATAGGGTGATGATACATTTTCGGCATCACTGCTAACGAGATGTCCTCCCAAGTAATGCAACAGATTAAATCTGTAATTTAACCTTCGTTCCATTGAGTGATTCCCAGCCTAGCTGCTCTAAACTTCCGTATACGCTACTGAGTTTATCATGACAACATTTTACAAATATAGCTCCTCTACGCTGCACGCGATCCAATTCGGCAATTAATCCAACTTCGTGAGGATCCCATAATAGACTTGCATTATATTCTATAAGTGAGGCCTAGCGAGCGAAAGATAACATTTCTTTTTGACAATTTCATCACATTTACCCAGTACTCTTCTAATAAATCCTAATTTATGGTTGACATCTCCACATCTCCCACCTAGAACATACATTTCACCCAGGAGAGGTCGTGAGTGAGGGTAACGCCTAAGTATTTAATCGAGTCTATACATTCCATTTCGGTGTTCCCAATGCAGTAGGCGCTCTGAAGGGAATCGCTCTTTTTCCAAAAGGGATGTTCTAAGTTACTTTCAAATGCCCCAGACCAAACATTCAATCATGTTAATGACTCTCGAAGATTGTCGGCGCATTCAACATGTGGAATTGTGGAGGGTTGAAAACGTTTTTTCCCACAGAAAGGTGGTCAGGACTCCCTCCTGAGAGATATGAAAGGTAATCAGCGGTAAAGGATTCCAATGAGTTAAGTAAGTTTTCAAACTGGAAACAAATCTCTTTGTTTCCAGTTTGTTGTCTCAAATCGTTTTGTTAAATGATGATTCGACATTAGATTAAATAATTGAATGAATAAATGGATGAATTAAACCGAATATTTCAAACAAGAGACTTGAAGTTCTAATGCGAATGACATTTTGGTTTTGTCGAAAATGCCACCATTGAATTGGCGTTTTCGACAAAACTACCGATAAACTGCTGAAAAAAACCGAAAATTTGTAAATCGGATGGAGATAATGGACGAAAAAAATGTCACTCGATGGTATCCCATGGAGGCGATCACGGAACGACGACTATCTCGTGGGCCAGCGTGGTTTGCTGTTAACTAAATGGACTTTTAAAGCGCAGTTGCCTTTCATTAATTTTGCGCTAAGTAACCCAACACAACGCGAACCATAAGAAAACTACGAGTAGTTGCAGTTAGGCGGCATTATAAGTTTTCAAAAACAGGTTTGCCAAGAAGTTTGCGAATGTAGATGTAGCGACCAAGCTCCAATAATTCCGTTGCCGCGCCAGGTTTCCAGTAATGTCGGGCTCCTATGCGCCAAATTTGCAGAGCGGCGACGAAACATTGATGAGTGCATATAAAACAAGGTTTTGAAGGAAGCGGGGTAGCGTGCGTCGGAGGATTCAGAGATGCAGGAATGGCGGAAATGGGAAGAGTGGGAATGAAGGAGAACGAGGAGTGTCGGTGCGGTGGGGGGAAGGAAGAGGCAGATTGTTGGAGAAATTCGAGAGGAAGGCAGACAATGTGAGTGGAGAATTATATTATTGAGGGGAGCTGGAAAACATGAAGACCAAGATGTCAGGGAGAGCTTTGAGATAAGCTGGGAAGGGAAAAGAGAGAGAAACAGAATTTCCGCGCAATCAAAGATTATAGAAAAGTGTGAAGAATTAATTAATTTGGGAAACATATGAGGAAGTCTGAAATTCAGCCTTGTGAATATGGGATGAGAATAAATATGAATAAAACTAAGATTTTCCAGAAAGAAAAAGGCGAAGATAAACATTGAAATAGGAGGGCAAAAACTAGAGCAGATGGAACAGTTTATGTATCTCGGAAATGTTTTGGACCAATATGGTTAAAGTAGTTGGGACGTAAGGAGAAGAATTGCGCTAGGCAAAGAGGCTTTCTCAAGGAGGAGGGAGTTGATGGCAGGGACAGGGCAGGGATGATTAAGGATATTAAGAAAATACTCGTTAAATCTTTGATATGGAGCGTAGTTGTGTACGGTGCGGAAGTGTGGTCATTGAAGCAAGAGGATATACCAACAAGGGTGGTTCAATAAGTACCCGAGTTAAAAATGAATAAACCATTTTTTCAAAAACATTTTTTTTATTTTTCAACATAGTCCCCGTTTATAAAGATACTCTTCTCCTAACCTTCCGGCCATTTTTTTAACCCCTCCAAAAAGTAGGTTTTGTCGAACTCTCCAAAATACGCCTCTGTCTCGGAGATAACTTCCTCGTTTGAGCTAAATTTTTTTCCCGCGAGCCATTTCTTCATGTTAGGGAATAAGAAAAAGTCGCAGGGAGCCAGATCGGGTGAATACGGGGAGTGCGGCAACAATTCATAACGTAGTTCATGTAGTTGGCGGCGACAACTCCGGATGAATGTGCTGGTGCGTTATAGTGGTGAAACAGCACCTTATTTTTCGCCAAATGTGGCCGTGTCTCCTTCAATTTTTTGTCAAAGCGGTCCAATAACTCACTGAAGTATTTCACAGTGATCGTTCTTCCCTTTTCTAAGAAATCCATGAAGATGACGCCATTTGTATCCCAAAAAATCGTCGTCATGACCTTTCCGGCCGATCGGACCATCTTCGCCTTCTTTGGAACAGATTCACCGGGAGAAATCCATTGTTTTGATTGTTGCTTAGTTTCTGGTGTGTAATGATGAATCCAGGTTTCATCAACAGTGATAACTCGACGAAAAAACACCTTCGGATCTCGCTTAAATCGCTGGAAACACTGCTTCGAAGTTGACAGCCGGATCAGCTTGTTGTCCACCGTGAGCAATCGCGGCACCCATCGGACCGACAAATTTTTCATCGTTAACTTATTATGTAAAATATTAATTGCCGTTCCGGTTGACACACCTTCGGCCTCTGCTACTCCGCGCACTTTCGTTTATCGATCAGCGAGAATTATGGCGTGGACTTTTTGAATGATTTCCTCGGTAACCACGTCTGCCGGGCGTCCTGGTCGCTCCTCATCAAAAACAGATGCTCACCCACGTTTAAATTCGTTGAAAAAATATCTAACTGTGGTCATAGAGGGCAAAGTGTCCCCATGAACAGCATCCAAATTTGATTTTATCTCTTCGCATTTCTTCCCATCCAAAAACAAAAAGCGAATTACCGAACGATACTGCTCTTTTTCCATCTTAGCGAAGATCACAAAATACGTCTTACTCGAATGGCTGCCAAATCCAAACTAATCTTTAAATCACTCTGAAATTTGTTTCACGGTCGTTTTATGTATGGCAGCACTCGATGATAACATAAACTTCCCTCAGGAACGCCCTTTGTCGCCAAACACGGGTACTTACTGAACCGCCCTCGTATGTTTATATCAATCGCCCTTATTTTATCTTTGTGGTCTGATCCACCCAAGAGCGAGGGCGGTTCAATAAGTACCCGAGTTTGACGATAAAGGGCGTTCCTGATGGAAGTTTATGTTATCATGTATGAACCCTATTTTTCATAATTAATATCCATTTCGCCCCTTCCTCTGCTCTAAAATTTCGAAACTGCACATTTGCCTAAAAGATATTAATCTCTTATTCGTTGAGGATCATTCTCCATAACGTATTCTATATAGTTTATATTTTTTATTTGTTTATTTTATATTTTTCATGTTATATATAGTTTTGACGATCTGCTTCCATGTTTTCAAATTTAGGCTCTTTGAACGTAGCAGTTGTCTCTTCCCCACGAACGCCTTCAAAATAATAAAAATATATGATATCTTATCATAATAAATGTTCGCATCCCATTGCAGAATGACTCAATCTAATTAGGACGTGTTCATTCACTCGAAATAATGTTGAGTGCCCTTGAGAGTTTTCTGGGTGTCTGCAATGTTTTTGCCCTTCTAAGTATTGCAATGGATGAAAACACAATGCCGTAAGTCTGCGGAAACTCACGAAAAGTTCATTTGGTTTGACCCAGGTTCGAGTCTGGGCGTATTAAATTCCGGTCGAGTGTTCCAGCTAATTATGACTCCAAATCATGGGGCAGTCATGGCAGTTTATCTGGGCGTAATTCTAACAAACGAGATTATTTTCAACGACTTCTTGCGTGACATCCGAATCGTGCTTTATAATCAATAAACTTCTATGTAACTTAGAACAATAGAAAACGCATTACGTGGAAATTCAGACTTATGATTTCTTCCTATTGCACGTCTAAGTCCGTCTCTAACGTATTGAGCTTCCTGTGTAATTCAGTATTTCAGGAAGACGAAATCCCTAACTGCTACAAAATTGCTTTCTTTCAGGGGAGTGGGCCTTGTTGGACGTTTGAACTCTTCCACTTTCGTGCCCTCTTGAGCACACGAAAATTGTCAGAAAAGAGAAAGCAAAATGCCGCAAAGGAAGAGCAGTGTAAATAAATAAATACACGAAAGGGATTGAGTGGGAAAAGGAAACTATTTATTTGGTATAGGTTGGTTTTTTCTTGCGCTTCGACTTGATCAACGCAGGCATTTAATTTTCACTCATTGCGATTAAATATCTCAAATGGCTGTTATATATTGCTTGTATTAAATTGTGATTACATATAGACACAATTAGCAAAGCTAAATCATTATCGGGAAGTAAGAAAGGGATGTTAACAGTTAGAGATATGGCGGGTAAGGTAATAGTTGACACAGAAAAGATCCAAGAGAGATGGAAGGGGTATATAGAAGAACTGTATAGTAAAGAACTTCGACCAACACAGTTAGACATTAAAAAGGAATATGACGTAGAGGAAGATAGCTTAGGTCCAGGCATACTAGACGATGAGATAGAAAGGGCACTAAGGGAGATGAAACTAAATAAGGCCGTGGGGGTGGATAACATTCCCGTGGAACTATTGAAATGTTTAGGAAAATTTGGGAGGAAGAGGCTTTATGGGCTGATCCGTAGTATTTATGAGGAGGGAATCTGGCCGGAAGACTTGGTGAAATCAGTTTTAGTTCCTATTCCGAAAAAGGTAAACGCTACATCATTTGAGGACTACAGGACGATAAGTTTGATATCCCGCGCAGCTAAAGTTGTTCTCAGGATCATAAACAAAAGGATAGAGATTAGGGCAAATGATTACTTAGGGTTGATCAGTTTGGGTTTAGGAAGGGGAGAGGTACGCGTGATGCCATTGCAGTAATGAGATTATTAATCGAGAGGAATATAGAGTACAACCAGGAGGTATTCGCCTGTTTCGTAGATTTCGAAAAAGCGTTTGATAGAGTGTATATGGAAAAACTAATGAGTATTCTGCAGAAAAGAGGAATAAATTGGAGGGAAAGGAGGCTAATCCGCAACCTTTACATGTCTCCGACTGCTCAGGTGCGGGTGGGGAAGAGTTGTAAGGCAGGGTTGCCCATTATCACCGTTGCTGTTCAACCTGTATGCAGCGGAAATGCTTAAAGACGCATGAAAAGAACTGGAGGTAGGAATGAAAGTGGAAGGGGAATTCGTAAAATCAGTTAGGTTTGCTGAATACCAAGCTTTAGTTTGTCAGTCAGCCAAGGGGTTTGCAAGCATTGCTTAGTGAATTGCAAATACAGTGCGACAGGTATGGGATGAGAATCAATATTAATATAACAAAGGTTTTGCAATTTTCTAGAAATGAATAGGCTAAGCTAAACATTAAAATAGGAGGGTAAAAACTAGAGCAGGTAGAACAGTTTACGTATCTCGGTAGTGTTTTGGACCAACACGGTCAAAGTAGTAGGGACGTAAGGAGAAGAATTGCGCTAGGCAAAGAGGCTTTCACAAGGAGGAGGGAGTTGATGACAGGGACGTTGAGTAAGGATGTTAAGAAAAGACTCGTAAAATCTTTGATATGGACCGTATCTATGTACGGCGCGGAAACGTGGTCATTGAAGCAGGAGGATAGACGTAGACTGGGTGTTTTGAAATATGGGTGAGGAGAAGGATGGAGAAGGTTAAATGGACAGAGAAGAAAACAAACGAGGAAGTACTTGGTATGCTGGGCGAATAGAGGGGTTTGTTGGGAGAAATGCTATGGAGGCAGGAGAAGTGGATGATGGGGGTATTGACCGGCAGTGGGATGTTGAAGACTGTAATAGAAGGGAGAATGTTAGGCAAACGAGGAAAGGGAAGGAACAGGATAAGGATGTTGGACGGGATGAAGGGAGGAAGAAAGTACTCAGAGCTGAAAAGGGACCTGATGTAGAGTAGAGTAGGATGTTGCGTTGTTCTAGGGGTCACAAATTATTTAAATTAGTAGTTGTGTCCATCCAAAAACCTATCTTAACCGGTAGATTACCTAATAACAGACACAATTAATTGTAAAATAATGGTTTTTCGTCCATGAGATGAAATTTTTTCCATTTGATCTAGCAACACATAAATTCCCTTTCGTCGTAAAATCCTTCCAAATATTCTCAAGCAGCTTTGGAAATTGGTTAGCATAACCATTATAACATCCGCCCTTTAATTACCTCATGCCTTTTCAATTAACGTACAACCTAGCGAAAATACCAGTGCATATGTTTCTAGGTGAATTATTCCCCTTATAGCCCTCGGCAATGTTAGAAATGATAATAATATTCAGTTTAATATAGTTCTCATGGGGATAAGGAAATTCTCTTGGAAAAAGCGTCCTTTTATTCGAAATTAATATAATTCCTGTATTTAGTCGCTTCCCTTTATAATTAATTCATGGACGTGCCGGACGGAGTGGGGACCATTTGGAAAATGTTTAAAACGCTGCCGGGCGGGATAGTTCCGAAATAAGTCCGCTTCCAATCTCCCCTGTTGAGGAGGGGGGAGCTAATCACTAATTCCAGCGAATGGATGGCCCAGGGACGGTCCCCTAGGAACAGGCAGGTGTGTGTGTGTGGGGGGAGGGAGGACCGCTGTCTGCTCCCGCAGCAGAAGAATCGAAATTCGGGATAGAGTTTTCCCGGGCAAACTTCCCCTTCGGTCCGCCTCCCGTTTTCTTCCCTTTGCTGCTCCCAAATGCCGAACGAAAATGGTAATTGGTCCGCCGAGATGGAAAAAAAACTCGGGAATTGTTGAGAATGAAACGGATTCTTAATTTTGAATGCCTTCGATATGTAATTTATGGCAATTTGTGTGCCAGGTTGCTAAGCGAAGTACTCGCATTCGGGCCTAGTTTTCCTTCCCCACCAATATTCCGCTCCAGCATTCCGTCCCACGTAGCATTCCTAGGCTAGAGAGCCCCCCCTGATGGCCCCTGAGCAACCGTCGGCAGGAATGACTTTGATCGCATACTCAGTTCATTGCAATCACTTAAATAAAGTAACCTCGGAGTACTATAGTGACCAATGGTTCTACAAACATTGTATGCGTTTACAAAAGGAATTGCATTGTTCAATATTTTACGCTATTAATAATATAGAAATACTATATTAAGCTTTCCATAATAAAGATGCTATGCTAAGGTTAATTTCAATTGTCGATAGTTAGCGTGTGTGTGAAATTGGTGACAATTATGGACGATCTTTGTAAGTGTCATGAGCAAAAATATCACATTGATGATCACCTTGGAGTCTTCTTTAGCAATCGAATTTTCACATTTTTCTTGCCAATGTTTAAAAATTACTTCGTAATTGTTTCCTTGTGAATTAATATTTAGAAACTCAATGCTCTAGTTACTCCAGAGACTCTTTCGTTAGTCATGTAATTACGTCAATTGTTTTATAATCCAAATTCAATTGATGGTTTCCGGCGTAACTTTATGGAATCAATTCATATAGGAAATGAAAAAATAGTAACTTTGTGATTACACTGAAAATTTGTGGTGCCGCAATAAAAGTAGTTTAACCAATTTTCTGTGGAATCACTAAGTTACTATTTCTTCATTCCTTCTTCAATTGCTTTTAGTCATTAAATTTATTTCGATATGATCATAATTAGGTTCTTTAGAAGGAGTTATTAATTGACGAAAGGAATATCTTGTTTCTCCTCGAACGATATGTTTACTGCAACATTGGTTTACCTTTGGTCATTATGTCCGCAATGATCGCTAAAGATTAAGCCCTTAAAACTTTGTTCGCCATGCAACTACTATGGAAACTTTTGATGAGCTCTCAGTTCAAGAAAATGGAGAAATATCGGTATTGCTGTTGGACAGAAATAGTAATTGCTGTAGTCGCACCTTAGAGTTGGCTTCAAAGCGATACTTAGGTGGGTGATGCTTGAAATCGAATGACCCCGTTCATTGCCGACGCTTTTATTTAGCACATTTTGTCTCTCGCAAAAATCGATGCCTCAACGATATTTCATTACTACAATGGCATCTGTACAGGAACGAATAATTGAGGATTCAGTGGGAAATGTTAATAAACAGCGAGATTTGATAGAGATTTTTCGAATGAGTTGAAATCCTTAAAAGGATTTCAACTCATTCGAATCATCAATCGAGGACTGAGGGAAAGTTTATAATTTTCTTCGTTCACATGCAATTGTGGACGGCGTAACTTTATTTCCTTGATGATTTATGCGAAAGGAAATGTCGCAAACTATATCATTAGTGCGACCAATTTCGATGCCACTAAACGATGAGGCGCCAATCGCAGTGAAATTATATTTTGTGGGTCTGCAGAGCGTTTTCTTTCCTCCGCATTCTCCCTTAATGCTGAAATTTTCGTCGGCCGGAAATCCTTAGACTAACAGACTTTCATTTTCTCAGGCGTGGCTTTGTCTGAAGATGCATGTCAAAGTGGTCCTTTTTGCGTGTCCACCCTACTTTAAAAGGCATTTATAGAAATGTGCGGTTACACGTTTCCATATTTCGTTCATCCCGTGCATAACGTTTTCTAAAATCTCGCTGTTGGCCGTCGTTTACGTTGGTCACCTTCGAGGGAAGTGAGATAGCGTTTAGATTCAGTTGCCCACTTTTTAACGGTTGGCAGTGAAGGAGAGCAGATTCCCCCGTCGACCACAAAGATAAAATTAGGTGTATAGATTCCGGTACCGATAGATACAAGTACTCATTCTTTCCCAGAAAAAGCAGGAATCATTATAGTAAGAAACCAATGTCACTTTAGAAATATTAAAAAAATTTAATTTACGAGTCGGTGCAAATTAAACATTGCAAAGACATCATGTATATTTGTAGGCGCATGTGTATGTAAATTGATAGTTTGTATGTCTGTATGTGTGTGAGGTGTAAGAGTTTTTGCAATAATGTGTACTATGTTATGTTTGTGGATTGTATAAATTTGTGGCTTTTGCATGCGGTTTTTTTCTTAATTACGGTAGGTGCCCTAACACCCCCCGCCACACGCCCTTACTGCGGCCTGCGGGGTATTAAGATGTAGATGTACACTGTTGTCAACTTCGAATGCATCTTCAATGGGTTAATTTATCCAAAACGAAGAATTTTATGACAATACACAGTCACATTATTCAAGTTTTTCCGTTTCGCAAAAAACACGGAATAAGCCTGTTGCACCAATGAGTGTTGCAAAAAACAAAATGCTTAATGGGGAACAAGTTGAAACTAGTCTTACGAGCTAATGGCACGGAACCCGGGCTGGAATCATTAATTTTCACTGGTTGGAAGGCCATCTCTGTGTCAGGCCAGGAGTCATTCCCCTAAGCCAAGTATCTGGAGTACTCCATTTGAAATTCTGCGGGTTTTTTCCTTTTGTGTCAGTTTGTTGGTAAAAAGGCAATATGCATGGAAATCCGATTTCGTTACCAAAGGTCAAAGATGGCGATAGGATTGAAGCCATTAATACAGCCTAAATACATCTCCTTCCACTATTTGAAATTCTTCCGTCAATTTCGTCACTATTTTTTTATTTCGCTCATGTAGCAATTGAAAGTCTGTTGATTATTTATCTTTTAATCTTTCCGGCAAAAGAATGTGGTGGAAATTTATCCAATTACGCGCTAGCTAGAATTTGAAAAGTAAGAAGGCAAAATGCCGCTACCATCTAAACTACTACTTTTATCTCATGGTATTACGTCCAAGTAATATTAACAAGTGAAAGCTTATTGCTTATATATCTTTTAATCTTTCCGGTAAAGGCATGTTGTATGCAGTATTTGACGTAAACCATTGCTAATTATTTTACAGCTGACTTCTCCCCCATTTCACGTGCCTGCGTTTCGCGTGCCAATTTGCATGTATATATCTCGTAAACTCTTGCAATATCTTTACTGATAACTACGCAAATGCTTTCCTGAATAAACTCTTGTTCCTCTAAGTGCGTCCATTATGTCTGAACCTGGTCAGTCAAGTTCTCCAGATCTTATTTCCTTGTTCTGCCGTACTGCTTTCAATGCTTACCTGCTTCCTCTTGCCTTATCATATCTGTCCATTTTAACGTTGACATCCGCTTCCAGAATTCAATTTCGAAGGTTCGTATTCCTTCCTCCCTTTAGTGCTCTTGCCTTTATCAATATCTAAGACCCCATAGAGTGGTGAACTCCCCGCGAATGTTTTTCGTAATGCTGTCTCTTTTTCTCACGGCGTATTCTTGAGCTGCCGAGTCATCACGAAGCGTCTTCTTGGCTTGAACTATTATTGCTTTGTCCGTTGAAGATTTACAATTCTGTGAGACGCTATTTTCCGACGCACTTTCCGTCGTGGATAATAATTCCTGTCTTTCCCTCCAAACGTTTTTACTCAGCATGTTTCCCCTGTGGACATAGATTTTAGTTTTCTTTTTATTGATGTTCATGTTTCACTTCGAAGTTCTCCGTCCCGATCGCTTAGGAATCTCGTGAGTCATGTTTCTTGTACTCAGTTGGTGATTTATCTTCAGCTAAACTGCAATTTTTCATTATTCCCTTTCGTCTCTGTGCCTTCCAATCCGTTGTAATTTTATGTTGTCTCTCCTGCGTAAAAGTGTATTCAATAGTGCTGCCGAGAAATTGGACCGTATGAAACTCCTTAATTGTTCTTGTTTGTATTTTATTTCGTCTTTCATTCTCATTTTAGAACCGATTTCTTGTAAAACAGGTTAATCCTCGCCTCTTGCTGTGCACTCGAGGATTTACAAAGAATGTAATTATAGTTTCCTTTCGAATTAGATGTTCATTTCTCTAGCACAAAGATGGCTCTATGTTGGTCAAGGATGCAATACAAGATTCCCCTAATGGAGTCCTCTAATTCAATAGTCCTTGGATGTAATTTTGACAGAAATTGAGAAAAATTACTTGACTGCTGTAACCACCTGGTTTGAAGAAGGCAAAAATAAAATAATAAATTTATGTTAAAATAATATTTAGTTACCTTACTGCAAGCATTACTGAGTGAATTGGAAATTTAGTACAAAAGATATGGAATGAGAATCAATATATATTAAACAAAGGTAATGTGATTTTCCTGAAAGATAAAGGCTAAGCTTAGTATTAAAATAGGAGGCCAAAACTGAAGGAGGTAAAACCATATGCATATCCCGAAAGTGTTTTGGGACCAACACGGTAAAAGCAGTAGGGACGTAAAGAGAAGAATTGCGCTAGGCAAAGAGGCTTTCACAAGGAGGAGGGAGTTGATGACAGGAACGTGGAGTAAGGATATTAAGAAAATACTCGTGAAAACTTTGATATGGAGCGTAGCTATGTATGGCGCGGAAACGTGGTCATTGAGGCAGAAGGATAGACGTAGACTGGATGCTTTTGAAATGTGGGTATGGAGAAGAATGGAGAAAGTTAAATGGACCGAAAGGAAAACAAATGAGGAAATACTTGGTATGGTGGGCGAAGAGAGGGGTTTGTTGGGAGAAATCCTATGGAGGCAGGAAAAGTGGATGAAGGGGGTATTGACCGGCAGTGGGATGTTGAAGACTGTAACTGAGGGGAGAATGTTAGGCAAACGAGGAAAGGGAAGGAACAGGATAGGGATGTTGGACGGGATGAAGGGAGAAGAAAGTACTCAGAGATGAAGAGGGACTTGTAGAGTATGATGCTGTTCTTGGTTTTGTGTCCTACCTTAACTGGTAGATTACCGTAATGTCAGAGTCTTTATTGACAACCATGGATTACACGGTTTTTTGAAAACTATTTGGTGCCCAAGTTGCACTAATTTCCTGCCTAGAGAAATGGTCCTTCTATAAATATCGTTGATCAATCCGCAGCTACTTATTTTATGTGACGACTGCTTTGCATTCATCAGTTGCGTTAACGCCCTCGGCCGCTTTTCGAGTGGCAAAGAAACTTTTCTCGGTAACTTCCGGGTCGTTTGGATATTAAATTGGCAATTTATTTAGAAATGACATTTCTTTGCGCAGTACTTTCGTGTTGCCGGTTGTTGAATGGGAGTGCTAATGGTGGGTCGATTTATCTCATTAAGCTTCCTTCATTCACTTGGATTTCCTGCGAGCGTTCCTGGTCGGCTCACCGTTGTCAACCCCTTAAGCCTGTGAGCGAATTGAGACGGGCGATGGAAATTCTCCGGCCCTGAATGCGAAAAATCCTTCAATTACGATCGCTTGAGGGAGCCGAGGGGCGGAGGTAGTCGTCAGGGAAACGCGGGAAAGTGTACTATTTATAATGCCTCTCCTCAGAGAGGAAAAGTTTGGAGATTGGCCTAAGTGCCTTGCATTCATCCAACGACCTGATCACCGCCTATCTGCACAGCTCATTCGGCCAATCCCTTCCACTTGCGTTGAACATTTGCTCACGAACCAATTGAGGAGAAGAAGTTTAGCTGAGACTTTAATCTGTATTTCGGTTTGGTATATTTTAAAATCAACAAAATAATATCATGGCATTTTATTTTCCATCATCACAGTCATGGAATGGAAAATATTATGCCATGATATTATTTTGGGATACTGAAGACTGTAATAGAGGGGAGACTCTTAGGCAAACGAGGGAAGGACATGAATAGGATATAGATGTTGGATGGAATGAAGGGAGGAAGGAGGTACACAGAAATGAAGAGGGGCTTGTTGGAGAGTAGGATGTTGGGCTGTGTTTTGTTGGGAGATAGTTATTTATTCAGTTGTTGTGTCCATCCGAAACTTTTACTAACCGATAGATTACCTAATGAAAATAATATGTTCCGCAAAGAATATGGGAGTGTATATTCGTATTGATTTCAGCTTTGGTTTTATTCTAAACATTGTGAATCACTTTGTATCATTTCTGATAAATGTTTAAAATTAAACATAAAGTTAAACATTTTCATAATTAACATTCTAGTCAGTGAGTTAGAAAGTAGGACGATCATCATTTTTTCCTAAGATAGCATTTTGTATTGGGGTAGTTTCGGGACCGCGATATCCTATGCTTATGGTTAACATTTGTGCAAACCCAATGGATTCCTTATATCGTGTCGATTTACCTGATTCGTAGAGAGGGCATGGATTATTATTCTGTTGATGTAGTGTAATACAAGCGCTTCTAGTATCTTGAACAACTTGTACCATTCGGATGTTGCTGAAAGCCTTCTCATTTTTCACGAAT
The DNA here is from genome assembly GCF_022747635.1 of Hetaerina americana. Lineage (NCBI taxonomy): Eukaryota > Metazoa > Arthropoda > Insecta > Odonata > Calopterygidae > Hetaerina > Hetaerina americana. The sequence goes on from NW_027287205.1 coordinate 3,295,889, forward strand.
GAAACACAATGAATGACATAATCTGTGTTTTGGCTAGTACGCCCCACCTGAGTATCGCCTCTCTTGCTCCGCGATTTTTCTGGACCCTATTTGGGTTTCCATTGCGCTTTCTTCTCCCTTTCCTTCTATTTTTCTGATAAATATCCAAGTAAGTATTTTCGATGCGTGAAATGTGAGGCTTAATGTCCTTCGCTCTTTGCCTTTATCTGCTCTTAGTTGCTTCGACACGGCAATCATCATTCCCTTCTCAATGACCTCTCGCAATCACCCTCTGTCGTAATTACCCTTGATTATTCCAGCATCTATTTTATCCTGAGTACCCTCACAATCTCTCAGTTTATTTGGTCGTCCCTGGTGCCTTATTTTAATGGAACGTATGCCCTGTCTATATATTTCTCCCCATGGTACATTCTGGCATGTTGACCTGGTTGATGACCAAGTTCGCCGGTTCAACTTTTGTTATTACTAATTATTTTGTTATTACTAATTAAAGTCTAATCACTCACCTGCTACGTCTTTGCTAAGCTTCTTCCAAATTTCAGCTCAATACTGCTTGCCACTCCTCGTTGGATCTCTTCCCTTCCACTATATGTTACTCCATTATTATTACAGCGATAATACACGCTATTCTTCCATCTCATTTTCCTCAGTCCTGTCCGCTAAACCGTGCTAACATTTTAAGTTCTTATTCGAAATAATTTGTTCTTCTTCTTCTGCGTCTTCTGTTTTTCTGCTGTCGGTTTTCCTTTGTTAGGCTTTCTTGAGATGTCGACTGCGAAAGCCTAGCATCTCCCACTTCCGAGCACGAGGCACGGCCGATTGGGCAGAGTCGTGTTGTTATTAGGAATCGTACTCAAGTCTGTCTATCAAATTTCGCGGAATTGAAGAAGTATAGAATTGTTTGAGGCGCCACTTTGTGGAAGCGATTCATATCGGAAAAGAAAATACTGTGTTCTTCCACGCATATTTTATTATGCACTACGTAGGTTTCGACTTATAAAGTCGAATTACCTGATGATGACTTTGTAATTCGAAACCTACGTAGTGCATAATGAAATATATGTGGAAGAACAAAGTATTTCTTTTTCCAATAAATGAACTCATATTCTGTTTCAATGTCTAACTTTCTTGGTCTAAGTTCTTTACTATACAATTCTTCCATATACTCCTTCTATCTCTCTTGGATCTTTCCTGCGTCAACTATTACCTTACCCGCCTTATCTCTAACTAGTAGAATAGATCTTCCTTTCTTACTTCCCGATAACGTTTTAACTTTGCTGTACAGCGAACCGATTTCACCCTTCCTCTGCAGACTTTCCATATCCTCGCACTAGGTCTTCCACCGTACTTGTTTTGCTTTATTTGTTGCTCGCCTCAATTTATTGTTCAATTCTTTGTACTTCATTTTGCCTAATTCTGTATTTACATTCTTCCATTTTCGCCGCTCATCCATCATTGTAATCATCTCATCCGTGATCCATGGTTTCCTAGTCCTTTTAACGTTAACGGTTCCAATATATCCTTTGCGGCTTTAGACAACCCTTTCTTGAAACTTTCCCATTTTTCTTCGATAGTACTTAGCTCTTTACCATTCTCCATGATTTCCTTTACAGCCTGTTGGTATTCCTTCCTTTTCAATCCATTTAATGCTTCTACATTCCATTTTTCAACTCGCCGCCCCTGCCTTATCTTTTTGAAACGGACGCTATATTTCATAACAACTAAATTGTGGTCAGAGTCCGCATCCGCTCCCGGGAAGCTGTGCGAATTTATCACACTGTTCCTAAACCTGTGTCTAACCAGGATTTAATCTAGCTGATACCTTTCTGCGTCACCTGGCATTTTTCATGTATACCTGCGTCTTTTGTGGTTTCTAAACCAAGTTTTGGTGATGACTAACCCCTGTCTCCTGCAGAACTCAACTGCTTTCTCCCCGCGGTCATTTCTCGTGCCTAAACCGTAGTCCCCAACCTCAACACCATCTCTTCCGTCGCCTACCGTCGCATTCCAATCCTTCATCGCTATCAAATGTTTCCCTGCGGGAACACAAGCGATTATGTCCTCAAACTGATCGTATATCCTATCGACCTCTATCTTCCTTATGGCGGCTCGGTGGCATGTATACCTGAATAATAACCAAGTTCGTCGGTTCTGCTTTTATCTCTACTAGTAGTATTCTATCCGTTACCTGCTCTATGTCGACTCCGCTTCTTCCTACCACTTTATTTAAAACCATGACAACCCCTCGTTCGCTCTCGTCCCCGCCGCTGTATATTATTCTATAATTTTCACTCCAGTAATCCCCGCTATCCTTCCATCTCACCTTGCATAGACCTAAAATGTCTATATTTCCCCTTTCCATCCCTCGCTTAACATTCTCCAATTTCCCTGTCCTCATCATTGTCCTAACATTCCACGTTCCTATTCTAACTAATTTGGTCTTCTTCTTCTCCTGCGTCTTCTTTCCTGCTGATGCCGGTTTTCCCTTGCAAGGGTTTCGTGGGATGACGACCGCGGAAGCCTTGCCTCTTCTGCTGCCGGGCACGACACACGGCCGATCGGGCCGAGCCCCGTAGTTGCCAGGACTCTAAATTTCTTTGGTACCACCATATTTATTTTGGGAATGATAATTGAGGTGGTTTCCCGTTGCCTTCCTCAATAGTGTTTTTAACGTGACACCATCACTGACTGGCCGCCCCACTGGGGTCAGACGCCATTGCAGCCGCCTCACTGAGGAACAGACGCTGCGTGGTCTACCTTTCGTCTGGCTCCTAACCTTCGACCTATCTGGCATGGGTGACCCTACCAGGAACGCACAAGCCCTTTCACCATGTCAAGTTTGTAGTCCGAGGAGGGATATATATATATATATATATGTATATATATATATATATATATATATATATATATATATATATATATATATATATATATATATATATATATATATATATATATATATTTAATGGGCTGACACAACATAACACAAATAGAAAAGAATAGACACATATAAAAGAACACTTACACGGTAAATTGGCGCCCCCCCGTGACAAATTTCCCAATATTTCCCCAACTTGCAACCGCCCCCGATGTAAAACCTGTCCTCTTATTATGCCTACTCCCCTCTCCCTACATTCCCTCATAGCCCCCCCACCTCGTTCCCACGCTAATTGCCTCTCAAAAAATATTATTTATCTTTTATCATGCAAACATTGCACTTCCTTCTACATAGGTGAATGCATTACCCCCTTATCCATCCGAATGAATAATCACCGGTACTCCTGTAATTCTGCCTCACTCTCTTCTCTTCCTATCCCTTCACACGCCAATTCCCACAACCTTTCATTCGACCAGTGTTTTTCCCTCAGCATCCTAGAATCCCTACCTGATTCAGCTACCAACATAGAGGTGAGAACTCGTGAATCCGCCCACATACTATCCTTCCGTTCCTTTAAAATTCCCACCCTTAACCGCCATATTTAATTTCCCTCCCAGCATTCCCTCCACACCTCCCCTCCACACCTCCCCTCCACGCCCATAACTCTTTCCCCTCTCCTGATCCATAGCATATTTTCAGTCTCTCTTGAAGAAGGCCCCTGAGAGGGCCGAAAGCTCGAACAATTTACCGTGTAAGTGTTCTTTTATATGTGTCTATTCTTTTCTATTTGTGTTATGTTGTGTCAGCCCATTATTGTGCCGCTCGTATGAGTTTTTCCGGACAATCGTTATATATATATATATCACTAAAAACAGTAATCAACCCGAAGGTCGGTTTGGTCGGTGATTGTAGAGTTCACCCAGTACTAAGCCCTATGTGGCGTGTGAAATTCACACATTAGCAGGGTATCAAGGGGGGCCAGTTCCTTTCTCTGTGCCGGTTATGATTTCCCAGGAAGCTATATTACCCGAAAAATCATTTAGCTTGGGCGGAGCTGCAGGTGCCCTGAGTGCCTTGCCCGGGAATCGAACCGGGGCCCCTCCAGTCAGCAGTCCAACGCTCTACCCCCTAGACTACCGGGACCCCCCCACACACACACACACACATATATATATATATATATATATATATATATATATATATATATATATTACACTGTACATGTGATGGTAAAAACTGTATTTATAAAAACGTCGGTTTTATAGCAATTGAATTTTATTAGAAATGAAGCTAGCGCCCATAATAAAATCCGCATATCATTGTCGAAAGAATATATTTTCTGCTACAAAGTAGAATAAGTTTCTGTTACATGATGGGTAGACATTTTTTCAACGTGGTGCACTCGAAATTCCAAGTGTTTTGCAACTGAATTCAAGACATAGGGTTCGAAATACGTTCGGGAAAACGTAGTATTAACTTCCAATGGAACGGATCGCATTGGGGAACACGGATCAAATACTTCAAGTGCAAAAAAATGAAAGCCGATGGAGCAAAGAACTTCCATGAGACGATTTCTCCGAACGCTTGGATTCCGCAGCATTACCCAAGGCCCAACGCCCTCGGAAAGGCAGGGGGGGGGGGTGGCCGAGCGCCCAGCAAATCGAGAGAAAAAGAATGTTTCGAACATGCACGCGTGTTGAGCGGGCCCATCGCGTACAGCGAGAGCGCTATTACTTCTTCCGAAATGGGAACGGCGTCCCGGTTCTCGGCATCCCCTGATTGGCGGAGACTGGCGAAGCGCGGGGAGGGAGAAGAACGGGGCTATGGGGGGGGAGGACCCCCGGAGAGAGAAGGGGTCTTGGCGGGCTTGGAGCAATTAATTGCCCGATCTGCATTGCAGAAGAGTGCGAGATAGGGATGTATCAGCGGAATGAGTACGGAGGGGTCTCAAATAAGGACCCTTTCCTCCCAGAAGGGAGTTGGGTTGTGAAGGACTGATTGAGAGGGGAGCTGGAGCGGCGGGAGGGAGCGGGGGTGGGCGGCGGAGGGTCTGGGGAGGCCGCGGGCATACTGGGGAGAAAGGAATCGCGCTTTAAAGAGAAGGTCGAAAGGAACCGCGCCCCCCCTTCCCACGGGGGGACGGGAAGGAATTCAAATGAAGACGACGAAGGAAGGTGAGGAGGCGTGGCGAGGGAGGAATGATTCCATCCCCGACCGGCTATTTAAGTTCTGCACCGCGGGCTGTCGATGCCCTGTTGAGAAATACCGCGCGTCCTCCTCCCGAATCATTATTTGAAGCAGTGCATTCTTTTTAAACCGAATAATTTCTTCCCCCCTCGCCTAATTGCTCGGCGTTACAATCAAGAGTGCCTCGTAGACTCAATTGGGTCAACCCTCTCCTCAACCCGCTGCCTCCTTGCACGCGGGGAAATTTTGGAATCCATAACTCGATGGAATGATTGCGCGACGGCAAATTAAATGCATCGAGGACGCTTAACCCTGACGGGTAGAGTGGTGGGAGGTCTTCGTCAATTTGTTATCATAAGATCAACGGATCGATCGGAGGTCAAAGGTCGCGACACCAATATGAGAATAGTTTTAAATGGACCTGGGGAATTTTTTCGGTTAGACATTTTAGACAATTTTAGATTTTATGGAGGCGTTGCGACCATTTTGACAAATAAACGTAATATCAAAATGTCCCTACTTAGAAAAAAAACAGGAAACTTGAGACGTGATGAAAGGACATCACAGCTACTCGTTGGAAGCGTTACAACAGGCCGTGACGAATGCGCTCAGCAGAATTCCAAGTGCCGCCTTCCAAAATGCGTCCGAGGCGTGGAAAACCCGGTGTCAGCGGTGGTCGGACGCACGAGGGTGCTGCCTCGAAGGTGTTCGAGTGAATGCATCATTTCTGACGAATACATTTTTTTGATCGACTTAGTCCAGTAACGTTTGGGAAAGACGTAATTTTAGCCATTTTCTATTCGGTAAACAATTTACTCTATAAAAAAACAAACGGAAGTTATGACTGGAAATAAATTGAATGTACTTTTAAGAATAAAAATATAAAACGAAAATAAACACAGTACGGCGTAATTTTTAGAATTATCAGTAATATTTATTGGGTTAATATTGACCCAAAGAGTTAAACTCACCACTCATTGAGGAAGTCGCGCTGTTCACTGAGTACGGAGGGAAAGATTCGACGCGCACGCAGGCAGAATGTATGCCTAGTATTTCATCAGCGTTGGGAACACTCACAAAAGGAGTCGCGAGGAACGTCGTGAGGGGCATCGCCGATTCGATAAGACGCCTCGGGACATGAGCGGGGCCGGCACGCGCTCCCGGCGACCGACAAACGGCTCCGCTCTCCGTCTGTGCCGAACGACCAATGTCTTCTCGGGATGCTGCGACGAATCAAGATTGATAGTGCACCCTCTGGAGAGAGGAGATGCGAGGCAAAGGGTTGAGACTCTCATCCTTTCTCTTTTGACTCGTCCACGATCGCGTCCGATTGCTCCGGCGCGGGGAAGAATGCTATCATCAATCCGCAAAAATCCCACTACTGAAGCGCAACCCCTTCATTGAAGAAGAAAAATTACTTCGGAAGAGTAGGTACGTAAGTGCCACATAAAACATGGCAAAGGGTGCGAAGGAATCACGACTCTTCCCGTCAACTTTCTATTAGCAACCATCTCGAAATTCACAACATTACTAGGTTCCCAATTGCTCCATATCAAAATCGTTTAGTCCTTCGATTCAATAACTATTATCTGAAATATCCAAATTAAAAGTGTGATTTAAATCTTAACTTTTACTTGACCACCAAACACCAAAGGTGTTCTTTAATCCTGGAAAGAAAAAGATAAAAAAACACCTCTGCCGGCAATGCGTCTAATGAATCCCAATTTTTCATAGGCCTGCCCGCAGACTTTACGCACGTGAGTCCCCCAAGTTAAGTCTTCAGTGATTAAATGCAAAGCGCAAATCGTTAACACGGTGGTCGCGAATTGTCTCCGGCGGCTCAAAATGAGCTCCCCGTCGGCAATTGGCCGCGGTCGTCGGCGGATGCGAGGCGACTGCCTCCCCTCCCGCCCCCAATGGGTCGGGAGGGTGGGGGGCAGGGGGAGTTAGGGGCAGGGGGGCGCCAGCACACAGAGGCATTCTATTAATAAGTGAAAACGGATAGCGGTCGGTATGCGAGCGAGGTCGCTTCCCCTGCAACGCAACCCTCTTTTGGTGGCTTCGCGAGAGGAATGGATTCCCCCTCTCTGTCTCGCCCCCGTCCTGCCCCGCCATTCCGAGCTCCTTCCCACCGGCCACTCAACAATGAATGACCGCCGCATCTTCTATCTTTACATGATGGTCAACGCCATTTGCAAGCACTCATTCCGAACCGTCAGATGAATTGATGTTCCTGCCTGTACAACAGACGAAATAAACAATCTGTACCAACCCTTTACCAGAATGTACGACACAGTGGTGACTCAATGCTTCCATTAATTAATATATTATGTTCTTCTTATTTGGCACGCGTAGACCTCAAATTTATCCTTTGTATTCCTCAATTACATAAAATATCTACGAGCGCCAAAGTAAAACAAAAATAACCAATGCTACAAACTCAGAAGATTGGTTTTAATAGTTGAGGGCAAAGACTACCGCCTCACACTCATGCTCACACGTAATTCAGAAATCAAAGCAACATTTATGAGGTTCAGGTTTGAGAATCCTCTCCGCGAAGACATTGTGCTTCTTCCCACAATGTCCTCGATACAAAAAGTAAAACAGTTTGAACGGATAGACGAGTATCGATAGGCTTTGAAGCGGATTCGATCCCGGGGCCTGAGGGAAACCGTGCCAGACTTTGGTTGGACCAGGCCGCAGACAGCACGGCGGAGCGTAATACCTCTAGTCCCAATTAATTAAAGCCGTTCGCTTAATTACTATTTTATATTCGGAAGGTCACTCCGTGCATCACATACACATAGAAGTTAAAGGAGAACAATACGCGAAGGTAGAAAACGAATTCAATACAAAAAGCAAAGGATATTTAGTATAAAGTTTTTTCCCAAATAAATTTAATATAATTCACGAAACATAGATGGTGAAAAAGAAACTTGTGATCGAAACAAAAAAATTAAAATTTTCCTTTGCCCAAGAATCAGTTTCATTAAGTTTCACCAAATACAATTATCTGAACTTACCCAATGTGAGAGAATGTTTTTTTGCCCGATATACTTTTCCATTTGCCCAAGAGACCGGTGATAGGCCACGTCTGAACCGGTAGTATTTGTCTAGGGCACAGGGCGCCCTTTCTGCATAAGACCGCACGCAATTCGCATAGTGTTCACGAATTTGCAAACCTCATTTTTAACTGTCGCACCGCCATGCATCATGGGGAAGTAGTGCAGCTCTTGGAACTCCTCGGCTTCCTACGGCGATTCCTCGAACGCACACCGAAGAAGCCCCACGAGCGGCGCCCTCGGCCCAGTGGGGAGGGGGAGACAAGGGGGGGGGGGGGACGAGGAAATAGAACGGGGCAGAGGCATGGAATAAGAGGGAGGAAGGGAAGGAGGAGAGGAGAGCGGGGTGCGAAGAAGAAGACAGTGACATGACAGATGATCCACCTTGAGCATGCCAGGGGACGGGTGACCACACCCAGAAACTCCGAGCGCAGGCACCGCCGAGACAAGAAACGCGGAGGAATCGCCCCGCCACAAAAGGGGAAGGGAGGGGCTGGACTTTTTATCGCACTTTTATGCGCACCATACAGGGTTCACAATAAAAGGGATGCGCATTCTCTAGGAAAAATAGATTCATTGATTTACGTACTTGTACAAATGGTTAATATTCTTCAAAATACTCTCTCCCCATCAACAATACACTTGCGAAGACGTGTCTACCATACCTGGAATGCATCCTCTAACTCCTCGACGGATGTCTCCTTCCGAAACGTTGAGCAACATGTTTTTTTATGTTTTCCATGGTCTCCCAATACTTTCCTTTCAGCTCTCTCTTCAGTGGGGGAAACAAAAAACAGTCGCACGAAACCAAGTCGGGACTTTAAGGGGGCTGGGGGACCACCGGGGTGGCGATCATGGCCGGGAAGTTGGTAACGATGAAGGACGTGAGGCTGGGGACATTGCCATGCTGGAGCATGACCGTGTCGTGCAGAGCAGGCCAAGTTGACTAACACACTTCACGCGGAGACACGCCTTCCGCACAGACTGCTCGGAGCAAACTGGCGACCGGCTATGTTGGGAGAACAGACCCCTCACCACATTTCCCGACCGGTTTAACCGCGCGGCCATAGATAGTCGCGTCACTATAAAGTAATGCGCACTACTTTTATTATTGATCATGTGTAACCGGCTGATTTTTCCTCACCAAGCTAACGTTCTACAACGGTTTCTTAACGTTTCTCACACTTTCAGGAATAAAATCAAACGTACAGGTATGAAAGGAATGTTCTTTCCTCACAATCGGATAATTGCTCTGCACAGCATGCGGGTCGGGAAGGCCGGCGACGGTATTCGTGGCTCGCACACACGCGAGCCCGACGACAGGTATTCCTGGTTCGATACAAATGGGACTGAGATTCGCATTGTATCTGCCGTCGGATATTCTGGCTCAACGATGCGACATTCATCGGCACCATAAAACCTAAAACCGACATGGAATCGCCGGATATTAGTTAGACTCAACCGTAAACCTCGTATTAGAAATAGCTATTGACACCCCGCACATCAGAGAAAGCAATTGGCAAATCTTGCTAACGAAGAGTAATCTTTGATTATCTCCTAGTTTATTGCTGCTTGAATGCGACGGAAGGCGAAGGAAGAGATGGCAATGAGGCGGGGGACTACGGTTTAGGCAAGAAGAATGACCGCGGGGAGAAAGCAGCTGAGTTCTGCAGGAGACAGGGGTTAGTCATTACCAAAACCTGGTTTAGACACCACAAATGACGCAGGTATACATGGAAAATGCCAAGAGACTCAGAAAGGTATCAGCTAGATTATATCCTGGTTAGACACAGGTTTAGGAACAGTGTGATAAATTCGCACAGCTTCCCGGGAGCGGATGCGGACTCTGACCACAATTTAGTTGTTATGAAATATAGCGTCCGTTTCAAAAAGATAAGGCAGGGGCGGCGAGTTGAAAAATGAGATGTAAAAGCATTAAATGGATTGAAAAGGAAGGAATACCAACAGGCTGTAAAAGAAATAATGGAGGATGGTAAAGAGCTAAGTACTATCGAAGAAAAATGGGCTATGATCAAGAAAGGGTTTTCTAAAGCCGCAAAAGACAATATTGGAACCGTTAACGCCAAAAGAACTTGGTAACCATGGATAACGGATGAGACGATTACAAAGATGGATGAGAGGAGAAAATGGAAGAATGTCAATACAGAATTAGGCAAAATGAAGTGCAAAGAATTGAACAATAAATTTAGGCGAGCAACAAATAAAGCAAAAGAAGTATGGTGGAAGACCTACTGTGAGGATATGGAAAGTCTGCAGAGAAAGGGTGAAACTGGTTCGCTGTACAACAAAGTTGAATCTTTATCGGGAAGTAGGAAAGCAAGATCTACGCTACGGTTAAGGATAAGGCGGGTAAGATTGTGGTGAGGGCTCTGTTCTCGCCGTTGTAAGCTTTTGGGGCATGACCAGACAATGCCTGTGATAGGCGACGGACTCTTTGACGTCACGGGAAAGGCCCGGAAGACCTAAAGCGGGAAAGCCTCGGCGAGGTCGTAGGAAGGGTTTCTATAACCCTAGCGGTTTCTTGGCCACCGCCAAAGGGCCTCGGGGGCAATGATCCTTCCTACGCCTCCAGGGAGGGAATCCCAGGTGGGAGGAGGGGCTACCGGGCCAGTGACCAACGTCACGGGGAAGGCCCTAGGGAGGGGTGCCGCCGCGCGCGGACCAGCTTGGGTCGGCAGTGTGGTGCGGGGGCGGAGAAAGAGAGGACCAGGGAGGCGATCCGGACCGACGCGATAGAGGGTCAGTCTACTGATATAACCTGCTGCCGAGACCCTGTGTTCGCCCGTTGGTCGCCGCCGCATCGGAGTATCCGAGGGACTCCCCGCTAGACCACCGACATCGGACTCCCTGCTAGGCCACCGCCATCGACGAAGCCCCGCGTTCATCAGTCGGCTGCCAGCACGTCTGCGGATGATTCCCGCCCGAATACTTCCTTTCCCCTGTAAGTTCCCTGCCTTACCCGTTCCGGTGCTTGATCGAGTCAACATTACCAATCTGACCCCTCTAATAAACGGCTGAGGATCGCAGAGTGTCTTGCTGGCTTCACTCTTACCCAAAGTCGGGTCGTCCTTCCCATGTCTTTACGACAAGATAATTGTTTACACAGGAAAGATTCAAGAGAAATCGAAGGAATATACAGAAGAACTGTATGGTAAAGAACTTAGACCAACTAAGTTAGACATAGAAAAGGAACATGACGTAGAGAAAGATAGCTTAGGTCCAGGCATACTCAATGAGGGGATAGAAAGGGCATTAAGACTAATGAAGCTAAATAAGGACGTGAGGGTGCATAAAATTCGTTTAGGGAAATGGAGGAAGAAGAGACTATATGTGCGGATCCGTAGTATTTATAAGGAATGAATCTGGCCGGAAGACTTTGTGAGACCAGTTTTAGTTCCTATTCCCAAAAAGGTAAAGCCTAAATCATATGAGGACTAAAGGACAATAAGTTTGATATCCAACGCAGCTAAAGTTGTTCTCAGGATCATAAACAAAACGATAGAGAGTGGGGCAAATGATTACTTAGGGGATGATCAGTTTGGTTTTAGGAAGGGGAGAGGTACGCGTGATGCCATTGCAGTAATGAGATTATTAATCGAGAGGAATATAGAGTACAACCAGGAGGTATTTGCCAGTCTCGTAGATTTCGATAAAAAGCTTTTGGTAGAGTGAACTGGGAAAAACTAATGAGTATATTGCAGAAAATAGGAATAGATTGGAGGGATAGGAGGCTAATCCGCAACCTATACATGTCTCAGACTGCTCAGGTACGAGTGGGAAACGGGGAGTCCGGATGGGCAGTGTCAGGAAGGGATGTAAGGCAGGGTTGCCCATTATCACCGTTGCTGTTCAACCTGTAGGCAGAGGAAATGATCAAAGAGGCATGGGAAGAACTGGAGGTAGGAATAAAAGTGGGCGGGGAATTCGTAAAATCAGTTAGGCTTGCTGATGACCAAGCTTTAGTTTGTCAGTCAGCCAAGGGGTTGCAAGCATTGCTTCGTGAATTGCAAAACTGCCCATCCTGACTCCCCGTTTCCCACCCGCACCTGAGCAGTCTGAGACATGTACAGGTTGCGGATTAGCCTCCTTTCCCTCCAATCTATTCCTATTTTCTGCAATATACTCATTAGTTTTTCCTAATTCACTCTATCAAACGCTTTTTCGAAATCTACGAAGCAGGCAAATACCTCCTGGTTGTGTTCTATATTCCTCTCGATTAATAATCTCATTACTGCAATGGCATCACGAGTACCTCTCCCCTTCCTAAACCCAAACTGATCATCCCCTAAGTAATCATTTGCCCTACTCTCTATCCTTTTGTTTATGATCCTGAGAACAACTTTAGCTGCGTGGGATATCAAACTAATTGTCCTATAGTCCTCACATGACCTGGCCTATCTTTTTTGGAATAGGAACTAAAACTGATCTCAAAAAGTCTTCCGGCCAGGTTACCTCCTCATAAATACTACGGATCAGCCCATATAGCTTCTTCCTCCCACATTTTCCTAAGCATTATAAAAGTTCCACGGGAATGTTTTCTACCCCCACGGCCCTATTTAGTTTCATCTCCCTTAATGCCCTTCCTATCTCATTGTCTAGTATGCCTGGACCTAAGCTGTCTTCCTCTACGTCATTTTCTTTTTCAATGTCTAACTTTGTTGGTCTGAGTTCTTTACTATACAGTTCTTCTATATACTCCTTCCATCTCTCTCGGATCTTTCCTGCGTCAACTATTACCTTACCCGCCTTATCTCTAACTGTTAGCATAGCTCTTCCTTTCTTACTTCTCGATAACGATTTAACTTTGCTGTACAGCGCACCGATTTCACCCTTCCTCTGCAGACTTTCCATATCATATATATATATACATACAAACATATATGTGTGGGTGTGACTTGATGTAGCGTATATTGCATGGATTGTGCTTTGTAAGGAGTCACAATTGGCGATCGCAGAAGAAGAAAACAATAGTCACAACCGTTGGAGAAGGTAAGGATATTTCAACCGAAGATGAATTAAAGCTCAATCGCTTTCTTAAGTTTCGTCGTCAATGGCCGGTCTCTCTCGTGGCGCGACATCGCTTCGACACGCGACGGAGGGGTAATAAGTTTCGGAGTAGGAAACTCGAGGGGATCTTGAGAGATATTTTTTGAAGCAAAATAGCCCCATAATTCACCCCTTGGGTGCGTATCCCCCAGAGAAAAACTGGCGTTCCGAACTCAGATACTTAAAAGGGGAGGGAGGGAAGTGCGACTAATGCGACCTATTACTCTTGCCTTTATCCTCTTTCCGGTCATTTCTTTCGTTTCCGACTAAAGAGCTTGTTTTTCTCGACCAAATGCGATGCAAACCGATGATCGAACTCATAGTTTACACGAGAATATATAGTAGTTTTATTCATTACTTGGAAAAAATGTTAATACCGCTCGCAATTCACGGCGACCGAGCGGCTTTTCAGAAGGCGGGGGGATCATTCGTTGATCGTAGATTTGTTTCAGGAAAACCTTCAGTGGCACTCCGGCCGTATTCTGATTTTTATGGAGATGGCAACTCGAATTTTACTTTTTCGATCCGGCAAATATAACATCCCGAAAGAGGATCCCGCTCCGGTGAGGAAGTGAGACCTCAAAGTCGGCTGAAATTTAAATGTCGCACGTCTTCAAACCCCCATGGCTGCGTGCGTTTTCTCTCATGCGGGGTTGGAGTTGGCAGGTCGGAGGTCGAGAGGCAAGTGGCTAGAGTCGGGGCGAAAAATGTTGTGACGGAAACTTTTTATCGGCCATGAATGTTTTAAGAGCGCGCGGAGTAGGAGATTATTCAGTTTGGCACGACTCGGGGGGGGGGGGAAGTTGCGGGCGAGATGTGATGGGGGTGGAGGGAGGACGGGCGATAAATTTACATTTGTCTCTCCTCGAGGGTTTTTCACGTGAAAATGCAAGTGGGTTGGCTCGAAGGGCGGTGGGCTGGGGCTGCGGGGAGGGAGGGTTGTTTTGCTCTCAGGCGATCGTCGGGATAAAGTGCCCGCACCGAGGGGCGCTGCGAATTTCGAATTCCATCCCTGTCCCTTCTTCATTCCCTCCGCTGTTCCGTGGGCCCCTCGCACCTCGGCCGGCGCCGTGGCGGAAGTCGCTCTCGGGATGTCGAGGAATTGAGGTGGCCGTGTGCTCCAGATAGTTAAAATCAACGACGCCCCGCGGAAGGAAGGACATTTTCCGAAACTGCTGGTTGGCGGCACTCCTTTCGTATTGTTGATTGTGAAACCTGGGGACGTTTTTCATGGCCACTCGTGAAATTGCATTTTCCTCCGTTCCAGTTTCTCGAGAGCCCCACTATGACAATAAAACAGATTGTTTGGCTAGTGAGAATAATTGTATTTGATGATTGTCAATGAAAACATATTGTTTTTCTGAATTGTTTTTTTGAATAATTAAGAAATAAATGTGTGCCTTTTCGACTGATTTAATTAACAAAGTATCAATTATTTCAGGGTTTTCTATTGATAATATTTTAACATCGTGAAAATGAGAAGAAAAATACAATCTCTAGCTCGCAAACTTGAGATGAACCACGTACGAACGTGTATCCATCCACCGACAAGCCAGAGTGGGATGAGGATAAGTACTAAAATGCCCGATGAAGGTGACAAGTTTGATAGAAATTCAAAATAAAATTTAAATTCGGAATTTCTTTTTCACAAGATAACTCGATTGCCATATTTCTACACGTGTTATTAGTTCATTCCTCGCTTCGCTTCCAGTTGCAGCCTATGTTTCGGCTTCATCTTCACTAGCGTTCCAACATGTCGCTGGTAAGGCGTCATTTGGAATATGATGCAAGTGCATTCTGGGATGCTCACGTAGTTGGATTGATTGCCGAATTGGATCGCGTGCAGCAAAGAGTTGGTAGATTTGTAAAATCTTTGTTTTGATAAAATTAGTGGCGTATCCAAAATATTAGAGCAGCTAGGCTGGGATTAAATAAACAGAGAGAAGGTTAATTTAGAGATTAAATCTATTGTATAAATTAGAAGGACGTCTCTTAAGTAGTGATGCTCAAATTGTATTATTACCCCTATCCTACTACGGTAGGAGAAATCATGTTAGTAAAATTACAGAGATTAAGTGTAAAACTGATAAATTTAAGATGTCACATTTTCCACGAACGATAAGGGATCGGAATTACATCGTCCCACCGCAGTAGGGGTAAAATTATTCGAGTCACAATTAGTATAGCCTGTAGTCATTCCCTGTCACACACTTTAGGGGTGGCTTGCAGGGTACTAAAGTAAATAAATAAATACAGCAATAATGTTAACGACCCGTCCATGACTTCGTGTCTGTGAAAAATCAGCGACAATAAAACTATTGTCAGAATTTCGTTTCCTATTCTCATTAATCCCACGTTCAACCCCTTCTCTGAAATAAGTAATAGGACTCAGGCATTTAGTATGATATCACGAACAGAAAACTTTCCAAGAGAAGTTGCTGTGGATGCCGTTTGACAAGTTTTCCAACATTTTCACTGCTGCCACGTAGGAGACACCTAACCTTTTAGGGAAAATAACCTAATGCCACCGACAAGTATCCCAGTATTATTCCACTGACATTCATTGAAATGACATTTCCTTCCGGTTTTCATTCATCACAGATAACCTCTCACGCCACACAATTAATGTCGGTAACCGGTTGTATACCGTTCTACTGCGGTGTAATAAATGAGTTTCTCTGTAATTAGTTAGTTATTCATGTCCTCTACCAGTGTCAACCTATGAAACTTCATCATGAAGAGGTTTTTATGCTTATATAAATGTTAAATATCAAATATACTATATCAACTTCAACTTGCCTTGCATCAAATTTCCCTATGGTGTGATACCTGGAAGCTCAACTCAAACCCTGGAGAATGCAACATCATTACTCTTGCGTGGAAAAAACCCCTGATGCTCAACTACTCAATTAACTCAACTCCCTTAAATAGAGTAAATATTATGAAAGACCTTGGCGTTTTAACTGACAATAAACTAAATTACTCCGACCACATACAGACTGTAAAATATAAAGCAATGTCCCTACTAGGCCTTCCTTACCGCTTCACAGAAATTAAAGATCCAATGGCACTCCATTCGTGCTTCTCAACATTTGTCCTCCCCATAGTATCATATTGCTCCCCAATTTGGTCCACCTCAGCCCCAACTAATCTTAATTCCCTCGATTGCATCTCTCACTTCTTTGCCAAAATAGTCAAACACCGAGTCCCACATTTCCGCAATATCTCCTCAAATGCTGTTCTGTCTTCTTTATGTATTTCTAGTCCCCAAAACTGCAGACTTAATGCTAATTTAAAACTCCTCCACAACACCCTAAACTCGACTATTGATTGCCCTGAACAGCTATTTCTCTTCAACTTCAGGATACCAACTCGATCCACCCGCGCCCACTCCCTACTCCAACTCTGCCTATTTCTAGGATATCTCTCGCCAAGCGCTCACCTTTATTTCGCCTCTCCTCCCTTCTAAATTCACTCCCTCACACTGTCGATTCTTTTAATTTTTCATGCAACAATTTCTCCACCCAAGCCTTATCCCACCTCTCAACAAAATAAATTTTTCCCCGGTCCACGCTCGATTCTCGTTGTTATTGTTATGCTGTTATTGTATTTTGTCCTCTTTCGTATTTGTTATATTTTTCACTGTAAATTGGCGCTACTGCTGTATGTGAATAATATTTTAAAGTAAAATAAATAAATATACGTAAGCAAACTGCAAAAATACTGGCACAATATTGCAAGGCATACGTAAATAAACTCTCAAAAAATGATACTATCACTTGGAAATCGATAGGGATGCAGAAATAAAAATGTGGAATGTTTGAAAGTGATTTTCAAAGTTGCACGAAATGATTTCACCTGAACACTGCTATAATTTTGGTAGCGAAAAATGACTGTATTTTTTGCACACGGGGTCATTGCATATGCCGTTGGGTAGAGCGTTTAAACCACTCAAGCCCCTCGTAATTGAACCAAAACCGCCTTGATTGCAGTAAGCAAGCTAATTGACATCTATAGATTGCTGGTGGGTGTGGCCGTGGGCGCCCTTCCAGTAATTGTAGCTCCTTCCATCTTTAGGGCCAGACGAAAGGGCACGGCGGACTGCGCGGGAAATCAAAATGTTCCGCCGAAGCTCGGATTGATGAATCCGCGTTCAACAACGCACTGCAATTAGAGAGCTCCCTTCGTCGTGGAGCGAGAGATACGCGGACACTTTACGCCTTGCGACTTCTTGTGCTGTTGAAATCGTGCATTGCACCGGCGGGGTTGACGTGTCGCCCAGGCACAGATGTCTTTCCTCCCCGCCCCTTTTCCACACTTGCGAAAAGGCCTATGGCCCCGAGGGACATAATAGGTTTTTCGATTCCTCGTAGGTGCCAGGTGTTACCGCCAAGTCTCTCTTCCCTCCCTTGCGTTAGCGCTGAAATAAAGCTCCCATTTCCCGAGGGGAGGAGCGTGCGAATAAAAACTGCCCGTCGAATCCGACTGTCAAACGGTTTCTCGGAGAGACGACGACTGTTTCGAACTCCGGTCGGCGGGAGGGGGACTGCCACGAAGGAGGATCCCTCGATTGCAACATCTTTCTCCGCTAAATGTGTCCGCTTTGAAGGGTTGATCCCGGGGAGGAGGGGGCGTGTTTTTCGTCTCTTTTCCCCATTGTCCTTCAACGGAGAAAATATCTGTCTCCCTCCTCCGGTCAATTGCCGTAGTCGGTTGGAGAGGGGATGGATTATTCTGCCTCCGGCTAATGCAGGTCCGATTTCTTTTTATTTTAGTACCCAGAAAGCCATCCGCCGGGGTGTGATGCAGGGGTTGAATACACACCAGTGTAATGTTTACCCGAATATGGCCCTACCGCCGTCGGACAGTATTATTCTGATCCTTTTTTGTTTGTGGAAAATATTACATCTTAAATCTATCTGTTCTACACTTGATCTCTCTAATTTTATTGACATGATCTCTCCTAAGGTAGTATGATGGGGGTGATAATACATTTTCAACATCACTGCTAAAGAGAAAACCTTCAAAATTAAGCAAGAGATTTATTCTGTAATTTAACCTACGCTCAGTGAGTGATTCCCAACGTAGCTCCTCTTATTGACAGTGTTACGCTTCACGCAATCCAATTTGGCAATCAATCCAAGTTCGTGAGGATCCCATATATTACTTGCATCATATTCAAAATGATGCCTACCCAACGAAAGATAACACTTCTCATTGACCCATTCATTACATTTACCAGGTACTCTCCTGATAAATCCTAATTTATTGTTAGCCTCTCCACATATTCCCCCTAGTATCTTTTTCACCCAAGAGAGATCGTGAGTGAGGGTAACGCCTAGGTATGTATTTAATTGAGTGAACACATTCCATTTCGGCGTTCCCGATGGAGTAGGCGTTCGGGAAAGAATTGCTCTTGTTCTAAAAATTTATTGCTACGCACTTTTTTAAGTTTAGGCGTAGTTCCGGTGAAGAAAAATACTTTGGCTCGGTAAATACAGACGCTTCGGCTAACAAGTTTGCAAATGCTTATTTTGCGCCAAATTTTACTTATTTTTGGCTGTCATGCAAGATTCGATCGAGTTAAATGTTTGTAGAGAATTTTTCCGTCGCCAGTGATTTAATTTTCAAGTAGGGTTTTAAATAGGTTTTTATAATAGTGTGATAATTTTCTCCGCTTTGTTAAAAAATCCACATGTAGCAATTTTATTTGACATGAAAACCACTTGAAAACTATTATGTTTTGCCAAAATAGTATATTTGCATATAAATTTTTATTTGACATTGCTACCTTCCCCATCAACATTTTACAAGGTAATTATGCGAGGTGTGTCTCTCAATATTGCGGATTATTCATGTAGATTTATTATTAATTGTTAAATTCGCCGCAACCTTATTGCGATTATAAGAAATTTGGTTATCAATGGCTACTTACTAATCATTTCCTATCATCTATCATTTCCATTTGTTGTATTTTCGCTAAATATTTTAAAGTTATGGTGATTAATAGAAAAAAGACGAACCAATAATAAATTAGTCTTGAAACGTAATTAGTATGTGTAACCAGTAATATTTCACCATTTTTCCATTAACGTTTCCCTTTGGGATTTGAATATGTGGTATTGAATGGCTGTAATTGCTGAATACCATGAACAACATCCGTTGAACACGCTCAGTACATCCGGATAATATTTACTCTGCGATCCCCACGTGCCTTTGGTAGCCGATCTGTATTTGCAGTGATTATGTAGCTCTCTGATTTTAATTCAAGCATCACCATAAAGAATAGTTGACCGAAAAAACTACGATTTTCTAGTGTTTATCATTTGAATTTTAATATCAATTAACAAGAGGTTCGAAAAATTGAGTTAGTCTTCCTCTTTCACCACGCCTATACTGATGAAGAGCGTTTATTTGCGCGCAAAATTGAAGAAGGTGGTGCCCTGCACGGTGAGATAGCGGATTTCCTGGGCGCAGGAAACTGCCTCGATTAGAATAAAAAGGCCGATGAAGTCCCTTCTTGCACAAATTATATCCCTTCAGCCATTTGAGGGAGCGTTTGTGTTGTTTCCGAGGGCGGGATATTTTGACGGACTCGACGGCTGTTCCGAGTGAATCTGGCGAAGGATGAGGAGTCTCCATTAGCGCACGCCTTATTTGACGCCCTTATGGGGGGGCGGGGAAGAAGTGCGTCTTTGTGTGTTTTCAGGGGGGGGAGGGTGGGGGTGGAATTCCGAGGAAATTGTCTCCCGCTCGACTCATGAAGCGATCCCTTTGTCGCTTCTCCGTGGATAAAGGCCGCGCCACAAAAAGGGCTTTAATAATTTACGACGGGAGACGAAGGTCCCCTTTAAAAACAAAAGAACGCAAACCATTAGCCCATTTATTCCTTTTTTGTCCCAGATAAAAAAATATTTAAGTGCGAAGGGGGAGAAAAAAGAAAATATAAGCGTCCAGTTCAGGGGGTTAAGTAGGGAAAAATGAGGACGTTTTTTCCCTGCTCCCTGGAGTGGGGAGAGAATGGCTGGGCGTGAACCGTTCGCGTGGGAAGGGGAGTTCCTTCGGTGGGTAGGGGCGGCAGGGGGGGACGATGGGACTGGACTCTCTGAGTAACGGAAAAGTAAAGAGATATGAGATGCTCGGGAGGCGAGAAGATGAAAAAATTACAAATTTTCCGAACATAGCCGCGAACTGACAGCCAGGATTTTTATAAACTCTAAATTTCCTCGATAAGGTCGAATTGGATTAATTGAAAAATATTTAAATCTTAAATTTTCCCGATGGGAACGCCCAAGGCCTAAAATTACTCGGATGGATCCGGATGAAATTGAATATCTATCGTCTAGAGACTCGTACCGAGTTCAAGGTCTCGCGCTTCCAGTGAAGGCACGTAGAGTTTTCCTATCTTATCACCTCAATTGATCAATCAAGTACTTGCCTTTAGGGAGGCGGGATTCAAAGTTATGGACCGTTTACCTCCACTGATTGCAAGATGAAAGGCAATACCTCTTGGTTCCGCGGTGTAATCTTGCTTGGGCTGGTGCGCTTTGCTGCAACGGTTGGAAAAAGTTTTCTTAGGGAATTTAAACTTTAGATTCGTCGGCTTTGTCCTTAAAATTCACAGATAACTAATCCGCCTCAATGTTCCAAAAAAAACCTTGTACTGCGCTGAAATATTCGGGAACAGTGGAAAATAGCTTTTTTATTGAATCCCTTTTTCATCCTCATAAATCTTGAGAACATATTTTCTGATTCACGAATGAGTATCAATTTCGTTCCATCCAATCAGAGGTTCCCTGCTCTAATTGGGCTTACGTGTGAATTCTTTCTATTTCGGTTGCTCACATCCCAAGGTATATTTTCCAATCAGGTATGAAGCCCTGGATTAACTCAAATAGAACCTAAATAAATGTTTCATCAATGAATATTGGGTGTTTAATGTGTGTATTTTAGTCTTTTGGAAAATCGAAGTTTATCTGTCGTACCTTGTTGAATGCTGGTTGTGAAGCCTCTCCTCAAGGCTCAAGTGGGCGCTGGCGACTATGAAGTTAAATGCACATTTATTTTCTACTTCATGAGCACACAAAATCCTACTCGCCTCTCCTTAAATAGATAAAACTGATTTCCGTTTCATCTTCCCATGTTTTCATTTGATGACGTCAGCAATGTGATACACTTCAGTTTAAAAAAATAACTGTTGTTTAATTGAAGTTCAACATCTTGGCACATGGTTCAAACTGACCGCATACTCGTAGTTCATCTCTATCAGGGGATAGGAAAGCCTTTATACTTGTTTCGATACATTCTACTAAGTTACTTTTCATCTTTTTTACTTAAAAATAGATCCAATAGCTGAAAACAGTGACAGAAAAAAAGCATTTTTTTATTTGGGTAAGTAATAATTTTTCCTCTTTGGATTACGCACTATTGCGATAATCAAATTTTATTTCTTCATTTTTTCGCCTTTCGTGATTTTTTTTCGATTGCTGAATTTTAAGCAGATTCCGCAAAACGCTGAGTAGATTCGAAATAGCGCTCGATTTATTGGATAAATATTTTCCTTTTCTTTGTAAATTGAACAAATGAAATTAATGAACTTCCATAAAATCACAGAGAAATTTGTAGTGGAATTAAAATTTTGGCACCAGACATAATAAATTGATATTTTTTCAAAAGTTGGCTTTAACGCAATATCAAGTTCTACTGCCATACGATTAACAAAAGTACGTCGTAATCCTGGATATTGGAGAGAAAAAAAAAGCTGGCGGTAAATTTTGTTGCATAGGTCTGCATGCGCAAATTTATTTATCCAGCGCAATTGCGGAGTTTATTTGCGCTAAAAGACAATCAATTCGATGACTCTCCGTTGACCAAACAATAAACATAATTAATTCAAAAGCCAATTAATTTTCCTCATCATCACGTGATGCATGACGGACGCCGTGAAAACACGATTTACACGTATATTTTTAATGGATCCAGTAATTGCACTGCCGTTCTGCGCATTCGGGAATTCCGCGCAGTTGGGGAATCACTGTAGACGTTTCGTAGCAGGCCGACCCACCAGCATGGCGTGCATGACGGAAGCTCTTGCGGCTTCTCTGAATTCATGCGCTTTCAATCCTTCCTCTCGGGTGACCAATACTATACTACGATGCCCGATGGCGACATTCCTTCTGCTCGGATTACACTTCCTTCTTGGGAAATAATAAATAAACGCTGAAAATGCCTCCCTTCAATCAATGAAACAGTAAAAGGCAAGTTTAGTTTAGTCCTTTTGTTTGATATTTTTGGTGAACCCTGTTGTAAGCACCTCTCTCATTCCATCTACATTTTTTTACGGTTGAACTTCGCTAAAAATGCCTAAATGTTTATGAATCTCGATCTCTTCGGTTGAAGTCCTCGTTGAGACATAACAGTATAATTTAAAGACGGTAAAGTTTATGTCGTTTTATTCAAAGGAATGTAAAAGCGTTTTAGAGTTTTCTTCGTCATGTACAATATTTTAATGTTTTTTGGTAATGGAAAATCGAAATATTTTTGTTTGGTATCGTTGTTTCAGCAATCCATTTGATAAATAAACAAAATAAATCATTTTTTTTGATCAAAAGGTCCATAAATTAAAATTTCACTTCCGTATTTTAAACCATGCCCAAGAATTAGAAAAATGGGATAAGAGGGCAACCACCGTTGGACTCAAAATACTCAATTATTCGTTGATTGATGAACTGAAGTTAAAAGATTCAAAGATTAAGAGTAGATTAAAATAAATGATAATTCCAAAAACATCACCATTTTTAGGTGAAAGAAAAATTTCAGGATTTTGATATTTTGAGATTATCACGAGGATGTGTTCCAAATGATTTTATTTGTTGTGTGCTGCTGTTTAAAGCTGAAAACGAGTGTTACTGTGCATTCTGGTGCGTACCCCTCGCTCGAGACTTATAATTCATCGGCTTATCTCGCAAGAATTTTAACTTTCGTCTAATCACGAGGTCTAAACTCTTTGTGACGTAATTTGCATGTGTATTGAAATATTTGGAAGTGGCGTCATTCCCTCAGTCACGTTTTCCTGAAATTTGGATGAGCGGACGAAACTCGCACATTCTAAGATACGAAATAAGACTTTGACGTGGTACGTCAGAATGAGGCGATTGAAAACATTTGTATTTGACTGTAAGGAAAATGAAAGAAGATGCCATCGGCAGTATCTTTCTGGATGCAAAAGGTTAATGGGGGATGCAAAAGCCTCAAATTTATGCAATTCACAAACAGCAAATCCACATGGTATACGTTAATGCAAAAACCCCTGCACCCCACGCATATTTAAACACACAAAATACCAACTAACGTACTCTCGTACCTAATGTTATTCACGAACTAAGCACCTTTCCTCTGTACCAATTCTGTAGTCAATGCTTTTTGAATTTGTGTCCTGAGCGCAAGGATGTTCAATAAAAAGGCGGATGGTTGGGTGCCAGGCCTCGTCACTGAAATCGTGCCAGAAAAAGATTTGCGGTGGGAATCCAATTGTTTTCTAGTTGTTGATTGATTGAATTCGTAAAGGCCAACCGCACGCAACCCCTCTCACTCTCCCGGGAGGCCCACCGCGTTCTCATTTGAAGATATGGATGCGTTTGGGCGTCAAGAAGGACGGACGTCGCCTTCGCATTCGAAAGTGCTGTGACTGGTGGGCCGGTGTTGAAGGATTTGTTTGCGAATGCGGGTCACGCCCGCCAGGTGGCTCCAGAAATCTAACCCCCCCCCCCCAAGATTGCCGGCGGGCGAGAGGGAGGAAGTTTAGCGGAGCCTCTTCTGCCTCCACTCTCGGAGCGGAAAGATTCAGGCGGATCCCTTCATGTCCCATCCCTTTTAGCTGTCATCCCTTCCGCAACTGACGAAATCTCTACCCTGGACTCCGAGGAGGGGTTTGGAGAGCGGGGTGGGGAGGCGGCCGCCGGAGCAGGGAGGAAGTGTTTGAAGGGCGGCGCCATCTCACCACCCACACCCCCCGCTTCCCCCGACCCCAACACACACACCGACAGACTTGAAAATATTTCAACACTACGAATTATAACAAAAATTAAATCACCCCATTCCTTGGGCAGCTTTAATAAACGTGGTCGTGCCTGTGAATGAAATAAATTATATGGACTGAAAGGAATAGCAGTGAAATACTAGAAATGATGGTGAAAGGCGGACTGGCTGTCGGGAGAAAGTCTACGTGTGAACAAGTGAATGCAGGGGAAACTGATTCGTTTTATTTATTTTAGTACCCTGCTAGCCACCGCTTAGATGTGTGGTATGGGTAGAACACATACCAGACTTATTTTGTCCCGAAGATATTGACCACTACCGCAGTCGGAGAGTGTTATTCTGATCCATCATCGTTCGAGGGTAAAATTACGACATTTTTTTCTATTTTTTTATTTATTGATAAATAATTGGTAAATGGATGCTGAAGACAATGGAAGAAGGATAGCTTGGAGTGTGAAGTCGAGTGTGAGGCGAGTGTTAGGAATAATAGGAAGCATGGGGGAAAGTACATTGTCTTTTATGAAAGTAATGCGTATGATTTTATTGTTACGCGGCTACCCATGGCAGCGCGGTAAAACTGGTCAGGAATTGTAATGGGAGGTCGGCCCGTCCAAATCAGCCGGTCGCTAGTTTGCTCCTAGTAGTCAGAGCGGAAAGACGTGCCTCCGCGTGAAGTGTGTTTTTGGACTTGGTAACAAGGCGCACGAAACGGTCAAGTACCACCATGTCAAAATACCCCCAGCTACACGGCCTTCTGATGTACCGTATCCAAAATGTGCACACCACTCGACTAGGCTACAGCAACAAAACACTTAAAACAAATAATAAAACAATTCGTTCCTTTTAAGCCAGAAGTGGTAGTGGTTTGGTATTGATTACACGTTCATTATTTTACTCGCCTGAGAAGCCTCGTGGAGGTCACAATTAATCACAATGACCAGCATTTTCAGTGAATAAATCAATTGGAGAATGAAGCTGACTTAATTTGATGATGTTATGATATTTGCCTGAGAAATGTGCTTTCCCGAAGGATTTTTACACTATAATGCCTCCAAGAATTATAAACTTTGATTTATTGATTCGTTTTAAACAGGATTTTTGAGAATGGTTCCTTTTTCTATTAGGTGAATTCTCATTGAAATACTTAATTATGAATATGTTTACTGCCATGATGTAATTGTTTTGTAGATAATACATCGTGGTTTCCCATTAAACAGGGTACACCATGAAAGTAATGCACTTTCTCTCGGGATATTTGATTTATCGATCGCACTTCTAAAAATTCTTAATATTCTTCAAAATACTCTTTCTCCCTGCATAAATAATACACTTGCGTGGAGACGTGTCTGCCACGTTTAAGAAGGCACCCTGGGACTCCTCTCGACGGGAATGTCTCCTTCAGGCACGTTGTACGTAACATGCTTTTGGATGTTTTCCACTGTCTTCTAATGCTTTCCTTTGAGCTCTCTCTTCATTGGAGAAACAAAAAACGTCGCACAGAGCCCAGTCTGGATTATAAGGAAGCTGACGGACTACCATGGTCGTGTGGTGAATCAGGCCAGGAAGTTGGTAACGATAAAGGACGTGTGGTCATGGCCATATGGTGTATGGCTGGATACTCATCGCGCTG
The DNA here is from genome assembly GCF_022747635.1 of Hetaerina americana. Lineage (NCBI taxonomy): Eukaryota > Metazoa > Arthropoda > Insecta > Odonata > Calopterygidae > Hetaerina > Hetaerina americana. Next base: position 3,321,750 of record NW_027287205.1, read on the forward strand.
TGTTACTAAGCCGAATACATACTTCACGCGGAGGCACGTCTTTCCGCTAGGCTCGCATGGAGAAAACAGGCGATTGGCTGTGTTGGAAGGGCATATTTTCCTTTTTTCCAGACCGTTGTTTCCGCGGTGCCATAAATTCCTCCGTCATTATATAATTTTGCGCATTAAGTTCAAAATTGACCATATATTCGGTTAGGTGCAGCCTTTAAGTATCACGCAAAATTACTGTGATTTTGTAATGAATAGGGGATACGTTTTTGATGAAGTTTGAACGGAAAAGAATTATTTTTTCAGTTATTTAAGTGTGAATTTGGTTTCATTGAGCATAATATATATTCGCCTGTAAGCTTTTTGAGATAAAAAAACGAAGTAACGTGGAAGAAGTAATACAGCCCAAGTTACTGGGCAACAGTGACTACTAATTTCATGCTGATGACTGTTAGTCCATCTTTAATTTGTGAATATTCCATGAATATACAATTTTCATTAAAGATGGTCACTTAATCTGAGTCTTCAATCAGTATTTCAATGCGTACTGATGCATATTTTGGTCGAAGTGTCGTTCTTTGGTGAAATTTCGACGTTTGCATGTTCACAGTGTGTTCATAATAATGGGCGTGAATGAACACCCTTTCGAATATGAGGCTTTATTGGGTCAAGGGGCGACGGGTGTTTCGGATGCGCAAATAAACTGCAGGATTCCATGGAGTGCAGAAGGGCGAAATGCGATGTTTTCAATTAAATCTAGTCACGCCGCTGATTTGGTTGTTGCTGCCGCTCGTCGGGAGGGAGAACGCATTTGCTGACGACACACACACTCGATGATTAAGGATGCGCCAGTCTGCAATGCGTGGGGTGACGTCATCGTACGACGAGGAGAACAAATGCGGAGCTGAAAGATGTCCGGGATTCAATCAAATTGCGAAATTCAGGTCGAGGGTTGGAAGAATGTACTTGGTTCCGTTGAGCCGGGTAAACATCGCGTAGACTCCTTCAATGAGAACGCGCCCTTCTTCGTGTCCTCCAGTAATCGATTCCAAGGGTGCTTGCCATTCTTCAAGCGGGGAAAAGAGAAAATGTTCGCAATTCGCGAGAGTAGATGCTTTTTTTCTCATCAGAGGTTTTTGCTAACATTCACTTACATTTTCCTCCTCCGCAGATCAATAAAAAGGAGGAAAGGGAATAGGCGCGCAAATGATGATTTATCGAATTAGAGTTTTGAAAAGGTTTTGGCGAACTACAGGGTGAAACAGAATGGACCTCTGGTTTCCACAAATCACTGAAGAGCGCGCTGGTTAATTAGCGGAGTGGGAGTAGTGGCGTTAGCTGGGGGAAACGACGCCATTTTCAGTAGTTACCATGCAGTGGTCTGGAGAGCATCGAGGCTTTGTCGCAGAAACGTTCTTTAAGTACAATGATAGTCTGCTGGCGACGCAGAGGGCGCTGTGGTCTAGCGATGAAGCGCATTTTCACTTCTCCGGCTCAGTAAATAAGCAACATTGCCATTACTGGGAGACTGTATATCCTCGCAAACCTCAGTCAAGACATTTTCATGGCCCCAAAGTGGCAGTTTGGTGCGCTGTGTCTTCCATACGCATTATTGGGCCTTACTTTCTTGAATCCCGAGGTTCAACTGTTACTGTGAACTCTGTACGCTATTGTGAGATGCTGGATAAGTTTTTACTCCCCAAAATTGGCAGAGTATGGTGAGGAATATGACACGGAAGCCTTTTGGTTTCAAGAGAATGGTGCCACGGCTCATGCCGCCCGTCGTTCATTCCAAATCCTGCAAGCACAATTTCCCGGCCGCCTGATCTCCTTGCTAGATAATGCTCCATGGCCCACTCGCTCCCCGGATTTGAGCCAGTGTGATTTTTTTTTCTTTGAGGATATCTCAAAGCTGAGGTTTACAAAGTTCAACCAAGAACCTGGGGATCGAGATGGTGCAGGAGCTAACGTACTGGCTTCCCACCCAGAGGGCGCGGGTTCAAATCCCGGCGGTGTTGAATATCTCGATCCCTACTTGAGTTGCTTTGTGGAGGGCTCTTTGAGTGAGTACGCCGTCCGTTGGATGGGACGTTAAACTGCGGACCCCTTGGCACCTTTCGTAAAGAGTAGGCTAATACCGACGCCGGGTTTCTCTCCACCCTTAATCCTTTCCTGTCCATCCCCTATGGCGCAAATGGCCTCAGCTGTCGGTCGCCTCCCCTAAATACTACTACTACTACCAAGAACCTTGGAAGCTACAATTACAGATGTCATCGCTGGAATAAAGCAAGATATGCTAACAAGTGTTTTTGAAAACGTTCAACAAGGTCGTCACCTAGATGAAATAATTTTCAAAGCCTTATGATAATAAAATTATTTTGAATGTAGTTTTCAGATAAAAACACCTTTTACAAATCTTGGAGGATTTCTTTAATTCACCCGTCAAATCAAGGAGCGCATTCTGCTAAGGCCTTTGACCGTGGGTGGAATAATTCTTCGGAAAAGCGCATGATTCTGAATTAGACGCATGGAGATGTGAAATTGCCCACTATTGCTCATACGCGTGACGTTCTTCGTCTCTAGTTGCGGCTAGAGAAGTTACCGAAAACCGAATATAAAAAATGTTTCGAGGATTGGATCAAGCGCTGGCATAAGTGTGTTGCAGTCGATGGGGATTACTTTGAAGGGGACAATATAGATTTACTACCTTGATCAAAAAGTTCCCGGAATAACCACCGTGTGGCGCTCCCATCGTTCCGATTTGAGTTCTGTTTTTTTTTTGTTAAATTGGTACATCTGTTGTTGATATTCCCTTTAAATCTTAGTGTCATAACTTGACATTTGCAAAAGTTACGGTCGGTTTTCGGTATGTCCATCAGCGCTTCCTGCGATTTTTCCATTACTTCCTCTCGGCTGCTAAAACGCGTTCCCCGTAATTGTTTTTTAACTCGATTGAACAGAAAGAAGTCACAGGGAGCCAAATCAGGTGAATTTGGTGGCTGTTGGATGGTATTTGTTGCATTTTTCGTCAAAAAATTACGAATAATGATAGCACTGTGCGACGGTGCGTTATCATGGTGCAAAATCCACGAGTTTTCTGCCCACATTTCTGGTCTCTTTCGGCGAATTGCTTCACGCAAACGTCTCATAACGCCCAAATAATACTCTTTGTTTACTGTCTGGCCTTCTGGCAAAAATTCATGATGCACTACACCGTTGTAATCCATGAAAACCGTCAGCATTGCCTTCTTTTTTGACTGAAAACGACGTGGTTTTTTTGGTCTCGGCTCATTTGGTGAACGCCATTCACTTGCCTGATGTCTGGATTGCGTGTCGTACTCATAAACCCACGTCTCGTCTCCAGTAATGATCCTTTTGATGAATGTGGGATCGGATTCAGCCTCGCAAATCATGTCTTTTGCGACGTCAACACGGTCTCTTTTTTGCATGAAATTGAGGTCTTTTGGCACCAACTTTGCTGCTACACGACGGAAACCCAAATCATTAACCACAATGTCTTGGGCGGATCCATAGGCAATGTTCAAGTCCTCCGCTATTTCTCTGATGGTTAATTTGCGGTTATTGACCAACATTTCTTTTACTTTATCAATTTTTTCACCGACTTTCGATGTCGATGGTCTGCCACTGCGTTCATCATCTTCGATTGACTCACGACCACTTCTGAACCGCTCGTGCCACTGGTAAACGACCGTTTTTTTTAGAGAATCGTTGCCGAAACACTTTTCCAACATTTCCAACGTCCGTGCGCCACTAAATCCGTTTTTTACGCAAAATTTAATACAAGTTCGTTGTTGCAAATTTAAATCCATTTCTGCAATTGTAAAAAATCGCCAACACACACAGAGATAGATGTACTCTTGGCTACGTAACTTTTGCAAATGTCAAGTTATGACACTAAGATTTAAAGGGAAAATCAACAACAGATGTACCAATTTAACAAAAAAAACAGAACTCAAATCGGAACGATGGGAGCGCCACACGGTGGTTATTCCGGGAACTTTTTGATCAAGGTAGGTAGTATTCTTATTTTCTGCAGAATACTCATTAGTTTTTCCCAATTCACTCTATCAAACGCTTTTTCGAAATCTACGAAACAGGCAAATACCTCCTGTTTGTTTCTTCACACACAAACAAATATATATATATATATATATATATATATATATATATATATATATATATATATATATATATATATATATATATATATATATATATATATAGGACTGGATTTCTCTGGCGCGAACGGAGCGGTGGAGGGGGGTCTGCCCAGCAGGGTAAGGTGGCGGGGGCTGTTAGCAACAGACCGACAACAACCTCAGCCGCCTATGGGCTGTCGTTGAGTGAGGACACCGTTTTTAGTGAAGCAAGTTTTTTGTCCGCGTCGAAAAACAAAATGAATCTGAATATAGAGCAACGTTATTCCGTGAAGTTTTGTGCGAACACGGGAAGACGGCAACTGAGACCCTCGATATGATCAAGCAGGCTTATGGGGACACTGCCTTAAGACGTTCCACAATATTTGAGTGGCACAAGTTGTTTAAAGAGGGTAGGGAGCTCGTTGAAGACGACCATCGCTCCGGACGGCCGTCGACGGCAAGAACCGCCACGAATGTGGACAGAGTGAGGACACTGCTGAACACAGACCGACGCTTAACCAGTGAAGAAATAGCAGACCAGTTGGGTCTGTCTGCATCCAAAGTCCAACGCATTATTTCACAGGGTTTGGCCATGCGCAAGGTGTGCGCCAAGATGGTGCTGAAAATTCTGCCATGTCGCGCTCGTCGTCAGACAGCTCCTGGCCAAATACGGCGTTGCCACGTTGCCGCACCCGCCCTATTTTCTCGATCTGGCACCACCGGACTTCTTCTTATTCCCACTGATGAAAAGACAGCTCAAGGGACGACGTTTTGACTCGATGAAGACCGTTCAAGAGACTTCGACGAGGGTTATTCCCAAAGAAAATTTCCAGCGGGCGTACGGGGAGTGGGAGCAACGTTATACTAAATGTGTAGCAGCTCAAGGAGCATACTTTGAAGATTATTAAGTCGATGTAAGTATATCGTCAATAAAATTCTTGTAAAAAAATCAGTCCTACCACTTTTGGGTGCCTCCTATATATATATATATATACATACACACAGACATACATACAGGGACGCACCCAAAAGTGGTAGGACTGATTTTTTTACAAGAATTTTATTGACGATATACTTACATCGACTTAATAATCTTCAAAGTATGCTCCTCCTATATACTATATATATATATATATATATATATATATATATATATATATATATATATATATATATATATATATATATATATATATATATATATATATATATATATTAGTAACCTTTCTCTGGCAAATATGCGATTTTTTCCGAAAATGACGCGGGCAATAAAATAACCACCTCAACTTATCTACAACTACGTCTACATCTACATCTCTATGTACAATACCTCGTAAGCATCCGCGAGGAAGTGTGGTGGGGGTTATTTGGCCACCAACCGTAAACTAGAAGGAAATCACTTTTTAAGCCAAATCAAATGATCTCAACACAAATATTATTTTTTTACCACTCGAAAACCATAATCACGTGAAAGAAACTTACTTAAATAACTTGCATGCAATAATATACAATAACAGGATACGTACGAGGGTCATCCGGAAAGTAGTACCCGTTCGTGAAATAAAAAGACAAAAGTAAATATTAACAAACATAAAAAATTTTATTTGAAAGAGGATACTTTAAACTACTTCTCAACATAATCTCCAAGCAAATTAAGGCATTTGTCATAACGTGTGACAAGTTTCTGTATTCCTGCTGCATAGTCCTTCGCCGCCAGCTCATTGAGATACGCGAGGGACCCATCTTGCACAAATTTTTGCATAATGCAGATGGTGTTTAACAATTTCATGAACAATTGTTCGAGAAACATTGGGAAAATGCTCACAGATGTCATCAATTGTGACGCGCCGATCGTTCCTCACGAATTCGTCAACTGAGCTCACCAGTTGGTCTGTAATGACAGACGGTCTCTCCGAACGCTCATCGTCGTGTGTGTTCCCCCTCCCCATGTTGAAGTTGCGACACCACCGCCGAACAGACGACTCGTCCATTACATTGTCTCCATACACCTCCTTTAATTGGCGATGAATATCACATGGGCGAACGTTTCTTGCATTGAGGAATTTAATCACTGCCCTCACTTCACAACTGGCGGCGTTCTCAATTTTTTTAAACATTGTAAACAATCACAGAAACAACACAGGCAATGCTAGCGTCACGCAACTTGGCTCAGAGAAGGCAGACAAGCCACTGAAGCTATCTGACCTCGTCCAGCGGCTACTCGCGTCGTCAGCACTTCATGCGGCACGAACGGGTACTACTTTCCGGATGACCCTCGTACATTCAAATCATGGTGTAGAACTGTATAAAAGTGGGTCTATCAAATAAAAAAAAAGCATGCAGGAGGACAGATATGGACAAATATATACGCTGCCAATTCTAATTATCTCCTACGTGATTGCTGTAATCTCTAATGGTTCGAGGAAAAAACGACGTTTCATATTTACCGTTTTACGATATTCTCCCTGATTTTACGTTGGTGATTTATAGGATCTTTAGATTTTACGTGTGAACTAATAGGATCAATAGAGCATCCCCTTTCATTGCAGGCTAATATATATGATATTCCCGATACTTATCATTGTTAATCTTAAAAGGCGATGGAGATATTTATCATGGAATTAAAAAATTGCAATTGCAAAAATGCGGATAGTGATGTATTGTAGGGGACAACAGTTAGGTATTCCACTACAAATGAGTTATTCGCTGTCTTCGAGGATCCTTTGTTTTACACTGTTGTAGTATTGTGGAAACAATCTTGGAGAGTAGCAATTAGATGGGCACTTGATTTAATATATTTTACTGATTAAATTGAAGCAAGCAGAGCAATTTTTGGGCAGACTGGGAATTAAATTTGGGAGATGTAAGTCCGTGGAAAATCAATAGACTCATTGCGATTAGTTTCTTAAGGGGGTTTTATTGAGACAAAACTTTCGTGCTGTCCATTTCAGTAGTTCTCAACGGACTCGTACTGTTTCATTATTAGTTTGAAGCTCATTTTTTTAATTATTTTATATATTTACTAAATGATGCACCCTGCAGGCTACCGCTAGGATATGTGGCAGGGGGTGAAAACAGACCGGCCTAATTTTTACCCGAACATGACCCTACCGCGGTCGGACTATGTTATTCTGATCCATAATCGTTCGTGGAAAATATGGCATCTTAAATCTGTCTATTCTACAATTGCTCTCCAATTTTATTGACATGATCTCGCCGACCGTAGTACGATGGGGGAAATAATACAATTTCAACATCACTGCTAAAGAGACCTCCTTCCAATTTATGCGAGAGAATTAATCTGTAATTTAAAATTTGCTCCGGTAGTAATTCCCAGCTCAGCTACTCAAATATTTTGGAAACGCTACTAAGTTTATCGCAACAATGTTTAACAAATCTAGCTCCTTTGCGCTAAACCCGATCCAATTCGGCAATTAATCCAGCTTCGTGAGCATCCCATAAATTAGCAGCATATTATTCTAATTGTGGCCTAACCAGCGAAAGATAACATTTCTCTTTGACCTTTTCATCACATTTACCCAGTGTTCTTCTAATTAATTCCATTTTTTTGTCAGTTTGTCCACATTTTCACCGTGTGTGTTTCACCCAGCAGCGGTCGTGAGTGACGGTAACGCCTAGGTATTCAATCGAGTCCACACCTTCCATCTCGGCGTTATCGATGCAGTAGGTGTTTGGGAGGAAATGGTTCTTTTTCTAATCATTCATCATTTGGCACTTTTTTAATGCTAATTACCAAGTTTTGAACCAGCGTTTTATAGCAATAAGGTCATCTGATTAAGCCGATATCTTTGCCTTTGATGTATGTACTTGTCATCTTGCGAATCACCGCGTGGAAGAGGTTTTTAACGTTCAAGTACCGTAGGTAATTGGTAAACTTGAAAAGTCTATCCAATGGAATTTTTTAAATTGCTCTAATCAATGATCCAAAGTTAGCTGGTTTTATATTTTACATTGGTTTTGATAATGCAACGCGTAGCTTGAAAATATCTGAAGGTAAGTGATTTGCCCACGTCTTTAATTATTTTCAGCCGTGCGAGTTGGTTTGACGTCAGTTGCACTGTGGCGATAGAAAAGAGGCAAACATTTAGTTTTCTCAATGCCCCAATCAAATGTTTTTTTTTTAAGTTCCGAAAAGCAGATTATTATCTTTCCTTTGTGTTTTTATTTTACCGGGAATCAACGTTATCAATAATGCATTTTACGGCGATAGTGAAAGCGAATGAATATTATCAAAGCGAGACTCATTAATATTCCCTTTGAACTCTGTTCATTTTGCTATTTAAGATTTTTGTGCTCGGATTCGGTATTTGTTGGAAGGGGGGGGGGGGTTGGGAATTCAATAAATAAACCCTGCTTGTCTAACAACCCCAGTCGTTGTTTCTTAAATTAATTTTATATTTTACCCTCCCCTTCACACACAAGCGACGTTCTTTTTTTCATTCCTCACCACGCGAGCAAATAATTGACGCGAAAACAAAAGTGCGGGCGGCGATATAAATGGAATAATAGCGGAATGTGATTTCACGCCGCAGCTCTTCGCAAAGCCAAACGAGCCGAGAATAATTCCATGGCCCACAAAACCGTGGAAATTTCGTTTGTTTGGCGAAACCCCTCCCCCCCTCCACCACCCCCTCAACCTGCGATACCTACACATGCGCTCACACGAACACACACATGCTTGAACACACGCACCGAAACAGCGGTAGCCCCCGGAAAACCATCCCAAATGTTGGTTCGGAACGGGGGAGGAGAGGGATGTTGGGAGGGGAGGGAAAGGAGTGCTCTCGTTTGTGAAAGAGGGAAATGGTGTTCAACCCTCCTCTCGCCCCACCCTTTCTCCGCTTTTTTCAACATAACTCGCGGTGAATTTTCCTGGATGAAACGTTATTGATGGAGGGGGGGGAGGAATTGCGTGACGGCCACTCTCCCCGCAGGAATGCCCCAGACAAATGCGGATCGCGCCTTTACATCCCGCAGATGCGATGCAATCCTACGCCGCCCTTCCCTACCCACCCGCCCCCCCTGAAAGGAAAAGCGCGGCGTGTGTGGGGGAGAGGGGGAGGGAGGGGGAGGGGGTGCTCACTCCAACATTCAAACTCGCTTGCCGCGCGCGAGATGGAGAGAACAAAAAAGCATCGCTGGGCGACGAGCGTCGACGTTTTGTTTCTCTTCTGCTTTTGCTTTTTATTTATTCCCCGTTGTGTGACTCGGATCCGGAGTTCAAAGCGGAATGCGTCGAGAGAGCTCCCTCCCATCAATCACGTGGAAGAGGAAAAGGGGGGGCCGGGAGAGAAGTCGAACCCGGGGGGGGGGGGTGCGAGCGATTATCTTCTTCGTGCCTTTCGGCCTCGGGTGTTTGAAGACCAATGAACCCGCCTTGATGGGAACGGCGTCAATGGGAATCAACTTGACCTCGCACCCCACTCGCAACATGCCGTCGCTCCCTGACCGATGAAAGGATCGGCCGGCAAGTGCAAGAGAGCAGGGCCGGCAAACGGGAGAATAGCGTCCACACCGCCACCCTGCTCCGAGTAGCCCACCCACTCATCTCGCGGATTCGGGTCGATTTATTTTCCTGAAGGGGGACCGCTGTCCAATTTTACGGGTGGAAAATTGAATTTGATTAGTCTTAGATTTATTGAGACGGCCATTTTAATTCATACTGATACATCTGAAAGGTGGGAGGGAAATAAACAGCTGCCAATGAAGCGTTAAAATTTCTGCCCTTTGCAAAATTACCATTATTTCATTGATGTCCTCACCGCAGTGTTACCTTCCCCTTCCTGTCTAAGGAGGGGCGACATTCCTTCATTGTGAGATAGGGCACGAGGTAGGCCCTTGATCGCCCAGCTACTTTTAGCATTCGGGCAAACCCGTGCTGCCCTATTGGCGTGGCGGACTTTCGAATTCCCAGCCTTAGCTCCATCCCTCTCGAGAGAAGGCACCCGGCCGTCGATCTTTGATTGAAGCTCGTGCACCATGTTCTCCAACGTGGCGATACGAGCCCTTTGAGCTGCGCATTCACCGGCGTTTTTAAGCATGGCAACAGGAGACCTAGTCGAAGCCATCCCAGTTTGATAAACGAATTCCCAAAAGAGAGCTAGCCTTATTTGATTACGCTAACAAAATGTTGTTTTTTACAAGGCGGTACTTTAAATAAAATTGCACGAATGTGCTAAAAATTGTAATAATAAGAATACCCACTGAGATTACCACCAACCATTCAAAACTAATAAAAAACAACGCAAAAACTAAATAAACTGAACTATTTCACAAAATTAAAACTAATTCCACACTACACTTTACGAGGGAAGAACAAACACAGAGATAGAGCATCAGGCACGCAGGTAGTCTCAGGTACTCAGGTACGACTGGTTATCGGGGGCGAGCTCGAGCACGTCCTTCCTCGACAAGAGCCAGGTGGATAGAGAACATCATGCAATCCGACATCCCTATGCTATTCCTTCCCTTTTCTCGCTTGCTCAACATTCTCCCCTCCATTATGAAACCAGCAGTCTTCCGTCGAATATTTAGTCTGTCGTGCATAGCATGGCCAATACATTTGAATTACATGGCATATGCAAATATATTACGGACATGAGCCTACGAATAGTGTATACAGGTGGAGTGAGTAATTTTTAATCTGTTTTCACCGATATTATCATTGAAATCATGTTACTTTCTTTAGCTTTTTAATGGTATGACATGACATACCATTTTACCCTTCATACATTTGGAATGAACTTGGTCGTGAGAAAGACTCCAGTTTTACCTCAAAAGGTTCTTAGTCCATTGATGCCTTCATTCTTTAGCTGCGATCACTCAAGTTTTTACGTCCCAGCCTTCTCGGGATTCCAAGCAGAACGCGCAACGTCCGAGGTTTTCGCGAAAGATAAAATGTCGCTCATTTAAAATTTTATTGTTAACTAAATTCACTGCGTGCTATATTTCCGTGGAATAACCTGGAATATTAATGAGTTTCAAGAGTGGGTTAACGAGACATATGATGGAAAATCAATGACATATTTGATCAACACTGTGACTACCAGGGTTTCGAGGCATTAATGCTCATAATGTCTGGATAACACTCACATCGGGCGTCGAAGTCCAACTGGGAGTGATTCATGCCTTGATGTCATGAAACTATTAATCATGAAACGACAGGAGTATATTTTTATCTCATGAAGGGAAGGTAATGATTTTCTGAAAATATAATAAACTATGACTCCGACTTGAAATAAGTGTGGGTGTGTTTTATTTGAAATTTTGTAAATCGCAATGCCTGACTTTAGGTCTGCGAAGCGACATTTCCCATGCTTTGGTGACTGCTATTTCCTACCGGGTAGGTTTTTGATGGATACTATTCACATTAAAAGCACTCACTAAATTACTCAGAATATTCATAGACCCCATGAAAACGTAATAGGGTAGCCAAGGACTTAACTTTGCATGTTTTCTATTTCCATTGATTCCATCTAGCATGTCAATTCCTTCTGCCTAGCTCTCCCAACATTCTCGCCTATATTACCGCCGTCAGCAACCCGTTGCTCATCAATTCGAATATTCTGCATCAGTTTGTCCTGCCTTCTTCGAATTTCTACCGTCAAACCTATCCCTTTCCCCACCTTGTCTAGGACTTGGTTTGTTTTCCTCTCACTTCCTTCTATTTCACTCTGGTTCATTTTACGCGGACAATCAGGAACCATGATAATAAGAAACCAAAGCCACTTTAGAAATATTACATCTACATATTGCCCTTTTGCTACATGCCCCGCAAGCCGCCACAAGGGCGTGTGGCGGGGGTTGCTAGTTCACCACCCGTAAAAGGGAACAAAACCACTTCAAAGTTAGCACATTTATGGAAATCTATACCCACAGTGGCGTATACACTCATGTAAAAACCCTTCCAATTTACACCCATGCAAATATATATACTATCAATTAACAAACAATTGCACCCTAGGATGCAGTAAAAATTGTATCTAATGACGTGCAGGCCAGAATTTGAAAAGTAGGAAGACGAAATCCTACCACCATATAGACATTCAATATACAAGGGCCTCCTCCCCCAAGTACACAGGTATGACCCAACGCTGCAGGTAGAGGGAAGGTCCCCCCGCAGAGAGAGCCTAGGGATGGAAGGGGAAACTTACCCTTTGCCTCAGATTCTCCCTTCTATTACAGCCTTCAACATTCCACTGCCGATCTATCCAAGTTTACTCTCCTCAAAATTTTCCTAACATTTGAAGTTCCTATTTTAGCTGATTTGGTCTTCTTCTTCTCCTGCGCCTGCTGTCCTGCTTTTGTAGTTTTTCTTTTGCAAAGGTTTAGCGAGATGAAGACCGCGGAAGCCTTTGCTCCCCCGCTGCCGTGCACGACACACGGTTGATTGGGCCGAGCCCCGTAGTGGCCAGGACTCAGAATATCTGTAGTATCCATCAATTAAATCTTGGGAATGATAATTGAGGTGGTTTCCCGTTGCCTTCCTCAATAGTTTTTTTAACGTGACACCATCACTTATTGGCTGCCCCACTGGGGTCAGACGCCATTGCTGCCACCTCACTGAGGAACAGACTCTGCGTGGACTACCTTTCGTCTGGCTCTTAACCTTCGACCTGGCATGGGTGACCATATTAGGGGAAATTATCATTGCTCCTGCCAGCACAGCTCCATGGGTCATCGTAGCGCACAAGCCCTTCCACCACGTCGACGTTGTAGCCCATGGAAGGATAAATTGCTTTCATTAATATTAAATACGTTCGTGAGAAAAAAATAATGGTCGATCGGTTTGCAAAAACAGCTACTCTCAGAGGAAATGAAATTCTCCCACAGTCAGCATTAGCTGGAGGATCGAAGACCGAGCGCAGGAGAAAATTAATATGAAGTAAAGCAGTCGCGCGAATAAATACAGTATGACTTTGTGCACTTATTTTTGGAAATAACCCGAATTTTCGCTCCGCTCATTGCTGAGGTCGAAACAATGGTAATTCACGTTCGTGGACAGAGTGCCGAGGTGACCTCCAAGGATTCGCTTTCTCCTCTTGGACTCGAAATCCACTCTGCGGAAGACGTGGCTTTCATGAAATAAAATAAACCTTCCCAATCACTCACTCCTCTATCCACCCCATACTCAATGATCCTGTTTTGGCGCCTCCTGCCATAAACCCCTACGGCGGATTCCGGGAACTCATCTACGTGTTAGCGTACCACCCCTAAAAGGGAACAAAACCACATGAAAAATCAACACATTCATACAAACCTATACCCACAGTGACGTATACACACCTGCAAACATCCTTTCAACCAATATAGGAACATTGAGTTAATTGTTCAAAGAAATATCTTGATAAAATTACAAATTTATCTAAGTGATGTAAATGCCTCTCACCCATGTCATGGCTCTCAGGTGAACATGTTGTGGGCTTTGGTCAACATCACGACCTCCCCCACGCCCTCGTCTCCACCCTACCGGCCCGATGCCACATCTTTTTCAAGGGGAACGTTGCGTGGTTGGAATGAAGGCATTAAACGAAGTCCGTCCCGTCAAAAGTGCGCGTTTTGACATTCCATCTTTGGTTGGTTTGGTTTCGCAAAAATAGGAGCAGCGTAGCCATTAAAGTTTGCAATTCTTCCCTTTTCGTCTTTACATTTCCTCGTTCAATGCTCGCCCTATTTCGAGTTCTGCGGGAGACGGTCACCGGTCTAAGAGCCGGCGTCCTTTTGCACACTGCAGAATCAATTTAGAAGGTCACTTTATACAATGATGTGCCGCCGTGGTACTCTGATTGGCCGTTTTATTTTTTTAATCGGTTAATTGTCTCGGTCATTGCTTATGTATGATCATGTTTTTATGTGTGCACCGAGGGATGTGTGAAAATTCTATGGTCATTCAAATAGCAACCACTTCCTTTTTCCTGTTGAGTCCTTTGAACCCTCTCAATGATCTCAGTTGGGTTTGTGTGTTTGGGTCTGAAGTTGGTCACCGGAGATGAACAAATATTCCCGAAAACTGCTGCTAGATGGTGTTCTCGTTGAGTGGTTGTGGTTGGTCACTGTCGTGGTATTTCTTTTCCCACCAACCATCACAGCCAAATTTTGTTTTCATTACGGGACGAGTTGTGCCAACATATCGCTGCCATACGAGTTTTCATTATATTTTGCTGATTTCCTGTTATGACTTTTTCATTTTATCAATCGAGTTTTCATGATTTCCTTGTCGTTCGAAAGACCAATGACCATTCAAGTAGTGATTATACTTTATGCCCTTGATAGCAGTCAGAATTCACGGTAGCTTACAAAATATTTTCTCATAATCTTTGCATTAATTTACAAATAAAAATGTAATTAATCCATAAATTCAAAGCACGACGTGAACTGCGCCATGATATGTTTGCCGTACTAAAAATTGTATGTGTACATAACGTTACGCAATGTGATAATTCGACGTGAGGTCTCAAGCTGATGGCATTCTGTTGAATAACAATTACTGGGTCAATGATCATTATTTTGGCCCACCACGAGCGATGAACATTCTTATTAGGGTATAATTTAAAACCATTGTTTTTCTACACAGAACTTAACTCTTCAAAATGAGGATATTAGGTTTGGGTCGATGGTTGGTTATTTGATCTGGGTTTGGTAATTATGTTCTCTTGATCCCAGGATCGCATGGAATAAAGGGCGTTACATTTTGAATGCAAGACATTGATGGATTAGAAGCGTTTTAAGTTTCTACATCTACATCTACTCAATACCCCGCAAGCCGCCGCAAGGGCGTGTGGCGGCGGGTGTTAGGACACTACCCGAAATTTAGATAAGAAAAAAAACCGCATGCAAAAACCACATATTCATGCATCCACAAAAAAACATGGCATACATTCATGCAAGAACACTTATACCCCACACATGTGCAAACACTCAAACTACCAACCAACATACACATGCACCTGAAAGTATACCTAACATCTTTGCAGTGTTTAATCTTGTTCCGACTTGTAAATTCAATGTTTTTCATATTTCTAAAGTGACTTCGGTTTTTTACTATTATGGTTTCTGGTTGTCCGGGGAAAGAATGAGCACCTGTATCTACTGTACTGGAATCTATCTGCTTTCCGCCAGATTACGCCCGAAACAGTCGAATTCGTAACTCCGTGCCTTGCAGTTTTTCGAGAAGGTTTTGCGCCTCAATATACGTTGATTCGTCTGATATCTGGAGGCTCCCATTGAGAACCCCGTGAAGGTTGATTATGCCGTGGACTCCCAGGTGCATTTCACCGACTCCGAGCACATCCATCGCGCGGTGCTTTTAAATGAGGGAGGGGTTAGGGGGGGCGAGCCGGGGGCCCGCTCCATCGAAATAATCGAAAGAGCCAGCCGAAAAGACCCTGGCGCAAATCGAATAGGGTTTTAATTCTCTTGGGGGGGGGGGGCGTGGGGGTAGGGGGGGCAGCCATATCCCAGCAGTACAACTCCCCGCCCGGAGCTCTGCCAGTTCCGCGAACCGGAGATGTCGCCTACGCGGTCGCCCACGCAATGCGGGGCCTCGGAGATTTATGCGGCAATCCGGGGGAGATAGGGTAGGGAGAGATGGTGAGGTGGGAGAGGGGCGGGAGGGAGGGAGCCGGAGCTGAAGGAATGGATGGAAAGCGAGGGTCGAGATGGACGACATAATTATGAAGACGGAATTGAGACCATCACTTGCTTCCCAGAGCTTATTCCCCGGTGATGAACGCGAAGAACCCCCATCTATATATTTCCACTCGAACGGGGATTCACAGAGTGCCGGCGGCGCAGGGGCGAAGGGTTGGCGGGATTAGGAGTGCCGCCGTCGCAGATAGAAGTCACATGCGCTCCCTGGGAGTCGACGAAGTGGGTCCTCTGGATGCTGGCGATTGTATGGATCGGGGTTTCCGCCGAATGAAGCGAGAGGGGGCGGGGTGTGATGGGGAGGAGGGAAGGATGCTTGTGTCTGTCGTGCTCAAGCCACGGACACGATGCGCGACGAAGAATTAAAGGAGCCCAAAACAATTGGAGTGTAACGGAAAGGAATGACGTGGTTAGGCATTTAACCCCTAAAGGGGCGTGTCCGTTTACGTGACGTAAGCGTATGATCTAGGCCCGCCCACGTGAATGAAAACTATATTCGCATTATATTTCGGTAAAATGATATGTTTTCGTGGATTTTCTCAGGAGTTGGTATCATGATTATTTAAGTTAATCATTACGAGGAAAGGCTCGTTTTTGTATGAACACCTTAATTAGTGAAAAGAACACGTAATATTTATTATGTAATTATTTATTATGTATCTAAGCATAATTATTTATTATGTAATAGTACAAGGAACGGGAATGGTGCGGTGGCTAACGTACTGGCTTCCTACTCAGAGGGCTCAGGTTCGAATTCCGGCGGCGGCAGATATTTTTCAGTGGGTCTATCATCTATTCCGATCCCTACTTGTGTCGAGGGAGAGCACTTTGAGTGAGTGTGCCGTCCGTCGGATGGGGCGTTAAGCTGCGGACCCCTTGGTGCCTTTCTCTTAAAGTTGGCTAATGACGACGCCGGGTTTCTCTCCACCCTTTCTGCTTTGCCCTCTAATGGCGCAAATTACCTCAGCTGTCGGTCGGTCGCCTCTTCCTAAAACTACTAGTAATACTCAAGGGTCATTTTGAAATCTCCCTTAAATTGTAAACGGCAATTAAAATACCGAAAAATAATTTTTTTCATGCTGGAGTCCAGGGGTAGAGCGTTGGATTACTGACCGGAGGGTCCGGGTTCTCTGCGTACCTGCTGCTCCACCCAAGCTATGAGATTTTTTGGTAACCAGGTCTTCCTGGGAAACCATAACCAGCAAAGGGAAAGGAACTGGCCTCAGCTTAGTACGCTGCCAATATTATATTTCATTTCGCTATAAATACGTGAATTGCACACGCCGCACAGGGCTTAGTACTGGGTGAAATCTACAATCACCTACGAAACCGACCTTCGGGTTGATTGCTTTGTGCGCACAGAATTTACTCGGTCAATGAAAGGAGAGGATATTGATCAGATATGTTAATTGTGAGTTCAAATGATAACTTTTTTGTTCGTGTGTTTAGCATCGGCTCATCATAATTCCCATTTAATCCCTCAATCACATATTTTCAAAGATTATCTACATTCGATTTTAAACATATTAACGTGTGTTCAGGGGTTAATGACTTTTCTCCGTCATTATGAGAATAAGGTTTTTACGATTGAAAACATATTGGTAACGGTTTCGCAAATATTTAAGTTTCCAAATTAATTATAAATAAAATAAGGAAATATCGGTCGATAAATTGTTACTTCGAGTGGGTTCGTTTTGAGTTATTATTGAGGAGTCTTCCACTAATGTGCAATTCAATGCAACAATTTCAGAGAGTAAAAATCATCCGCATTGACCCGGATTCGAACTCGGATCCCCCAATTTCGGGTCGTGTGCTTAAGCCAGTAAATCAATATCAATATCTATTAATAACTATCGAGAAGTCCTCTTAAAGTTTCATTTTGAGTTATTTGTAATCAGTTTTACTCGACTTAGAGGCGTCAAACATTTTATGACGAGTGGATCAATAAATATTATTTTTACTTCCCTTCCGTTCCAGCTTATTTCCATCTCAGGAATACATATGCTGACAGTTGCAGACGCGCACAGCAAAGGAAATACGTCATCGGAAAAACGGTCAATGCGCGCTCAGGATACCTCAAAAATGGTATTTCCGTCGAAATTTCTGAGTTGTTATTTTTTTCTGAACGGGATAATATTCCATAAAGGGCCCATGGAGTATTTGGGAGTATATACTTCAAAAAACTGTGTCCTCGTGTGTGTGTCTGTGCGTTTGTGTGTTTCTTTGCAAGGATATCTGACTGAGGATGGATTGAGAGTCGATTTTATCGAAGTTATGTTGGAAATGGAAGTTAAGAATTAGCAGCATTAAAGGTTTCTCTTGGTAAATTGACGATTTTTTCTCGTTCAACATTGCTTTTAGTTTCCGAAAGTTGAAAAATGACTCTCAGTAGGTAAAAAGAAATATATTCTTCAGTTTCAGTGCGTTCATGCTCGAATATTCAAGTTTGTCCGATATCCTGACGAATTTAGCTACTGAAGTGGAGAGAAACTTGTTCATTCATTCTTAATTTTTTTTTACAAATCATTTAGGACTATATTTTTTCACTTACTGTGACCAAAAGTTACGAGAAAACCTCTTGAGATATTATTTATTTCGTTCAGTTACATTTCTGCGATTGGCAAGTGAAAGGAAACTAGATTTCATAAATTAATGCTTAATAATGTGCAAGTACTTCGGGCTAAGATTTTTCTTGAACTAGATGCTTTGGGAAGTTCTCGAGTAAAAAATTGGCGTTACATTTTTTGATAAATATTCTTGAGAAAAAAAGGGATGAACCTTTAATATCCCAGAATATATAGAGGTCGCTATGAGGCGGGGTTGATGAATTAAAGCCGGAATTAAAATAAAATATTTCGCACCTTTATTTGATTCGCATTACACGTGATGCATTGGGCTGGAAGATTTCCCTGTGGGGATGGCGAGCAGTTTCAACCTTGCGTGTCAACGCTGGAATTAAAAGGATGAAAAACGGTTTCCGATTGTACAGGGGTAAACGAAGTTGTGGTATCAGTTTACTGATGCAACCATAAATTACACTATATTTTACCAAGTAATTAACGATTTTTACGTAGTATATTTTCTTATTTTTTTAAACAATTCCCGCTCCGTGTCATATAAATGCCTCTGTGTGTTGTTTCCGCGGCAATTTGTCCAATCTTTGCGGTTTTTAACGCGGGCCCGAAATTGGTGCGTTATTTAAAATGAAATGTGCAAGTCGTGATCTCCATCGCCTCATGTCGTTCATGTCGTCGTCTACGTTATATTCCGGATTCCACGGTTGATTACCTTTTACGATTTTCACGGAATCGCATCCTCATTTGAGCAGGGATTCGGTGGACATGCTCTTGAGCATTCGAAATACGAATGCGAATTTTTTTTTAATATTAGAATTATTTTTAGCCGTCAACCTCCAGTTTTGGTTAATCGACGGCCTTCCGTATAGGCATCGGTTTGACGGGCGAGGGTTAAACCAATTTTGTACTGAGCCGTATCCACGGTAATAATTAGCCCTTGGTGTTGGTTTTAATGGTTAGAGGGCAGAGGTCCACCAATACTAAGCAATAAGGTGTGTGTATTCCGCACTATTTCAGGGTAATGGGGCTTGTCCCTTTACATACATAGTCCATAATGAACGCAATGCGTATGCTTTTATTGTGACACGACTATCCATGGCAGTGAAGTAAAATTGGTAGGAAAATGTGGTGGAGGGTCTGTCATACTAATTCAGCCGATCGCCAGTTTGCCCCGAGCAGTCTGAGTGGAAAGACGTGCCTCCGCGTGAAGTGTGTTTTTTGATTTTGTAATATGGCGCACGACACGGTCAAGCCCCGCCATGAAAATGCCCCAGCCACACGTCCTTCATTGTTACCAACTCCCTGGCTCGGAGCACCCCGGTGGTCCCCCAGCCCCCTTTTCTTTGTTTCCCCGACCGTTACTCAACGTTCCTGATAGGCATTCCCGTCGAGTAGTTTCAGTTTATCTTCCAGGTGTGGCAGACATCTTCGCAAGTGTATTATTGATGCAGGAAGGAGAGTATTTTGAAGAATTTCAAGCATTTGTGCAAGTACGTAAATCAGTAAATCTATTTTTTCCAGAGAATTCGCATTACCTTTATAGTTTACCCTGTATGTCGCTATTCGACGTTTCATGCAGTTGTTGTTGCCGAAATCTCACACCGCTTGGACTCTTGTTTGCGACATTCCGAAGTAATTTCCATGGATTTGAACCCGGACTTTCATTAATTAACCTCGTATTGAAAGGGACTTTTTTCTATTTCTTAAGATAAAATCCATCTTTAGAAGACACCAAAATTTCTTAATACATCCAACAAAGTTTTACCACTGTCTTAAAGGTTATCACGAAAGAATCATTCCAGGCGGCATTCGAAATCTGGAAAAAGCATTGGGAGCGTTTTAGTGGCAGCCAAGAGTTTTGTTTTCGAGGTGATATGCATATTTAAAGGTAACTAATGATATCAATTATTCATTCAAACGGTCTAACATTTTTTGGAGAGGCCCTGTATGGTGTGAAAAAATTAAAATTGTTGAAACATTAAAAAATAAGGAATGAAGCAGAGAAGGATGTACGAGGCCTGTCGAAAATGTTTCCGACTTTGACCTTTTCCCGGGCGCAGCAGTGGTGCTAGCGTGGCACCACTGTGCACAGTGGAAGGGGAAAGCGTATTGCGCATGCTTGATCTTTTCCTCCGCCTTCGAGTGAGCCGACGATTAAGGAAGGCGCTATCATGCGTGTGGCATACGGAGAGGCAGTATCAGCGTGCGGTGCGGAATACGAGCACGCATGATAGGAAGGGCTAATATTGGGAAAACGTTACAATTGGCGCTCAAACGCAAATTTAAATGAAGGTGTGACAGTAAGGGGTAACTCTTTTGAATGGAATGAAGGAAGGCAGGGAGTATGTGTAAATGAAGATGTGTGCTGTGGTAAGGAGCGTTAGTGAATTTAGTGTATTTCAAAGCGAGTCTGAGAAGAGAAGCAGCGTTTATGTCATGCTTCGTCAAAAAATGTACTTGACCAGTGAAATAGCGTTAATAATAATAGTTGTGACGGAGCATTGACCAGCGCGAAGGACGTAGAACCAATATGGATGGAATTTGGGAGTAGTTGTACGCTCGGCGGGATCCAGCCGTTCTCTTTGCAGGGGCGGCAGGGCGTGTGGTTTTTCCGTTTCATTTAGGATAGGTTAGGGGGATATGTTTTGGAAGGGGCGAGAGCGAAGGGAGAAGGGTAGGATTGAAGGGGGGAAAGGGGCGACTTTCAGTTTTTTTCTCGCACCCCCCCACCCATCCTCCTGCCGTCGGATGGCCGTATGTCACGTGACGTCCGGCGCTATAACACGGCCAACGGCACCAGGTGCTCCCCCTTTGCGGCGCTCTAACGTATCGAGGAACGAATGGCTCCAGACGTTTTGAGATGTGAGGGATGGGGAGATGGGGGGAGGGCTATCGCAGAGATGGAAATGCCGACACGAGATGGGATCCCCTGGCGCTGATGGATGGCGGGCGACTGACCCTCCCCGACGGCCGGGAGGGGAACGCCGGCGGCCGCAGAGCCACGGAATGCATCCTCGGGCACGGTACACTACCTCGGCCCTTTTCGTTTATTGCCTATCGCATGCATTCCGGAGATTACAACTCTCTGGCACGCCTGTCTACATCCGCCTAAGTTATCTACATCTTCGTCTTACTCTGCAATCCTACGCGAGGGCGTGTAATAGGGGGTTTTTTGGCAATAGGGTTTGCAGCAATTATTGATTTTTGCCTTGGACAACATTTTAATTTTAGGGAAATACGAATTGTCTTACGTGAAATTTGCTATTGTGGCTGCGAAGAGTGCGGAAGTGTTTCTAGTAAGGGATGATTGCCCGGAGGTCAATTTCTCTCAACATCCCCTGCAGTCTCGCTTGAAAATGTATGCGGAGCTGAATGCCCTTTGTCACCGTTAACTACGGATTATTTGTATGCAGTCTTTTATATATTTTCCTATCCCTGTTCTTCATATCAATTTCTTTATGGATGAATACATCCTTATAATTTAAACAGAGAAGAAAATTAATAAAAATTGATAAAACATACAAAAACATATATTTATTTTTTTTATTGGTTCGCGGTAGTCACCCCCCGGCGGTGGGTGTTGGGACACCACCCGTAATTTAGAAAGGAAAAATAAACCACATGCAAAAACCACAAATTCATGCATACACAAAAAACATGCCATACATTCATGCAAGAACACTTACACCCCACACATGCAAGCTCTCAAACTACCAACTAACATACACATGCACCTGAAAGTATACCTAACATCTTGGCAAATTTTTAAATTTGTTCCGACTTGTAAATTCAATGTTTTTAATATTTCTAAAGGGACTTCGGTTTCTTGCTATTATGATTTGAGATTGTTTGGGGATAGAATGAGTATTTGTATCTATCTGTACTGGAATCTATCTCCCTTATTTTATCTTTGTGGTCTGGTCTACCTAGTGTGGGGCCATTATAATTTCTTCAAAACTCGTTTGTTCTGAACCTTTCTAAAAGTCTAAGCCTCGCTTGTTCTCTCCGTACTTTAAGTGGTTCCCAGCCTAATTCTCCTAAGAGACCTGTCACACTTGTGTTCTTATCATAACAATTTTTAACGAATCTAGCGGATTTTCTCTGGACTTTATCTGTTTTTTTTCCAAATTTTCTCCCAAGGATCCAAAATAATTGTGGCATATTCCAAATGAGGTCTAACTAGAGCAAAATAACACCTCTTTTTAACTTTTTCATTGCATTTCCCCAGCACCCGTTTTTTGAAGCCGAGTTTCTTTAAAGCTTACCCGCATATTGTCCAAATATTCTCCCCATGAAAGGCGTGGTGTTAGAACAACCCCCAAATATTTAACTTGAGTGGCCGTAGTCAGTAATGAACCCTCTATTTCGTAGTCTATATCCTGTTCGTGGCTTCCTTTGTTCCAAAATTTTAAAACTGCGCATTTATCTATATTAAATGTTAATCCCCATTAATTGCACCATTCTGAGATATTTTCTAGTCTCTAGAGAGTAGCTCGCGATCTAGTTGGCACTTTATTTCCCTGTATACCACTGCGTTGTCAGCAAATAACCTCAGATTGCTACCAACGTGTGTGCTTAAGTCATTAATGTATATTAAGAACAGAATGGGCCCTATTACACTTCCCTGGGGGACGCCCGATGTTACACATCTATCCGTTGAGCACAACCCATCAATGACTACTATTTGTTTGCAATTTGACAAGAAGTCTTTAATCCAATTAATTTTTTTTTCATTGAATCCATAGTATTTAAGTTTATGTAGCAGTTAATTGTTAGGGACTTTGTCGAAGGCTTTTTTGAAATCCAGGAATACTGCATCGACTTGTGTGTTGTTTTCTCCCGATCTAAGTATATCGTGAATGAAGAGACCAAGTTGTGTTTCGCAAGATCTGCTTTTCCTAAATCCGTGCTGGTTGTGGATTACTATTTTCCTACTATCAAGAAATCTCATAATGTCAGTGACAATATTGTGTTCTAATATTTTACAAGAGATCGATGTTAAAGAGATGGGTCGGTAATTGGTTGGTTTATCCCTATTACCGCCTTTATAGATGGGAGTTATATAGGCTAGCTTCAAGTCGCCAGGCACAGAGTCTTCTTCTATCGATTTTAGGAAAACAATATGTAAAAACGGGGCAATGACTGAAGCTAATTCCTTAATATTCTATCAGATATTTCTTCCGGACCAGGTGCCTTGGGTGCTTTGATACAACGGAGCAGATGTACTATTCCCTGCTTGGTCAGTTTAAGATCGCTCATTTGTTCCCCGGGTGGGTGTGGAGGATTGTTTGGTGCGTATGTTTTTATTTTAGGCGCTCTGAAAAAATGGTTAAATATATTTCCCTTTTTCACGCGATCTGTAATGATTTCTCTAATCTCTATCCTTTTGCTCATGGTCCTGAGAACAACTTTAGCTCTGTGGGATATCAAACTTATTTTCTGTATACCTGTTTCATGCATACCTGCGTCTTTAAATACTCATATATGTTGACATATTGCCACAATCATGTAATTATCGTATACCTTGTGGTGCTGAATACTGGGTAAAAATATATATGCGACGCTTTTTATTCGTTCATAACAAGTTTTTCAAAAAACGTGTAGAGCTTTCCGTTTTAGCAATCCTCATTATTTAAGAAAAGACGTGATCGTTTGCCTGATTCCAATTTCTAGATGAGTTTTCAAGGTAAGATCTTGACATGGCAAAATATGGTCTCCTTACTCATTTCTCATTCGTGTATTTCCTCATAATTCATTCATGGAAGCAAAATTTGTTAAATTCAGTTCAGCATGTGTTCTTTACACACGCGTCCCTCTATCAGGGTCAATTTTAGCATGGCTTTCAAACTCTCAGTGATCGTTTGTGATCACCTCGCCTCGATGAAGCGAGGGTCATGCTCACATTGCATGTGTGTACGCTAAGCTATATTCTTGGTCACGCGATGTAATAGATGCGTGGATAAGGTAATCGTTTCTTTTGGAATATCAAGATTATAATCTGATACAAATAACTTTAGATGTCCATGGCCTTCATGCTCGAGAATGAAAACCATCTCTTAATTTAGTGAAGCTCTTTTATAAGCCTTATGAATCCCCTTCCATCGTGCAGCTAAAGTGAGTTATGATATTGAATCATCGTGATCAGTGTCGAGATTACTGTGGTTCAGCTCTCCCTATTCATGTGGAACCCAACAATTCATTCATTTAATTTCCGTAATTGGGCGCATGTGATCGCCAGAGCATTGCAAACACCTCCTCTCCTCCTTCTCTAATTCCTAATAAGTGCTTACATTTCGAAATGAAGAATGCTTCACTAATTTGACAGCTGGATTTTAATTTTAGTGAATTTACGTTTGCCCAACAGATGCCATTTTGAGAAATGCGTGCATGGTGCAATATTTAGAAGGATATCAAACTCCTTCGGGAAACTATGGGCATATGTCTAGAAATAATTCGAAGTAATGGACGTTTCGACGGTGACTGAGGAATTCATCACCGACTAGAGTTCTTAAATTGTAAAACTAATGCTTGCATTAGCTCCATTTAGCAGAAAATTATTTTTTCTAAAAATATATATTTAAATGATTTCAGAACGCACAGTACACACTGTACGAATTACATTTTTTATCCACATGTCCATGTAGCAATTACGAAAGAGAGAGAGACTTATTGACGTAGTATATTTGGTCAAGGGCCTTATGACGTCACGGATGAGGAGCGGTTTTTAGCGATCTTAAATTTAATTTAACATTTGAATTCCAATTTCTCGTCTACAAAGTCAAAATGTCAAAAAAATCATTTACATACAGGTATGCTACTTGACTTGAAATTCTCATGATTAGCGTTAAAGCGCTTTCAACTGTTTGGATGAAAAGCATATTGATTGGTGGTGGAATGTTGAAGACTGTGATAGAGGGAAGAATGTTCAGCAAACGAGGAAAGAACAGGAATAGGATGGGGATGTTGGACGGGATGAAGGAAGTACACGGAGATGAAGATGTTCTTATTGTAGAATAGGTTGCTGGATTACGTTTTGTTCGGACATTTTCATTTGGCAGTCTTGTCCATCGAAAACCTACCTTAACCGGTGAACTACCTAATAATTATTATGCAGTCCACCTAGGAGTTATTTATTTGTTAGTTTTGTCCATCCAAAAACTACCCTAAATGGTATAATACCTAATATTTAAAGCAATAAATTTTAAAAACAATTATATCTTATCGCGTATGTGTACGATGTACGAGTGGGTACGAGTAAATATGGTTATCATGCATGCTAATTCCTTAGTATGATACTGTCAAATTAATAAATAACGGGGAATGCGGAATGGTACTTAATTGAGGGAGGAAGTTGGGTCGTGGGATGGGTAGGTATACTTCGCCTCGCAGGCCTCAGGGAGCTCCTTGAAGCATCTCACAGCGACACCGCGCCCACGACTCACTTGCTAAATGTGAGAAGTAGCGACCCATGCAATCCGCCCCTGAATCCCCCGTCCCCGGGGGTCTTCGGCTGACTGGTGACTCCCTCTCCCTCGGGAAATTCCCGTTCGCTTCCCCCATGTGTACCCATTCGCCTCTATTTCGTCCCCGCACACGTCATATCCAGCCAGCCGGCGCAAGAGATGCCTAGCGCTGGAACCACTGGCCATTATGTAATGGAGGGCGCACATTAATTGATCTCAAAAGGAAGAGCCCTTCGCGTCAGGCTTTTGAAATTGCAAGCGTTTAAGCGCCAAACTGAGATTCCAACGGCGGTCTCGTCAACGAAGCATCGACTATTCTAGTTAGCTTTTCAACGTGGCAATTGGGTTTAATTATTCACTGCTTTTGTGCCAGAGGTTGAATGTCGTGTTCCCCCTTTTAAATATAATTTGAAAACTTGACACCTTCGCAACCTGAGTAATTTGCATTGCACTTTCTTCTCTTAGCCGGTCATACTTATATTATTTTTTTGAGTAGTAACTTTCCCCTTACTTGTCACTTTCTCCTGACCTCCCACCCTTAAATAACCCCAGTGCTAATCAAATTGACTGTCTCGGCCATTTCGTTTTCCTTAAATCCTCAGTTGCTAAGCATAATCGGTATGGACTTCCACACGGCATCAACTGTCAACTAAAATATGTCCGCACACTCATTCTGCGTCTATTTTGTCTCAACTTTCGCTTCTTTTTACTCTTGAAAGTTCACTGCCGTACACTGCGCTTATTTTAGTCGTGAGTCAACTCCGATCCCCTTTTCATTTCAAAGTCAATCGGAAATATTGACCTTGCACAGTAGCGTTACTCCAGTGACTGATCGATGGGGGGGCTGCTGTATGTCAGTGAGGCCGACGGGCCGCAGCGGCGGGACCGATTCTCGGGCGTTGATTGATTCTCGCTCGCGACTCGTTCGCCTCACACTCGCGGGGTGGCGGCGAAGGGGGGGGAAGGGGGGGGGCGAAGTTGGGTGTACTGGGCAGGAATGAGTAATGGGGGGCGTGTGTTGCAGGCGGTGGTCGCGCGGTATTTAAGGGTGGGGCGGGAGTGGGCGCCGCGGGGATGGGTGCGCCCTCATTGGATGCGGTGGTGTGCGTGGCCGTGCATCCAGTCGGAACCGCTGGTGCTGGTGCACTGCGTTGTGAGTGTGTGTGTGTTCCCGTCTGTGCGTGATGCGCCGTCTCTCTTGGGCGGGCGGGGAAGGGGGGGCTTGCGGGAAGCAGGAAGCCTTTTACTCCTTGGGAAACGGTTTCGCGTCTGCCCCCTCCCCCACACCCTCGCACACCCCTTCCGGTGTGTCAGCGGGTGATCCCACGCCCGGCATGCACTTCCCAAATTACACGCCACTCGTAGCTGAGGCACTTTCAGAGAATACTGACATCAGAAGATGGTCGCATCCGTAGATACAAATGGCTTCGCAAGTAAAGAACGTTGGGGAATTAATTATTAGTTGAAAACATAGCTAGCACACCACATAGCTACGCTACTAGCCGCGTCAAAACTGATGATTCATTTCATTCAAGCCTCTCCACTAATTACTGGCAGTCCCTGCGGTCCCTAGGTCTTTTAATGATCGATCCTGAAGTAGTGACTATTCTCTTCCATTGTGTTCGCGTGCCTACGCCGTTGTTTGTCCAGCAATATTTTCTTCAGTTCTTCGTAACATATAACTATCTATAGCAAATTTATCTTAAAAATGTATTGAGAAATAAAACTAATTATAAGATGAAATGTGTGTACTCTGCTCTTTCTTGATTTAGAAATAAATACCGGGTGAATTACTTGATGAACACGCTCCATCCAATTTCCTGCGCAACGGTATTGCACGGTCCATCGGATGTAATTATTTCGTCGCGCACAAACGTTTTCCATATTATCTGCTCAGGTGTATGATTATTCTTTTTGGAACCCAAGGGAGAAATGTCGGCATTTCCGAGTAGGGCTACAGTTATTCCAAGGAAAGGTCAAACAGGGCTCCCGTCTCGGAATGAGCCTCGGCTAAATAGTGACAACTACCAACAGACATTGCCTAATCCTTCTCCGACGTCTTACCCTTTTTCTTCCTTAAAATTTCCAAGAAACTCGTTTTCTCTCCTGTCCAACCTATTTGCCCAGAACTCTTAGGTGCCCTACTGCTTGCTATTGACGGCTTCACCTCAACTTACGGAACCACGAAACGCAATGGCGGAAGCGTCAACGCCTCGGAAAAACTTCCATTTGCAATGAACAAGTTGAAATTAAGTAACCCGCCCTACTTCACTGAGAACCTAGTGGATTCTCCCCACCAAAGACGGACGTTCATTGTTTCGCATGAAGCACGCGCCTGCCTACGGCGGGAAGACTGGGGAGACATATTGAAAGTCCTCAAGTGTGCATTTATACGCGTACCGTAAAAGATGCGGCCATTTCCATCTTCGGTTAGCGTTTCTTAAAAAAGCAGCGAACTAACGACTTCACTCGAATGAATTGGCAAATGGGAAAGGAGAGGATGGACCAAAACTTCATCCTTTGAAACCTTGGCACGGGTGCAGCTACCGAGGAAAAATGTCTTAGATCCTGGCACCTTGGAAACAAATAGGCAGTAGATATTCCACGGTGCCTTGTAATTGGTCCACTGCCGGAAACATTTGGAAACGTTTAAACGCATAAGTTCAACGGGGTGATTCCTTCGTTAGGTAATCGCACAAACAGGGTCAAATATAAAAGTAATGCGCATTATCTGGGAAAAATAGATTTATTGATCGTACTTGTACAAATGCTTGATAATTCTTCAAAATACTCTTTCTCCCTGCATCAATAATGCACTTGCGGAGACGTGTCTGCCACGCCTGGAAGGCACCCTGAAACTCCTCTCGGCGAGAAATGTCTCTCCCAGGAACGTGGAGGAACATGCTTTTGGATGTTTTCCACGCTCCCCCAATGCTTTCCTTTTAGGTATCTCCCTTTCAGTCGTGGAAACAAAAAAGAGTCGCACGGAGCCAGGTGAGGACTGTTAAGGGGCTGGGGGACCATCGGGGTGCTACGGTCCGGGAAGTTGGTAACGATAAAGGACGTGTGACTAAGGACATCGCCATGGTGGGGCTTTACCGTGTATTTTCCGTGTCAAAGCTGAAAAACACACTTCGCGCGGAGACACGTCTTTCCTTTCAGACTGCTCGGAGCAAACTGGCGACCGGCTGCATCACAAGGGTAGACCCCTACCGAATTTTCCTACCAATTTTACTTCACTGCCATGGATAGTCGCGTCACAATAAAATCACACGATCGGACATTGAGGGATCCGGGTTCGATTTCCTGTCAAGCCGAATGATATTTACACTCTGAAATAGTTCCATTGGATTCATGAATATATGTATTTTAGTTTATAATTCGAACGGAACAGCATTATTGTGCAATACAATCTTTCTATGCAAATCTTTTAGTCACGAATACTTGAATGGTTAAATAGTCAAATACCATTGTCACATCTAGTCTTCTAATTAGCTAAAAACCTATTATTTTGAGCCGTGATTCAAATCTCTTTGAATGCCCTTCACTTTCCGCTTAAGGTTTCAAAGACCGGAAGGGAAGTCCGACGAGAGTACGTTGTGCTTTCTTCCCATTCCCCTTCCTCTCCTAGCCGAGAGGAAAATGAGTTGTATTTTTTTCACACGCATTAAACCGTAGAATGGGAAAATAAAAACATCTCCATGGACCGCGTACCTAGTCTCGCGTCCCTCGCCGAACGGCGAGAGTGAAAGGGGCTTTTAAACAAGGGGGCGGTGTCAGTCAGGGGCGGAGGTTGGGGGAGGGGATTGATCGTCGACTCGAATGGACGTGAGGGGGGGGCCGCCGGCCGGCCCCCGAGCATTCGCTGCGCCCTGACGTCACGGAAACAAGTGAATCCCGGCCCCATCGCCCTGCCCGCCCGCGCCTTTTGGACGATTGGCTCCGTGCTGGTTCCGAAGGGGCGGCGTGTGCAGGTGGGGGGGAAGGTGGGGTAAGGGGTGGAGCCGCGCTTGAATGCAGACTTCGAATGGCATTGTGTACGCGTGTGGGGCGCACGAAACCGCAGCGGCCCGCCATTGTGCGCGGCCCATCTTTTGCTGTCACACGCACGAGCCACTCCCTCGCCCCTTCCCTCGCCCCCTCTCTACCTCGGGGCCGCTCGGAGTTTCCCTCTCTTTGTTGGAAACGCGGAAAAACAACAACCCGAGAGTGTGCCAGTCCTCCCTCCCATTTACATTCCGCGCTCTCAATTTTATCGCTGCCGCGGTGGAGAGGCCAGATTATATTTTCCTCTCTCTTTATTTCACCTCTTTTTGTTTTTATATTTTTATGTATCTTTTTGCCGGTGCGGAATCGTTTTTCGCTGTGGATAGTTCCGCGCTTTTATTTACCCACCGGAGGGCTCTGTCACGCTCCCCTCTCTCACTCCCCCTCTCCCTCCCCTCCTTCCCACTCTCCTCCCTCGAGATTTTTACGAAGGGCTTGCTTTCGCATCGCCAAATGTCTCAGCCGGAACCTTCGCTCCCGGTCCTTTTATTTCGTAAGAAAATCTTTTTTCAAACTAACTGTTCCTTTTGAATATGTATTTTGAGGGTCCGAACATATTTCGCCCGGCGGCGAAGGGAACAGGTAGCGTTAAATGCCGTCCATAACTGAACTCTGATTTAACCTGCAAATCCTGTTCGTAATCGCATTCCCTTTAGTTACGTCGTTCTCTTTCGCTCCGGCGAAGCTTTGGAACCGGAATCAATAAAGCAATTGTTCGATGAAAACGCGACTCTAACAATATATAAAAGAAAATGAATGCGAATTGCGAAGTTGATTAAAAATAAAAGCGAAAATGATCTGCCGGCTTCCTTTGAGACGGGTTTTTTCAGACCTGCCCGCTAATCGCTTCTCTCTCTTTGAGCACGAAACTATGTTGGGCTGCGTAATAGTATAAATAATTTTTCTGTGGTAAAAATTGGAAGGCGGGCCACTGTTTCGCCGAACAGATTGGGCTTGACCGAGTCGCAGGAAGGAAGGGGTACTTGTCACAGGGATGTGTGTATTCAAGTCAACAAGTCACAAAGGGAACCATGGACAAGCATTGGTCCTGTATTTTCACTGCTCGCTCAATCGACACGAAAAGCAACGCAATATATGGTAAAATGACGGCTAAATCCCCAAAGGAGGGATTTGGTCAACCGGACCGAGTACCGTGAAAAAAAGAGGCTTCGCGATGCTAGCTGGCAATGGGTCTCTGTAATCACGCTTTGAAATCGAAATTTCGTGCTGGTAAAATTCAAACTTTTAATTGCGATTAAAATTAACCCCCAAAAGAGCATTTTCCCCATTCAAAAATAACATTACATTGGTTAATTATTGACTTCACGAAATGGCTTGTTGGGCTGAGGTTCTCGGGTTAGGGATTATGGATTGCAAGCGTCTCTTTCATCGGCCATAGTAATAAATTTAATGAAAGTGAATGATAATATATATTCGAGGCATAAAGGAGTTATTAGCAGTAGTAAATTTGAATGGAATTAAGTGTGCACGAGGGTCTATACCTGTTGGTTCCCGTCTATTAATAAAATTCCTGTGCGGTTGGATGTTATTGAATCCAATAGCCACACTGTTCCATGAACAGGGTTAGAGGCTGCATGTGGGATGAGAAATTGATGATGCAAGTCTTAACCGAAGTTCGAGCGTCAATTATCGTAATCTATTTCTTGGTGCTACCGTCCGTCATTCATTCTTTGCCATGCTGCGGGATGTGCTCCATTCGGGCTGAGTGTTGGCATGGTCGCTTGAAAATACGAGATACTAATAGTTTCGGTCAGTGATTTTTTCATATTGTTGCGCTAGATTTTTTCTCCCTTTTTCTTTTCATGCCTTCATAATTCCTTTCGCTTTTATCATGTGTCGAGCGACCCGGCATTACTACCTTGTTTCTGTGAAGAATTGCCCAATGTCTAATTTGCTGCCTTCCTTGAAATATTTACGGTATGCAGTTTTTTCGATGGTTTTATGAATACATGTTTTTTTCTTATGACGCGGAAATTAGAAGAGCAGTAACGCCGAATAACCATTAATTGTTATCATCTGTTTGTGTAAATCCAATAAATCCTGCCATGATTTCTTCCCGCAGATGGTGTGTTATGTGGAAATGGAAGAACGAAGCCATAGATGTGATTTGAACGATAATAATTTCTAAAAAGACGTCAATTAATATTATTCGTTTTATTATGATGAATGTGCGCGGGGTGACTTAAACTGGGTTCCAAATACGTCTTGTGAGGTTACCTTATTATTTTATTTTATTATTTTCTTTTATTATTTTATTATTGATTAATGCCAACAACCCTGGCGCACAAAGGTCCAGTAGTAGTCCTCATCCGACTCGAGGAAATTTTTCACTCGACATCTCGGCGATGTAAATCCCTGAGGACTCTTCCGTTGAAAATGACATTTGAAATGCTGATAGAGGAGAACTGGTAGGACACTATTTCCAAAATGTGTGTGGGAAATGTAATTTTTCAGGCGTTGAGGTTTGGCGTGATCAATAAAAATGTGCGAAAATGATGCCTTAGAAGCTCCCAGGACAGACGAACGACACGGACAGTACTGGCGAGGATTAAGGGAGATTTCGTACTTCAGTCGGTGCAGGCGCAATATTGAAAATCACGAGCGAAGCAGCGGGACCCCTCGAAAACGGCGTGCCTCGCTCGAGGGCCGGGAAACGTGACTCGGGCTGGATTTGGCTCCCGCTCCGATTGCAGGACCAAGCCCGAGTCGTCGAGATCTTCTTGGTGTCCTCGGCCCAACGACGGGGCGGGACGGGCCCCCGCGTCGCACCCCGTGGCCCGGAAGTTGTCGACGGAAGGAGCGTGTGTCGGTGACGGGGGGTCCAATTCGCGCGTCCCTATCCGCATCCCCCCCCACTCACACCGTCCTTGGGGTGCACGGTGTCGATCGACGCACCACGAGGGGGAGATGGGACGGTGTAATCCCTCCCCTTCGGTGCGGGGATGCTCCATTGCATCGCAGGCATCGCACCCCACCCCAATTGTTTTTCCATCTCATTTTAAAATGAATGTCGGAGAAGGGCGCCTCCGAGCATTTAATTTTCCCGAGCGAAATACAAAAAAAGCGAAAACAAATGCAGGAAATGAAATTGATTCGACGCCGTAGTGTATTTGTTTATTCTCCCTCGCTAACCCCTCCTCCCAATTCTTTCTCAATTGTGCACGCATTCAAAAATCTCATCCTTCTTATTATTATACATGTCATTTTTTCGCCAGTGGGTTCGCTGCGTGAGTGAGGGTGGGGAGGAGGCGCCGGAGATGGCCGGTGGTTTTTTTTGTGAGCGCACGCGTGTACGGAAGCGTCTCGGTACATATTTACTCGCAGTCGCGCATGTTTTCCAGTTTTCAATCTCCAATCTCTCTCCCCTCATTCCTCCCTCCCTCCCCCACCCCCCTTCGCACCACACCCACACCGAGGACGCCGCACCACCACCGCCGACGCCGCGGTGGTGGTGGTGCGGGGATTCCGGATGTGTTTCCGAGCGACAACCGCCGCTCACAGATCCGTTCGCCTCTTCTGTATTTTTTTCCCGTTCTCCCCTAACAGAGTGCGTGCATTCACGTGTGCGTGCGTGCGCCCGCGGGGCGTTTGTGCCGCCGATATCGAGCGCCCGGCGGTGCGTGCGTTTGTGAGTGCGCGTCGACTGCGAGCGGCGTGATGGTGCGGCGGTGGCGGTGGACGGGTCGCCCCGGGTGACGCGGCGTGGTTCTTCGAGGGTGTCGCAATTGGGGATCGGGTCCGAGGTCTCCGCCGCCCCTCCCTCGTCCTCTCGGGGCGAGTTCCACGCTCCAGGGCCGAGGCGGAAAGCCCATCTACATCCATGATACTAGGGTGCGCGGCGGGAGATGCTCCCGCACCGAGCGTGTATCATCTAAATTTTTAAATATTGGTGACCTGCGGCGGATGGAAGTCTGCCAGTCGAGGCAGGAACCCATGGTAGTAGGCGCCATTACTTTTACGAGTCTCACCTCACGTGACCCAATCCAAATATTACACAAACGATTATATACTAAAAAACGATACGATAAAACAAACAATGATTCAGCTTCCATTTATTCCTTCTTCCGATTGTGGGTTTGCTGTTCAGCCATTATTCTGTTGGTAGTTTCAAGATTATTTGCGTAAAATGCTATCCTTGAGTGTCATGTCCTATGATACAAAGCTGGATTTTCACCTACATCTACATAGTTCACGGCAAGCCGTCACAAGGACGTGTGGCGGGGGGTGATCGGTCAACAGCCATTCTACCTATATTCCGTCTATTTCCTCATGCACCAGGCAGCTAGTGATCCAAACAAAAACCACGCGGAAAGGGGTGACCGAACACCAATTAAACAACACGCCTACATATATTACGAGTATTGCAGGGTTAGGAGCTATTTCCTATGCCTACACAAAGAGGACAAGAAAATACATTAAAATGGGGCAGGCATGAATGGATTTACGACACTTATTACCGATTATTATTCTACGGATTCCGGACGGACAATTCACCAATACGAGGTAATACACTTAATATAAGTACATTCGCCTACACCCCACCTGGCACAAGGGCGTACGGCGGGGGGGCGTGTGGACACCAGACTTGGAGAGTATTCAGTGGGAATTTAAACTTCTACTTTTCCCCTATTTTCGACAACCTGTACCTATTACTTTCTTAGGTGCTCCCCCTTTTATTGCTGTCGCGAAAAGTGCGCGGGAAGAACGAATACCTGAATCTATCAGTTCGACTGTCTACATCTCTAATTTGGTGACATCTTGCCAGTGTAATCTGGGGTTATTATTATATCTCCAATGTCGGAAGCAAAACCACACGCTTTATATATATATATATATTTAATAAGTTTAATCCGGCCCTGAGTCCTTACTAATCCAAAGGTTCCCACCCCAGATTCTGTATTAAATGTATGACGAGGCTTTGCGTTCTTTGATACGAGTTTTTTCCGAACCTATCGCTCTTTCTGTGCACCCTATTCTAATTTGTAATCATTTTTTTTTAATGGATTCCAAACGCTCGCCGCATACTCAATGCAAGGTCTTACTTAAAGCAAATAGCACTTTTCCTTCACTTTTTCGTTACTACACCTTGCCACCATACGTTTGACGTATGCCAGCTTTCTTGGCGGCCCTCCACAAATTTTAGACTACTGCAAACACTTTGAACTAATTGAAAGACCTGTTTTTCTATGCCTATCTCTTCGTCATTCTCTTATGCCTCTCGCTTTGTGATAGTAACGGTTATCCTCGACATTCCCGCGACCTCCGCCCGCCTCCCCCCCTTTGGTTACCGAGCCCATGTGCCATGCTCGTGATTCCTCATCACCCTCCCTTGATTTTCATTTCTCGTCTTCCAAAATACTTTTCTCATTCCCTCCAGCCACCGTCGCCCCTCATTCCCTTTTTCATCAGTCGACATTTGGAAGCTCCCGACCATGGCGGCGATATAATGCATTTGAAATACACAGGCCTGACGATGAGAAAAACAGAAATACTAAATAAACGCTCGGAAACTTTTTTTATAGTTTTCAGTTTTCCAAGGGGCCTTCATCGGTGTGGGAATACCAAACGAAATGCGAAACCTAAGAAAGGGAAATAGTGATGTCAGTGCTATTTACCAAAGTCGGCCTGTTCAAGATAGGGTTCGTTTTTATTTCGTCTTTGCGTTTAAGAGCGAAGTCGTATTTTATTTTGTTTGGTCTATGGGTATGTGGAGCTGATTTAATATGACTTATAATACTGTAGCCATGGTGGGAATTTATTAAATTTCAGTGTGAAAATTAAATATTTTACAGCTCAGATTTCAAACACTTTATTTTTATTTGCTTCAAAATATTACGCTTGAATCACTATGCTGAATCCGTAGCTGAAAGTATTTGTTTCAAACTGTGCAACACCGAAGTAATATAAAGATATATATATATATATATATATATATATATATATATATAAAACCATAAACACCAACCAACAACAGTAATCAACCCGAAGGTCGGTTTGGTATGGGTGATGGTAGAGTTCACCCAGTACTAAGCCTGACGGCGTGTGAAATTAATACATCAAGGGGGGCCATTTCCCTGTGCCGGTTTTCCAGGGTTTTCCTGGTACCCGAAAAATCGCATAGCTTGGGAGCTGCGGGTGCCCAGAGACTTGCCCGGGAATCGAAACCGGGACCCTCCGGTCAGTAATCCCACGCTCTACCCCGGACTACCGCGACCCACAAACACACCCAAAAATATATATGCATACATATATATATATATATATATATATATATATATATATATATATATATATATATATATATATATATATATATATGTATATATAAACGTATATATATGTATGCATATATATGTTTTTATATATATATAAAATATCTTCGAAATGGAACGCTCTTCGGCGACACACAAATATATAAAAACACAGATGTAGATTTTTAGAATATAGAGACACAAAGAAAGGACACTCACAATTTGTTATTTTACGTTTCGACAGCACGGCTGTCGTCTTCAGAATGGCGTTCTCGGGGAAGAGCGGAGAGGATGTGCGGGGGAGAGGTGGGGGAAGGAGAGGTAAAGGGACCAATAGGAAATGAACAAGGGGGTGGGGGGGATATGTAGGCAGCCAATTGATGCATTCAGTGGGCTTGGTTCAGCCCGGGCGGTTTGAATGATTGGGCCACCCAGATATGCGCCATCTCGCGGGTTCTCACCTCTATTATACTCGCAGATTTGGGAAGGATTTCAATCACCGAAAGAAGGCTTAGAAGCCCTGAAACATTACCTCTCCCTACGATCCACACCACACACCCCATCCACAGATTTCCTCCTCGAATTGAGCCAAATCGTTCTTACCAAAAATGCTTTTCAATTCAATGACAAAATATATTTACAAATAAAAGGTACTGCAATGGGCACGCGTATGGCTCCTGCATACGCCAATCCTTTTATGGGTAAACTAGAACACGACTTTCTGCAACAACAAACCCTAAAACCACTTTTCTGGGCCCGCTTTATCGATGATATTTTCCTCCTTTGTTCCCACGGACGCGAAACTTTATCCTCTTTCATTTCCTCTCTCAACTCCTCCTCCTCAGTATCATTCACTTCTTCTATATCCGACTCGAATATTACCTTCCTAGATATCGATATTCACCTCCAAAACAATACGTTTCACACTTCAGTCCAAATTAAACCAACCAATAAGCAACAATATCTTCATTTCGACAGCTGCCATCCTCCTCACACAAAGCGCTCCATCCCATTCTCACTCTCTATCCGTGGCTTCCGTCTCTGCAACAACACCCCCTCCCAACAGAAATACTTGGACCAGCTGCATGAATCCTTCAGAAAATGTGGGTACCCTGAACAACTACTGAACAGTAAAATCCTCAAACCGTCAACCCAATACACTCCCCTCCCCAAACCAAACCGCCCAAAATGCCCTAATCTTATTACCACTTTCTTCCCCGGAACACACAAAATTAAACATCTAATCCGTGACCTCTTCCCAATTATCAATAACACTCAGTCCACATCACTTTTATTCCCACATTGTCCCTCTGTTTCGTTTAAACGCCCGTCGAACCTGCGAGACATCTTTAAGTCCACAAATCCAACTTCAAGCACCCCCGTCTCTCCCCCGCCCCTATCCGCACCATGCAACCGCCCACGCTGCAAATGCTGTCATCTTTTAAGACCCTCCCCCTCACTCAGTACCAACTCCCAACCACTCGCCACCTGTACCTCAAAAAATATTATATATCGCCTCTCCTGTAACTTCTGCCCTGCCTTCTACGTGGGCGAATGCACGACCGCACTTTCCCTCCGCATGAATAACCACCGATATTCCACCAAATCTCCCACCTTTCTTAATTATCCCATCCCTACTCACACCGCTTCCCAAAACCAATCTTTTGACGACTGCTTCTCTGTTTCGGTGATTGAAATCCTTCCCAAATTTGCGAGTATAATAGAGGTGAGAACCCGCGAGATGGCGCATATCTGGGTGGCCCAATCATTCAAACCGCCCGGGCTGAACCAAGCCCACTGAATGCATCAATTGGCTGCCTACATATCCCCCCCACCCCCTTGTTCATTTCCTATTGGTCCCTTTACCTCTCCTTCCCCCACCTCTCCCCCGCACATCCTCTCCGCTCTTCCCCGAGAACGCCATTCTGAAGACGACAGCCGTGCTGTCGAAACGTAAAATAACAAATTGTGAGTGTCCTTTCTTTGTGTCTCTATATTCTAAAAATCTACATCTGTGTTTTTATATATTTGTATATATATATATATATATATATATATATATATATATATATATATATATATAGATGAGATGAAGAGGGAACTGATGCAGAGTAGGATACTGGATTTCGGTTTTTGTTAGGAGTCACAAATATTTATTTAGTAGCTGTGTCCATCCAAAAACCTACCTTAACCGGTAGATTACCTAATAATAATAATGATATATATATATATATATATATATATATATATATATATATATATATATATATGTATATTTATATACATATACATATATATTTAACAGTTAACAACTACGTTTTTTTATTTTAGAGTTCGGGTTAAACAATTTGAAGTTATATTTGCCAAAATAAGCTCCAATGCCTCTTTTTTTTAATGAAATTTCAGTAAAATATTTTGCGAGAACCGGGAAATTAGTACCCGACTTCCATCTCTTTTTTTTAATTAGACTTACACTTATCTTACACTATTTTCTCTCCCTTTCCATTCAGTCTTTACAGCAATTTTGCACCATTGCCTCTCCCGACATAATCTCTCTCTCTCTCGCCGTTTTAAATCACCTAAAAAATGCTTCATTTATAAGATCACATGTTTTTATATCTGTTATACTAACTCCTTTTATGAAAACGCGTTCTATTTTAGCGTTGAATTTTATTTGTTAAGATATGTCAAAATCATTTGTAGAATATTAAATAAATACCAAATCTTTGTCTATTAATTATAAAATAGTGTACCTACCTTGAATACCCATTAAAATATATTTAATTAATTATAAATCGGTAGTTCCAAGAAGCTTTAATTTTTTAAGATATTGTAGTGCTTTGAGTACTCTTGGGGATTATATTTGGTTATGTACATTTTCATCGTTGTATATTTTTTATTAACAAATCATTGTTTTTTTCATTTAAGTTCTTAATCCGTGGTAACTCGTGACTGGGATGAAAATAAGTATTTGTGGTGAATACTTGCGGCGGTTTAATAATTTTCCAAACTGATGGATGTAAAAGAAATTACATAAAAGTGTTTTCGTGAATATGGCAAAAGAGTGTTAAATTATTGCTTGCCTGTAAGAACAGATTTATAATCCTTAATTTACTTTAGATGTAAACGGAGAAGTATTCTTCTTAAATCATTATTTTATTTTTGGGGCACCCTGGATAAAAATGATATTAGAATATTCTCCATTTGAAGTTTTCAAATTTCATTTAGTTGTTCATTGTTCCGAGCGATTGCTGAACATTTCATCGCAATTCATATCTGCACTATTTACCTTCAGTTGCAAATGAGATCATCCCTTTGAGCTCTTTTATCCAATAACGTGAAGCAAATTTTTAAGCAATATTTTTACAACATCTAGTAGGATGTTATTTCACAAGGCGATTTGATTTGACCATTTTCAAGAGTTGTCTTTTACCAATGAGATTTCCATTTTAATTCCACGCCAACATTATTTTCATTGATTCTGATTTGCAGTTCAAAAGAGACCACAGTTAAAGTATTATTGTAGCAATACAGGTGGAAGTTTAACTTTTTATAAAAATTACTTCGATACGACTGGCTGCTGGAAGTTCCCGGGGATGTTTCCTTCCTTTGGCCGCCGTGAAACGAAATGTGTGACGGGTGCTCAATCAAGCCTTCGTCTGGCCCTTCGACGGCTACGCGCATCACGGGACTTGATTATTCGCGAGAAAAGGGGTATGATCCCTGCCATTGTTTATCGGGGAATGACGCCGGGCAGATCGGATGCCGGTGGGAACGCCGCGCTTGCTCCCCGTTATCCAGGTTGTGGTTCATCAAAATTGGACAACTCTTTTATTTGTTCTGAACTATTCTGATCGTGAGTGACGAGAACGTGTT
Source organism: Hetaerina americana (assembly GCF_022747635.1). Classification (NCBI taxonomy): domain Eukaryota; kingdom Metazoa; phylum Arthropoda; class Insecta; order Odonata; family Calopterygidae; genus Hetaerina; species Hetaerina americana. The sequence goes on from NW_027287205.1 coordinate 3,361,799, forward strand.
TAAACTGCTGGAGCGAGGATAATTTTTTGATCGCCCGGAGTATTGTATCAAGCAAGTCGATCAAAGTGGAGCGGTCCTTCGGTTTGTATTTCATTCTTTGTAGTTTTATATGAATTATTGGAAGTATTATTTTATGAATTGTGCAAAACGCTTCCCCGGCTCATGCTCCCGTGATTTGCCTCAAGGGCATGTACGAATGTGCCAGGGGCCTTTTCTTGACACTTTGCTCAGTTTATGAGTAATTTTTCAAGATTTGCACGCACGCAGTGCTTGTGCAGCAAACTGCGGAAAGAAGGGACGGAACGTGTTTTTTGTGGATTTTAACTCATGTGTTGGTTGAAAACGTTGTTGAGGGGGAGTTGCCGAGATGGACTTTTCGATAATTTTTTATGTTGTCTTTCGCTAATGGTTGTACGGGTTAACCCTTGCTGGACGTGGTTTTCATTTGTTTAGGGGAAAAAGAATGTGCGGTATGCGTTTTTACGACAAGTAAGTTTGTATAATTAGGACAGGAGTCTTCCTTTTTCTCAGGAAAATACAACATTTGCGGAATCTTGACTTTATTTGGCCGGACTGGGGGAGGTTTCATTCGATATTACGAGGGTCATCCGGAAAGTAGTACCCGTTCGTGAAATAAAGACACAAAAGTAAATATTAACAAACATAAAAAATTTTATTTGAAAGAGGATACTTTAAACTACTTCTCAACATAATCTCCAAGCAAATTAAGGCATTTGTCATAACGTGTGACAAGTTTCTGTATTCCTGCTGCATAGTCCTTCGCCGCCAGCTCATTGAGATACGCGAGGGACCCATCTTGCACAAATTTTTGCATAATGCAGATGGTGTTTAACAATTTCATGAACAATTGTTCGAGAAACATTGGGAAAATGCTCACAGATGTCATCAATTGTGACGCGCCGATCGTTCCTCACGAATTCGTCAACTGAGCTCACCAGTTGGTCTGTAATGACAGACGGTCTCCCCGAACGCTCATCGTCGTGTGTGTTCCCCCTCCCCATGTTGAAGTTGCGACACCACCGCCGAACAGACGACTCGTCCATTACATTGTCTCCATACACCTCCTTTAATTGGCGATGAATATCACATGGGCGAACGTTTCTTGCATTGAGGAATTTAATCACTGCCCTCACTTCACAACTGGCGGCGTTCTCAATTTTTTTAAACAATGTAAACAATCACAGAAACAACACAGGCAATGCTAGCGTCACGCAACTTGGCTCAGAGAAGGCAGACAAGCCACTGAAGCTATCTGACCTCGTCCAGCGGCTACTCGCGTCGTCAGCACTTCATGCGGCACGAACGGGTACTACTTTCCGGATGACCCTCGTACATACATTACAAAAGATTTGTCAACTGTCTCCCCATTTACGCGACCCAATGCCCCCCACCAAACACGTCTTGCCGCTTTCACAGCTTGGAGAGCAATGAGATTGGTTTTACGGCAAAGCTTAGCGTCCCCCCCCACCTACTCCAAGTAGTTTGATCCCACTCCAACCAATAGGAGCGGCGCGGGGAATTCAATTGTATTACTTTTGGAACGCACCCTGCATATCCTTAAAACTGGGCTCGTCCTGGTGGTACTGTTGGCCAAAAGAAGTAAAAAGACGCGTCAATAAAATTAAAAGAATAACCATTACATTGTCTCCATACACCTCCTTTAATTGGCGATGAATATCACATGGGCGAACGTTTCTTGCATTGAGGAATTTAATCACTGCCCTCACTTCACAACTGGCGGCGTTCTCAATTTTTTTAAACAATGTAAACAATCACAGAAACAACACAGGCAATGCTAGCGTCACGCAACTTGGCTCAGAGAAGGCAGACAAGCCACTGAAGCTATCTGACCTCGTCCAGCGGCTACTCGCGTCGTCAGCACTTCATGCGGCACGAACGGGTACTACTTTCCGGATGACCCTCGTATGTGCGATATTTCTATAGGCTAGTTTTCTCTTCTATTCCTATGCAACTGAGACGAAAAGGCGAAAGAGAAATGTTATCTGTCGCTGGCGAGGCCTCATTTATAGAATATTGTGTAAGCGTATGGGATTCTCACAAATTTGAATTAAATGCCCAATTGGATCGTATTTAACGTAAAGAAGCTAGATTAGTAAAACATTGTTATGATAAAGTGAGTAGCGTGTCCAAAATATTAGAGGAGCTAGGCTGGGAATCACTCAATAGAGGGCAGGTTGCATTACAAATTAAATCTCTTGCAATTTATTGGAGGAATGTGTCTTTAGCAGTTATGTTTAAAATGTATTATTGCCCCCATCGTACCACTGTAGGTGAGATGATGTAACTAAAATTACAGACATCAAGTGCACTACAGATGATATCACTTTTTCCACGAACGATAACGGATCAGAATAACATTGTCCGACAGCGGTAGGGGGTAAAGATATTCGGGTCATTACTAGTCGTGTGTGTAGTCACCCCCTGCCACACACCATAACGGTGACTTGCAAGGTACTATAAAAAAATAAAAAATTAAAATTCCATTTTCCTCAAGAAACCCGGGTGTGAGGTTTTCGTCCAGGATGCTACAGATATAGCGGTGTTGCAGTAAGCAGTTCGGATGCTTTTAAAGATGAAGCCGCCACGCCAGTCATATTGTCGGCAGTTTTGAAGCCGCCAACGGACTTTGAATGGATCGTAGAATGGGCATGTTTTGGAAGAATCGTACGAATGATCTCCAATTGTATCCAATTCGGCGTGCTATGCTCACGTGAAAACGCGAGCCCACTTCACCTTTCCGTCGCCAATAATTGGGGATTGACACTAAATTATAATAAATGTTCGGTGGTAAATTTCTTTAAAAGATCAACGGGATTTGGTTACAAATTAGCTGGAGGTGACCTAGCAGTAGTTGATACGGTAAAATACCTAGGTATTACATTCACAAAAGACTTAACTTGGGGGACTCACATACGTAAAGTCTGCAGTCAAGCATATAAAAAATTGGGATTTATTAGACGCATTGTTGGCAAGAGTGACTCGAAGGTCAAGGAACGTCGTTACCATGCTCTCGTAAGGCCTCATTTAGAATACGCATGCAGCGTGTGGGATCCGAGTGAAAAAGGCCTTATTCGGGAAATTGAGAAGTTTCAACGCCGGGCAGCCCGGTTTGTAAAACATTCTTACGATAACATGCAAAGCGTCACCGAAATGCCCATGGAGTTGGGGTGGGAATCATTAGATGAGAGACGATTCAATGCAAGATTGAAATTATTAAATAAATTCAGATCCGCATGTTTCAGCACCGAGGTCTCGCAAATTATTCGTACTCCTACATACATTGGTCGCTTGGATCATGCATATAAAATTCGGGAAATAGATGCCAGAACTAGCCGGCTCAAGGACTCCTTCTTCCCACGGACAATACGGGATAGCAACTGCAGGGTTATAGATAGCAAAAATTCCACTTGCCACCCTCAGCGTCTAAAAAAGAATTAGTTCTACTTAAATGCATGGTCTTTCACTAACCTTATGTGTTTTGCTATAATAACCCATTCTTTCCGAATGACCTCATTCGTGTTCCGTTCATCTGTTTTTAAGTTTCCCTTTCAATCCCTCGTCCCTCTCCGCGGGGGGAAATTCCTGCTACCTGCAACGGTGGGTCGCATTCCTTGCCTTTTAGTATCTTCGGGGGGTAGAGTGTTTAGTGGTGCATGTTCATGTGGTGGTGGTGTTTAACTTTCTTGCTTGTTGCGTCCTGGCTTGCGTGTTGTTGGATGGCTTTCGTGCTGCATCCTGGGGTGCAGTTTTTTTTTGGTTCGCGGTATATGTGTTTGCATGAGTGTTGGGCGAAGGGATTTTTGCATGAGTGTGTGCGCTGCTGTGGGTGTAATTTCCCATGTTTTTGGTTTGCATGTGATATTGTTCCTTTTTACGGTTGGTGACCAAACACCCCCCGCCACACGCCCTTGCAGCGGCTTGCGGGGTATTATGTAGTTGTACCTTCTCACCGTGACTCGGGTATGTGGTGTCATTTTGAAGGCGACGCGCGTGTCGTTAGTGTTCTCCTCGCTTCGGGCCGGATGTGGCGGTCGGTCGCCTTAATGCCCCGCATGGTCATTCGAGCACCTTCGGCCGTGTGCACGCGGGGCGATGATTACGAATGGGCGGACCCACCATGGTGCACGGGCCGAGCGGGGCCCCGTCGGCACGCAGCAGCACAGAGCAGAAAGGCATTCTCCTTCGTTAAAAAATTAGGAGATGAATAGGAATAAGATATCCTTGGGAAATGGGCTTCCATTATGGAGGGAGTTGCTTTTGGATCGTGTTTGAAGTCACACTTTGCTTTTTCGATGAGTTAGACTAAACGGTGGTAATTACATATAAAATTCTTTCTTTTGGGTACATTTCTACATCTACATCTACTCAATACCCCGCAAGCCGCCGCAAGGGCGTGTGGCGGGGGGTGCTAGGACACCACCCATAATTTAGAAAAGAAAAATAATAAAAAAAAAAAAATCGCATGCAATAACGACAAAATCATATATAAAAAAAAAAAAACATTGAACCCTAGAGTGTAGCATTCTCTGCTTTCGAAGGGCTTTTCTAACGTCTTTATTGTACCACCTGGGGTCGCGATTTGCTTTAACGTATTTTATAGGTATGAAATCTACGATTCCTTTTTGCATGATAATGACAAACTCTGTCCAAGTTTCTTCCACGTTGACATGACTTAAGCGGGTTTTGAACTCGGGTAGTGAAGAGTTTAATTGATTGGCAAAAGATTCAAAGTCTGCTTTATGGTAATTATAAATTTTTCTTTTTGGTTTAACAATCATTTTTATTTCTATGTCCAAGTGGACATTAATTGCTTTATGGTCACTCAAGCCCTCATCAGTTGATACACTAATAATACATTCAGGCGTGTTTGTAAGAAATAGATCCAATATGTTCTTTCCACGGGTGGGCATGCGTACTGCTTGATGGAGGGAGTTTCTTTGAACCAATTTTATCATGGAATTGCAAGATTCGCGATCGCGGGTCCCAGATTTAACGATATTGTTGTCCCAATCTATACCAGGGAGGTTAAAGTCGCCACCAATTATGTTTATGCTGTTATTATATTTACGTGTAAAATTGTAAATTTGATCGTTGAGGGTGTGAAGTGTTTTCAAATCTGAGTCTTCTTGAGACCTTGAATCAAATTTGAGCAAGCTTGATTCAAGGTGGAGTTTAATACATTTCAATTCAGGAAAACGAAATGTCATCCCTTCAATTTCCCATTGATACCTCTTCAGAGACAGTGACAGAAAATACTCTCTGGGTTTCTCCTCGAGAGACCTCTGCGTTGGGCGCTGAATAAATCCCTCTCGTTAAGAAGCGTCCGGACGTTCATACACATCAGTGAGCGAACGATAGTCAAGCCAAGCATAGCTCTCAGGATCCATCATTTTCCTGGTTTTTCTCTATGTTATCACATAATCCACGTTCGCCATAAAAGGAAATGTAGTTGGAATGGAAAGGAAGTGTAGTTTCCATAAGTTGGGTTAAAGATTTTCTTTCGGAGCGGGAACAGAGGGTAGTCCTTGATGGCGCTAGTTCCGACAGCGTTCGAGTCACGTCGGGGGTACCTCAGGGAAGTGTGATCGGGCCGTTGCTTTTCTTGATTTTTGTTAACGATTTGAACCGCGAAGTGAAAAGTAAAATTAGGATGTTCGCGGATGACACGGTGATCTATCGGGAGATATCTGGGGATGAGGATCGTTTTATTCTAGAGCAGGATTTAGATTGCATTACTAAATGGTTTCGTGGCAGTTAAAAGTCATTTTGAAAGCAGGCAAGTTTCATTTGAAAATAATAACATAGAAAGTGTTTGGTGCACCTTACTACGGACCAATCAACCCAACATAAATTTATGCTCTTTCTACAGACCTCCAGACTCAGATTTGAAAACACTTCACACCCTCAACGATCAAATTCACAAGTTTACACGTAAATATAATAACAGCATAAACATAATTGGTGGCGACTTTAACCTCCCTGGTATAGATTGGGACAGCAATATCGTTAAATCTGGGACCCGCGATCGCGAATCTTGCAATTCCATGATAAAATTGGTTCAAAGAAACTCCCTCCATCAAGCAGTACGCATGCCCACCCGTGGAAAGAACATATTGGATCTATTTCTTACAAACACGCCGGAACGTATTATTAGTGTATCAACTGATGAGGGCTTGAGTGACCATAAAGCAATTAATGTCCATTTGGACATAGCAATAAAAAAGATTGTTAAACCAAAAAGAAAAAATTATAATTACCATAAAGCAGACTTTGAATCTTTTGCCAATCAATTAAACTCTTCACTACCCGAGTTCAAAACCCGCTTAAGTCATGTCAACGTGGAAGAAACTTGGACAGAATTTGTCAATATCATGCAAAAAGGAATCGTAGATTTCATACCTATAAAATACGTTAAAGCAAATCGCGACCCCAGGTGGTACAATAAAGACGTTAGAAAAGCCCTTCGAAAGCAGAGAATGCTACACTCTAGGGTAAAGAGGGCAGGCGTGAACACATCATCTCCTGAGAATACACAATTATGGGACACATATAGATCCTCTAAAATTGAAACCAAAAAACAATTACGTAGCGCCTTACTGGAATTTAAACGCAAAGTACTTTGCGAGCACTTGGACACTGACCCCAAAGCTTTCTGGTCATATGTTAGGGAAGTAAATGGGAGTAAACAAACCGTGGCTTGCTTAAGGGATTGTAGCAATGTAATACATACAGACAGCGAGGTTAAAGCTAACATCTTAAATTCATTCTTCCAAAGCGTTTTCTCGAATGATGTTGCCACCGCATATCTCCAAGAAACAATACACACTCCACCCATGGAAAAAATAACAGTGTACCAACAAGGAATTCTAAAATTACTTGATGAGATTAAACCCAACAAATCCCCGGGTCCCGAAAATATACCAGCTAGGGTGATAAAAAATTTAGCTCCAAACATTGCCCCGTACCTTGAATTTATATTTAACAAATCCCTCACAGAGTGCAAAGTACCTAAGATTTGGAAAGCCGCGCAAATAACGCCTATTTTTAAAAGTGGTGACAGGGAGGATCCCAGTAATTACAGACCTATATCTCTCACTTCTATCTGTTGTAAAATCTTAGAGCACATAATTGTCAGTTCAATAATGAGACACCTTGACAATATTAACTTTTTAAGTGACAATCAACACGGATTCAGGAAAACCCGCTCCTGCGAAACCCAATTAGGATTATTTACACATGATTTACTTGTATCTGGTGAGAGAGGTAGGCAAGTGGATGCCATCTTCTTAGATTTTCAAAAGGCATTTGATAAGGTCCCACATGGTAAACTCATTCATAAATTAAAGGTCGCGGGTATAAACAAGGGCGCCATAAGTTGGGTTAAAGATTTTCTTTCAGAGCGGGAACAGAGGGTAGTCCTTGATGGCGCTAGTTCCGACAGCGTTCGAGTCACGTCGGGGGTACCTCAGGGAAGTGTGATCGGGCCGTTACTTTTCTTGATTTTTGTTAACGATTTGAGCCGCGAAGTGAAAAGTAACATTAGGATGTTTGCGGATGACTCGGTGATCTATCGGGAGATATCTGGGGATGAGGATCGTTTTATTCTAGCGCAGGATTTAGATTGCATTACTAAATGGTGTTCTAACTGGGGATTGACTCTAAATTATAATAAATGTTCAGTGGTAAATTTCTTTAAAAGATCAACGGGATTTGCTTACAAATTAGCTGGAGGTGACCTAGCAGTAGTTGATACGGTAAAATACCTAGGTGTCACATTCACTAAAGACAACTTGGGGGACTCACATACGTAAAGTCTGCGGTCAAGCAAATAAAAAATTGGGATTCATTAGACGCATTGTCGGCAAAAGTGACTCAAAGGTCAAGGAACGTTGTTACCACGCTCTTGTAAGGCCTCATTTAGAATACGCATGCAGCGTGTGGGACCCGAGTGAAAAAGGTCTCATTCGGAAAATTGAGAAGGTTCAACGCCGGGCAGCCCGTTTTGTAAAAAATTCCTACGATAAAACGCAAAGCGTTACCGAAATGCTCATGGATTTGGGGTGGGAATCATTAGAAGAGAGACGATTCAATGCAAGACTGAAATTATTAAATAAATTCAGATCCGCATGTTTCAGCACCGAGGTCTCGCAGATTATTCGTACTCCTACATACATTGGTCGCTTGGATCATGCATATAAAATTCGGGAAATAGATGCCAGGACTAGCCGACTCAAGGACTCCTTCTTCCCACGGACAATACGGGATAGCAACTGTAGGATTATAGATAGTAAAAATTCCACTTGCCACCCTTAGTGTCTAAAAAATAATTAGTTCTACTTAAATGCATGCTCCTCCACTAACCTTATGTGTTTTGTTATAATAACCCATTCTTTCCGCATGACATCATTCGTGTTCTGTTCATCTGTTTTTAAGTTTCCCTTTCAGTCCCTCTTCCCTCCCGGCGGGGGGAAATTCCTGCTACCTGCAACGTTGGGTCGCATTCCCTTCCTTTTACAGACTCTTTGGGGGGTTGAGTGTTTCGTGGTGCATTTTCATGTGGTAGTGATGTTTCACATTCTTGCTTGTTGTGTCCTGGCTTGCGTGTTTTAGGATGGCTTTCGTGCTGCATCATGGGGTGCAGTTTTTTAGTTGCTTTGCGGTATATGTGTTTGCATGAGTATTGGATGAAGGGATTTTTGCATGAGTGTGTGCGCTGCTGTGGGTGTGATTTTCCGTGTTGTTTTTTTGCATGTGGTATTTTTCCTTTTATGGTTGGTGACCTAACACCCCCCGCCACACGCCCTTGCGGCGGCTTGCGGGGTATTATGTAGATGTAGATGTAGATGGTGTTCTAACTGGGGATTGACTCTAAATTATAATAAATGTTCAGTGGTAAATTTCTTTAAAAGATCAACGGGATTTGCTTACAAATTAGCTGGAGGTGACCTGGCAGTAGTTGATACGGTAAAATACCTAGGTGTCACATTCACAAAAGACAACTTGGGGGACTCACATACGTAAAGTCTGCGGTCAAGCATATAAAAGATTGGTATTCATTAGACGCATTGTCGGCAAAAGTGACTCGAAGGTCAAGGAACGTCGTTACCACGCTCTTGTAAGGCCTCATTTAGAATACGCATGCAGCGTGTCGGATCCGAGTGAAAAAGGCCTCATTCGGGAAATTGAGAAGGTTCAACGCCGGGCAGCCCGTTTTGTAAAAAATTCCTACGATAAAACGCAAAGCGTCACCGAAATGCTCATGGATTTGGGGTGGGAATCATTGGCTGAGAGACGATTCAATGCAAGATTGAAATTATTAAATAAATTTAGATCCGCATGTTTCAGCACCGAGGTCTCGCAAATAATTCGTACTCCTACATACATTGGTCGCTTGGATTATGCATATAAAATTCGGGAAATAGATGCCAGAACTAGCCGACTCAAGGACTCCTTCTTCCCACGGACAATACGGGATAGCAACTGCAGGGTTATAGATAGCAAAAATTCCACTTGCCACCCTCAGCGTCTAAAAAATAATTAGTTGTATTTAAATGCATGCTCTTCCACTAACCTTATGTGTTTTGTTATATTAACACATTCTTCCCGAATGACCTCATTCATGTTCTGTTCATCTGTTTTTAAGTTTCCCTTTCAATCCCTCGTCCCTCTCCGCGGGGGGAAATTCCTGCTACCTGCAACGTTGGGTCGCATTCCCTGCCTTTTAAAGACTCTTTGGGGGCAGAGTGTTTCGTGGTGCATTTTCATGTGGTGTTTCAATTTCTTGCTTGTTGTGTGCTGGCTTCCGTGTTGTAGGATGGCTTTCGTGCCGCATCATGGGGTGCAGTTTTTTAGTTGTTTTGCGGTATATGTGTTTGCATGAGTATTGGATGAAGGGATTTTTGCATGAGTGTGTGCGCTGCTGTGGGTGTAATTTTCCGTGTTGTTTTTTTGCATGTGGTATTTTTCTTTTTTACGGTTGGTGACCTAACACCCCCCGCCACACGCCCTTGCGGCGGCTTGCGGGGTATTATGTAGATGTAGATGTATTTTAAACTTCCCTCGCTTTGAAGCGCTAGCTGCCGAGTTAGTTGAATAGTGCGTGTATTCCGTCCCCACCCTCCACAGCAGTACAAGAGCCCTCAACCGGGTCTCCCCTTCCCCAGATGCCCCAATTAGCCTGCAACGCTCTTTGCTTTAATGCTTGCACAGTTTGAAATGTAAAATAGGGAATGCTATTCTCAACACGGTTATGCAGCTACCGTTATTCATTGAAATTACGCTGAATACTGCAGCTGGGGTTTTGAGGATAAAATAAAATACATATTTAGAGCAGTAAAACGATTATTATTATGCCATCGATAAGAAGACGAATTCTTTTTGCCCGCATCAGCCATAATCGATCATTAAAATTGATTTAGCAATAACAACACAATAAAACAAGTATGCTTTTACACCGAAAGGGTAAAAGTAAGTAAGTGAATCATAAATGTCGTATATAACTGTTCCCGTATATGGCTCAAAATTCTCAATCATTGAAAACCCGCAGTAGTTGTTTCTAAGCGACCGACAGTTGACGTCATTAAGGATGGATGAGGAAGGAGGAAGAGTAGAGAGAGAAACCCGGCATTAGCTCACTCTTTTTTAATATTTTTATTTTTAGTTCCCTGCAAGCCACCGCTAAGGTGTGTGGCCCAGGGCAGTGGCAGAATATCCACCAGACTAATGTTGACCCGAATATGACCCATAACCCGGTCGGACAATGTTATAATGATCGCCTATCATTCGTGGAAAAAATGGCATCTTAAATTCATTCGTTCTACACTTAATCTCTTTAATTTTATTAACATGATCTTTCCTACCGTAGCACGATGGGGGTAATAATACATTTTCAACATCACTGCTAAAGAGGCATTCTTCCTATTTCTGCGAGAGAATTAATCTCTTACCAGACCTAACGAGAGGCGCCAAGGGGTCCGCGGTTTCACGTCCCATCCGACAAACGGCGTTCTCACGCGAAGTGCTCTCCACAAAATACGTCAAGTGTGGATCGGAATGCCACTGGAAAAATATCTGCCCCCTCCAAGATTCGAGCTCGGGCTGTCAGGGTCGGAAGCCAGTAGTTCAGCTACCGCATTAAAATCCTCCGCGTGTCAAAATTAGTCTGGTGTGTATTCAACCCTTGCCACACATCCTAGTGGTGGCTTGCAGGGTACTGAAATAAATAAAAACCTATGAAGCAACGCTCTAATGGTCGATGAGTTACTGACTAGTTGACGGGTGGACTGCCGTGGTAGTGAGAAGGAAACTCTTTCGAGGATCTTTTCAGCGTCATTAGAAACCGACTCGTATCAATCCCGCACCGAGAAATGGCATTACGTCTCCATCGGAAGTCTGCCGTGCACCATTGAGGGGCCGTTGAGACGGACGGCAGGTGTGCCGGCCGGCGCCTCATGACACCCATGTGCTCGCGCGCAAATTGCCCCTTTGCCCCGAGCGGCGGACGAACGGCGGGCGGGGTTTGGGTGGGGACGGCGGGTGCGTGTGCCCGCCGCTCCATCTGCTGCCACTTCGCTGAATCAATATCATTAACCCACGTGGAGAGGACGAACCCTCTCCTGGTCGAATGGCACCAGTCCTGGGCAGATGAAAAAAAATAGAGAGAAATAAATAAATGCGATTCCTTCCGGAATGAGATCTGCCAGAGGCATGCCACCCGGGTGTGGGCGTTCATTTATAACCCACGCCGCGCTCAGTTAAGTAGTAGCGTTGACTACGAATATAGTAATTGGTGCAGTCCTTTTTTTCCCCTCTATTGCCGACGACTGCACTTCACGGTGAATCATGTTTCCCGCTATGCGATAGCTTGGAAAAGTTATTGCAACATCCGGGTGATATTAAACTGCGATAATCAACAGAATGGCAGGTTAAACAAAGGGCTACGCTTAATGAAGGCGTATCCCTTAAATCAAGTCGTCGGGTTTTATTCGGCATTGAACTACTAAAAAAGATCCTACTGAGGAGGTTTTAACCGAAGGGAGAATTAGATGAGGTATAAATATATGTGTTGTCCTCATTTGTGAATAATTTTTGCAAGAAGAATGTTTGATGGAGTTGGAATAAAAATGAGGATGCGAGTCTACAAATTTGATGAAACCAACGAGATTGATAGCAACTGCGGTGTTATACATAGCAAAAATTCCACTTGCCACCCTCAGCGTCTAAAAAATAATTAGTTGTATTTAAATGCATGCTCTTCCACTAACCTTGTGTGTTTTGTTATAATAACCCATTCTTTCCGAATGACCTCATTTTTGTTCTGTTCATCTGTTTTTAAGTTTCCCTTTCAATCCCTCGTCCCTCTCCGCGGGGGGAAATTCCTGCTACCTGCAACGTTGGGTCGCATTCCCGGCCTTTTACAGACTCTTTGGGGGTAGAGTGTTTCGTGGTGCATTTTCATGTGGTAGTGATGTTTCAATTTCTTGCTTGTTGTGTCCTGGCCTCCGTGTTGTAGGATGGCTTTCGTGCTGCATCATGGGGTGCAGTTTTTTAGTTGCTTTGCGGTATATGTGTTTGCATGAGTATTGGATGAAGGGATTTTTGCATGAGTGTGTGCGCTGCTGTGGGTGTGATTTTCCGTGTTGTTTTTTTGCATGTGGTATTTTTCCTTTTATGGTTGGTGACCTAACACCCCCCGCCACACGCCCTTGCGGCGGCTTGCGGGGTATTATGTAGATGTAGATCAAGGTTATAACTTTCAGAATGGAACAGGGTATTCGAATTAGTTTTGGATCGGGAGGGAATTATTAGACTCTAAACTGGATTGGCGAATTAGACAATTCGGTTTAAAATGAAAGAAATGAATTGCGTGGCTGCGTATTCCACATTATTATAGCGGTAAATTACGCACCCTATCAATTTCTATTCAATTAATAGTTTGTTTTCAAAGAAGTGTGGTGCATTTACTTTCTAATTTTCCAGGGCGCTCATCGGTTTATGCAGAATATAGGGAATAGGGGTACAATAAAACGATCTTTTGAATTTCTTGGAATATGTCCGGCAAAGAACGAGTAATTTTACTTGTCTTCTCTTAGCAGTATTGACTTTTCGTACCTTATCACACCTGAACAGTATATTTAGTGTATAATGAATTCCTTAAACAGAGACGGTTCCATGGAAATGTCCTTTCCATATTAATAGTCGTCTCCCACCTCTGGGAGACTCCAAATGGGTCTCCTGCGAAAACACTCCCGTGATTTTTGACGAATTAGACTGCTGAGGGATTCCCGGAGGTGAGATATCTCATGGAATATTTCGACGTAGGAGAAATCTCTCAACGGAGACACTCAGCGAGGAGTGTAAGACTATGTAAGTATGGGCGTCATTCTTTCGCCCCTGAGGCAAGTTAGCGTGTTTATTTAAGCTCGTGTCACGGGGGTTCTTTGCACAGCTCACATCAAGAGAGAATTCACGTGTCGTATTTTAGTGAAATCGTGTGAGGGTATTGCAAAGAATAAGGGCAGCATTTTTGTCCTCTTAAAGTCGCAATTGGTGCCAGAATATCAGCAAGCGGGTGTATGAACGCCGATCGCACGAGAGAGCCTCAGTGTGACCTGCTAACGAGAAAACAAACAGGCGACAAGACCGTGTTCATAGGTATTTGAAACATGGAAGAAATGCCATGGAACTTGTTACCCAATGATGAGAGGAATAAGTTTGTCTTTAAACCAGAAAAGACGATAACTATTGCAATCGAGTCTTACGCTATTCGAATGGACGATTTTCTTTGGGAATTTCGACTGAAATCTGCACCGCATGAAATGACCTCAAAATCCCCAAAATGTCCTTAACCTAAGAGAGGTAGTAAATCTAATGTTTTTCTCACACTTCTCCACGATCGTCTACGTTCTTAAAAACGTCATGGGCAATGCGCATTGCGATTATTTCGTATAATTTCGCCCTATCCCTTCCCAATTGTTTTCCATTCGTGATTTCAGACGGAGAAGCGAAATATTTGACACAAAAATGGAGCTTTCATCCCAAAGTGACGCGTGGGATGATTTTTTTAAGCGATTGAAGAAATTCCCGTAGCTAAAACAACGATGATCACGGCAAGCTGAAAAGGTTTCTAGTGAAATATTCTTGTTTTTCATAAATTCATAGTTTTATTTTAAATTTTCGCCGTCGAATTTTTCACCATTGATTGACACGGGAAATAAACTTGTTTGCCCGAGGTCCTTCCCGGATTCCAGATCCCAACGGCTGATCCCATTTGAACACTTTTCCTCCACACACAAACACACACACACACGCGCGCGCTCACTCATCACACTCATAGTTTTTTTTTGGGAGAGGGGGATATTTTCTTTTTAATTTTTTTTTTCGGCGACACGCCGAAAAACCTAAGTTGCCGCCGGGGCCCGCCTTTATTATTTCAATCCCAAAGGCACAGACAGCGAACACCTATTTCGAATCACTGTAATGGAAAAATTCCAGGAAGCGATAAATTCTGGGAACAGGGAAATAATAATAATAAAACTGGAAAATGAATGAAAGGTGGAGGGCGGCGTTGGGAGGCGCGGAATGGCGGGGAATGCGTCTCGGATTATAGAGAGTGAAAAGGAGTCGCCGCGCATGCGCCGGTATTGTAAATGGAAGAGTGGTAGATTGCGGGGCGCGACGAAGCATCCTCCACTTTTGTCGCATCTTTTGTCCCTCCCTGAGTCGTCTATTCCCACCCCCCACCCCCTTATGCTCATTTCGCGCGAATCAATCACGCGAAAGGCAACCCCCCTGGCAAGCCGTCACCGCTCCACATTCCATCGCCACCCCCCACCCCCATCAATCGGCAAAGGTCAGCGGCACTTGCCCCGGGGCACACCGAAGGGCGGGAGGCCTATGGGGATGGTGGCGTTTCGGTGCATCGGGGGTTGAGGGCATTTAATTACGTTTCCTGAGCGGGGTTGGGTGGTTTTCAGGAGGAATCTCTCGTGAGGCTAATTGCATCACTTCAACCATTGTTGGCGACGAAAGAATTTTAATTATCATTGATCGTCCAAAGAAATATTTTACAATGCATCTGCCGCGTGGACAATACTGTTTCAATTTATTAAGAGCATTTCGGAATGTTGCTTTCCTTTTGCTTTCTATATTAATACCCTTAAAATAAAAAAAATAACACTTTCATCCAAATTAGGAAGAAACATGTGAAAAAACGCATAGAAAATAGAGTATAAGCTTTTGGTCAATGATTTTTTTTTCTTTTTTTTTAAAGCGTCCTTGTGATTTTTAATATTGATCCAATATGTAACTACATAAGAGGAGGATCTATGTCCTATTTTATCTCTCCTATTTATTATAGACCCTTGGAAAGGCGAAGGTGAAGTTGTAGTGTGAAGGTGAAGTAAGACCAAGTTGGTCACAAGGTATTGGAGGACAGCACTACCCTCTCCCTCTCTCCCTCTCCTTCTCTCCCGGAATGTTGGGAGGAGCGCGTGAAAATGAAAGAGCCGGATGGCGAAACAACGGGGGCGAGGGTGCAGAAGCGCAAATTTCGCGTTTTTTTATTCCTTATTTTCCCTCGGCTGGAAATGGTGTTCGCGGCCGCGGGTTGTTCCCTGGGGGGGGAGGAGGAGAGGGAAGGGTGGTTCCCGGGCGGGGGTGGGGAGGAGAGGAGAGGGAAGGGGAGGGAGAAGCGATTGCCCTTGGTCCATCGCCACCGCGTCGGCCGACAACAATCGACGCCCTCCCCCGGCCGCGCCCGAATCGGAGGGCGTGGGGGCCCCCCGGGGGGCATGACTGCGAAAGAGTGGATCGTACGATTAGCACGCACTCGCTTCCTGAATCTCATTTTCGATTTTACTACGGACCGATGAGTGGCATTTTGCCTAGTAGTCCCCAAATGAGCGTCCCATGTGCTTTTTACTCGCGCCGCTGCGCCTCCAGTGGGGTCATAGTTCATTCAGGCCCTCCTTTCCCCTCCCTCCCGACGGCAGTACTCTGTGTCATTCTCATCCGGCGTGGAACTCTCACCCTGGAGTCTACGTCACTCAGCCGGTCGTTGAATATAACTCCAACATATCTTGGTTCCCCCACGACTAATCTCTGATGGTTTCAGATTTCCATTCCAATATTACGAATTTTTCCTTAATTTGCTGCGAAATCACTCATGTCCACTTCTCTTGCCGTTTCTTTCACGAATGCATTCATCTAACGCGCGCAGAACATTAAGGTAGATGCTGTTCCCATGTCGTGTTCGATTCTCGAACACAACATAGCTGATTATGGCGTAGGTGATTAAAAAAACATAAATACAGTAATTGTCTGAAATTCACGCATGAGGTTGTGGGGGGTGGGGCGGATCCTTTCCTTGTGCCGCCTTTGGTTTCCCAGGAAGTTATGATGGCCTAAAATCACACAGCTCGGGTTAAGCTGAGGCCGCACCCGGGTCCTCTGGTCAGTAGTCCAACCCTTACCCGACTACCACGACCCATTGTACGCGAAAAATAATTTCATAAAAATATCAGTCCGTTGAACATCGCAATGAAGACACCTTCCTGTAGTTATGCCCTCTGAAAATGTCATTCCAATTATATTTACCGAAAATCCGTGCCGGCTCCTTTTCGCATACAGTTTTCAAAAATTTAGCGGAGAGTGCGTAAAATTCATGTGTGTCCAACAAGGAGTCATCATCTTGCCATTCTCTTGTCTCTCCCAGAAAGAATGACTTCTCGCAAAATCCGGATTTTCAGTTTTTCGCAAATATGGAAAGACATATTTAATTGTTCCCGGCTTAAATTTGTGGAAATTCATGATTGTTAAGTGAAGAAAACAATGTATCTTTCCGCTGTTCTCTATTCATGTCCAAATAGTTTCAACGCTCAAGTGTCATCATCAGGTATATTGCATTCTTCATTTAATGGAAAGAGATGCCCAATATATATGCTTCGCATTCTTACGTTGTTTGCATATAAAATCTCAATTTTTAAATATAGAGTATTTTTGGGTTTTAAGTATTTTTGTTTGCATTAATTAGTTGGAATTTAAGTGATTTAGAGTCGTTTATCACCGAAGAGACCAAGAAATACACCTTTCGATAATACCTTAATATAATTATTCAAAATGATTAAATCTTATTGAATTGATAAGGGCTTCATCGATTGATTTTTGTTAACTCAACTAGTCATATTCATTAATCAGTAGGTTTTCTGGTGTAATTGTTGGAATAGCTTTGTGTTACCAAGATGAGCTTCATAAATTAATTTAGATAGATTTTCTTCCCCCACTGACTCCCCCAATGCTCAAGAAACATAAATTATATCATAAAAGATTTGGTGTTTTCCCGGCCTATCAGCTGCGTAAATTCCTCTCGGGTCCTCCGCCGGGTTATATCGTCCATATTGGCCGACGTTTCGATGTCCGACTCGGTCATCGTCTTCAGGGCTTCTGAATACCGCTTTGCAGGTGTCATTTGATTGGTCCGTATCAGGGCGCCTTCCCATTGGCCGCCCGTCGTTCCTAGTTTCACCCATTACTCTAAGGATCGGTTTACAATTCCAAAACCTGATTGGGGGAAAACCATATATACTATATACGGGAAAAAAGAGGAAAACGGCATACAGAAGCCCTGAAGACGATGACCGAGTCGGACATCGAAACGTCGGCCGATATGGACGATATAACCCGCTGGAGGACCCGAGAGGAATTTACACAACATAAATTATATCCATGACAAACATAATTTGGTTAAAAATAGGCTAAACAGAAATTTTAGATACCGTTTTTTTTCGTTTATTACCTGTAAGTGTTATTGCACAAAGCAGTTACTTAATCTTTTTCTAAATTACCAATTGGAATATTTTGTAAATTATTTAGTTATCAAAATCCAAAATGTTTGGGATCATGATATTTTCTATTCAGAATCTTAGAGGTAGAAAGACTGCCTGGATAGGGCTAAAATCGATTTCATTCAGAGTTAAATATTTTTGCGCGTTTTAATGTATTCCCTTTATCTTTCCAGGTGAGTTGCGTGTGTTCACTGAGCTGTAAACTGTGCAATAATTTGGCAGCCAACCAAGTAGGTGAGTAGTATATGCATTGTAAACTTTTGTGACATTTGGTGCGGTATGCTCGGGTGGAGTCTTAGTTATGGAGCATTATTCTTCCTTGAGCGTCAGCAGTCACCACTGGAGGGAAGCCAATATTTACATTTATTTGCTATTCACTTTTTCGCATTTTTCTGCCATATTTCATAACAATGAGCCTATTGGATGAAATTCTGGTCTGAAGCTCGCTGCCTATCGCAATCACAATTGCAAGCTATGATAAAGCGACAATTACTATTACATGTTGGCGTAGCATGCAAACATTTTGATGAGTTCCCTGCCTCCTTTCTATGAAATCGCTTTTGCTGTAATTATAAACGTTAATTTCGCTAGGCTGGTAACCACGTCATTGTTTTCATCAATCATGTCTCATTACTCACACCACAATTGATTTAATAAGTGGTCTAAGCACTCCATCACATTTAATGAAAGTAATATTTTTTAAAGTTTTATTTGTTAATGCGAAAGTAGCAAGAGTATTGCTGAACATCGACGGATATTTTGGAATATAAAAGCTACTTTTAGCTATAGCATTTTTTATTAATGAAGCCCCTTTCATGAGATAATTTAATACGATTATTGTAATCACATGTTATTACATTTATAAGCCATTCAATTAATAATTATTTCCCTTTTGGAGTATATGCCAGACATCAACCAAGAAAGCCTTCTGTCCCGTGATGAATCAGTAGGTTTTCTAAATACGATAGTCTGCATCTAATTTGCATTGCTCAATTATTTATGTCTTTAATGCCGTAAACAATGATCGATGGCATTTGTGGAACGACATTTTTCAGACGCGTTTGGTAGATTTGATAATGTTTCCTACGATAATTATCACCCATCGAAGGAGTTGTAATGTACAAGGAAGATTCAGAAAATCAAATGGAAAGGCAATTTACTTAACATATTATCTCTATAAGTGATTCATACTTATAGAACATGCTGCATTGTTTTTTCGGATCGTATTCGGAACACAATAATATCTTACGTCGCTGATTGGAAAAAGGTTTTGCTATCGACATTGAAAAGGATCAATGCACCCAGATTCATACATGTTTTGATTACGGTCTCCCTAGTATATATAGGTGAGATTCATCTGTAATCTGCCTCATGCAAGGCCATCATTCAATTCACGTTATGGTGTTTTAAAGTCACTCCTGTGTCTTAATAAGTCACAAATCCAAGTGCCCGTGCTCATTTCGTTATCCAATTCATTATGAAAGTAATGCGCATGATTTTAATATAATTGTAACGCGACTACCCATTGCAGCGCGGTAAAACCGGTCAGGAAATGTGATGCGGGGTCTGCACCTCCAACGCAGCTGGTCACCAGTTTGGTCCGAGCAGTCTGAGGGGAAAGGCGTGCCTCCACATAAAGTATGTTTTTTGAAGCGCGGTGGACACGTTTCCGCTAGTGTGTTGATGCAGGCGGAGAGTATTTTGAAGAATTTTAAACATTTGTACAAGTACAAACGATGAATCTATTTTTCCCAGGGAGTACGCCTTATTTTTATACTGTGGGCCCTGTACCTATATTTCGTGTGTGCTTACATCTTCATCTGGAAACAGGTTGAGGCACTTAAATTCGTTTTCCTTCTATAATGCTTTCGCTCGCTCATTCGACATCACTTTTCGCCCGAAAGGTTTCCGCCGGGCGCCGGAATTCCCCCGGCTCCCAATCCTCCAAGATCCGCCTTTTCGAGGGGCGTTGTTAAGATTCCGCCCCGTCCAAACTGCGTCGTCGTTTCCCCGGCGACGGCGAGCGGAAACGCCGGGAAGAGCTCCCTCCGCTCGGGGTTCGGTCCCACCGGAAAAATAATCTGAGGCGGACGGAATGACTGCGCCACCAGCCCGCCCGCCCGCTCCATCCCCCTGCTCCGAGACATTAACGCCCGTACGGAAGGGTTTTGCGTTTTTAGAGGAAAGAAAGGGATTAATGTGGTGTGGGGCGTCGGCCCTGAAAGCACTTTTCCATCGGAAATCGGTGTGTTGGGGTGGAGGGGTGGTGGTGGAGAGAGGGTCGTGTCCGGGATTGGATGCGCAAAACGGATTAATGCGAATGGGTTGCCCTCCTTCCCTTCATCTCCGCCTTATTACGAATCCTCCCCTCCGCAATATCCTCCTCCGATTGGCGCTCGCCTTCCAATTCGCGATCCACACTTTGGATCCGCTCGAACCGACGAACCTTTATAAAAGCTCAGTATAAAAAGCGAGCGTGTTAACCCACGCATCGATGTCAATGTTACCTCTGGTTCTATCGGTATCGATGCGTGGAGGGGGCGGGGCAAGAGTAGCCATTTACGGAGATGGCAAGGAAATAATATCAAATAGTAAGCAAAACAAGGATTGAGTGTGATGAACTGGTTTGTTACTCGTCTGAAGCATCGTTTTCTATCCAATGCCAAACTTTTTAATGCCCCACCCATAACTATGGTTTCAGGTTAAGGTTTCATTACTTAATACTTTCATTTTATTTTTAGTTACTTTTTGTTACAGACATTTCCGCAATGAAATGTTCATCATTCCTTTCCAATAATTTTGATCTGTAAATAATAAGTGCTTTTCTTGTGCCTGTGAGTAATAATATGCTAATTTCATGAAAGTGTGTTATGATATCGTTCCATAAATTATATAGATAATCTAGGCTAGAAATGATTATCGAATATGAATGATTGGTGGAATCCCTCTTTCAACAGCATTTCCCTTATAGTACTGTTCCAAAGAGTATATTTGCGTGCAAATTTTCCATTTTTGGTTTTTTCTCAAGGGAGGATTAATTTGGAATCATAATGCGAAGTTGTATCCAGAGACCTATACTTAATCGCTCATCTCGAAGGAAATCACAAGATTGAGCTTTCTTCATTCTTGTAAAATCAAAAATTAAATTTTAAAAACGAAAAAATAAATTTATTTCATTCGTTATATGTGTAATATGAGAAATTTCCAAGTGCTGAAATATTTCTTTTTAATTTTCTATCTTACTATGCAAGTAGTCAGGAGAAAAACACCAAAACGTTTCCCGTTTGGTGCAATGAGACTTATTGATTCCGTAACATTTTACTGTTAGAATCGTTGCGAAACTCAATCTACTTGCCGAGAGGAAAAGGTGTACCATAATTCAATGTCCCATGTGGACGTAAGTTTGGAGTAAAACCATCTTTTAAATGATTTTACGCACGTCTTAACCAAAGGTGGGCCTATTAGTTATTTGAATTTCATAATTAATTATTTTTCTCTTTGCGTATTCAGCCCATATCCAACGACGATTACACTTGCAGTTTTGGTGTTCTAGTCCATATCAAATTTTCTGATTACTGCGTTACCAAATGGGGAGTACCGACTCATAATATATGGGATATTTTCCATTTATTTGTGGACGAAATGAAAGAATAAAGCAACCTCTTTTAACCGGAAATAGAGCGGAGTTTTGTCATCCATTTTAGGACGGTGAACCTAAGAAAGGCAGAGGGTAAGACAAAAGATGTTTCAAATAAGGTGGGTGAGGACAGGGTTTTTCTGAGGAAATAAGAAATGGTGGCAGAAGTCGTTTGAGGGAAATATGGAGAGATAGTGGTTGCTAAAGGTCGGGATGGAAACGGAGGGAATGATGAGTTAGAGGAAGAGAGGCTGTTTAGGTGGAGTGAAAGCAGGGAGAAGTCACGAAGGACTGAAGATTGGCATGATGAATGGCACCGAAAGGATGCCCTCGCGACACGTAAAAGAGTACGGAGTCGACACGGATCGTTCGAAAACCTGCTTTCCATAGTTCTCCGAAATATCCAGTGACTCTCCGGACGGGTAAGTGTAAACCGTCTCGGTAAGTGAAGTCCCACCTTTACCGGTGGCATTTCACTAAAATATGAAATCTGAACGTAACAAGAAAGGAAAACCGATAAGGAACGGTCTATAATAAACAAGTACGTTTAGGAGCTGGGTAATTTAACGGAATGATTCTTGGTTCGTTTGTACACCCTTTAGAATGTGTATGTTTTTTATTTAATTGGAAATTCTTATAATTTTCTCGGGATTTTGTCGTGAGTTCTAGAAAGGTGCGCTCGACGTTAGAGTTTCATGGTATAGAGGATGCTTACAATTGCTCCGACTCGTGTCATTTAGTGGCTCACGCCCTCGCCAATCAAAACGGCTGTGTCCAATCGCAGTTGATGAAATTATATAATATCTGTTGATGTTGCATTGCGACGCAGACTCATCGTTCGGAGAGCATTCACAATGACCACCGCTGCAGCCGTTCCTCCGGAGTTTCGCCAGGGTATCCTCATTCGCGTCGTCCCTGATGGGAGGGCCAAAAGGCGATGAGTCCGTAAAAGCGTTTGCGCTGCTAAACGGGAAATGCGACAGTGGCGCCGCATATCACTGCTGCTCAAGAACCAGGGATTATTCTTATGGGTGTCTCCCTCCAGTCTCATTTTCCCCTCGCACCGTTGGCGATCCTCTGCCCTGGGAGTAAACTTTGAAAACGAAATAAGGTGCTCCTTTGTTTACATCTGCATCTCCATAATACCCCGTAAGCCGCCGCAAGGGCGTGTGGCGGGTGGTGTTCGGTCACCACCCGTAAACTAGAATTTAACCCCTAGCAAAACCAAACCATGTTACTTCTACACAAATATTAGTTTGTTCATGCACTCGACAAACCGTAATCAAACACGAAAGAAGGTACATACACGCCACAATATTCAGAATACAGGATACGTACATTCAAATCATTCCGTAGGATGTTAAAAAGTGGGTCTAGAATAAGATGCAGGCAGAAACATTCAGAGATATCGACAAATATATAAACTACCAATTCTAATCATCTCCTATGCCAATGCTCTCATATTTCATTATTTTGATCGCGGTTGGAGGAAAAAACGACATTTTAAATCTAATCGTTTCTGCAACAAATCTCCCTGATTTTACGTTGGTGATATATATGTTCTACCATAGTAAGTAAGTGGGGGCCTGTAATATGTCCTTTACATCCTCCGATAAGGTAGTAACCTGCCTCCAATGCACGCTGTAAATTTAACCCGTATAAATCCAACGGTCGACTAGTGGCTCACATCAAAATCCCATGGACCTAACGGGTTATCATTGAGATCAATGCAAATCGGTTTATGTCATTTTAGCTTAAAATAAATGACTTATGATCTTTGAAAAGCTTTCGCAAACCTACCATACATTCCGGGAACAACTGACCACAGATCTCTTGTCATACGGGAAGACGAGATCGAGAAAATATTTGGTCCAGTGAGAGAGAAAAGGATCTCTTACCATCTGCGAATGATGCTGTTTCACATGCCATAGAGGAGGTGCCTATGAAATTCAGTGGCTCTATCCGCGTAGAAGAAACCAAATGGTCGATTATGATGGGGCCGAGTGAGCACAGAAGAACACTTGAGGCAAGGCAGGTAGGTAGGTAGACTCAAAGCGTCGTGGTGAGTGCCATGCTGGGCCCAGAGCACGGTTGCAAGTTCGACGAGGCTTAAGTTTTGGGAAAAGGTGGCCCTAGTGTCCCAGTCTGATTGGCAATCGAGGTAACCAAACGGGCTACTGAAGACAATAGGGAAGAAATGGTGCGTACCTTCCCAGATCCGTGCGGGAAACAACCAACCAGCTGGAGTGATGACGGCGTGGGGTCGGCAAATAAACCGTTCCTCCCCGACCTCCAGACGTCGAGGTCCTCGAGAGAAAGAACCGAATGTTTGAGTCTTTTCACTATAAGAACAATGCGCAGTCGGAAATCTGGAAGAGATTATTCGCGAACAATCGGTTTATATACTTTTTCGCCCGACTTAACCTTTTTAATCGCTGGATTTTTATTTCAGTTCGGCTTGTCCTCTCATGTTATGCGAACTTGGCAAGACTTGTGGGCGTGGTGGGATGTGCCATGAATACAAGATTGAAAAATCCGCCCGATACACGTCGTTTATCATCAGTGAAAAATATGCGTCTGGCCAACCTGTCTCGTCCCTAGGCAATTTTTCTTCTCTTCCCTAAATTCGCACTCGGTGAAATATGAGAGACCCTGGAGCAAAGTGATGTTTGAATGAATTTCAAGTTCGCTTACAACGGTTGACATCGAACAAAGTGTGAATACACGCAATTATCTCCCGAAATCATTTTCCGTCGAGTGATATCGGCGCCAAGCCTACGAGCGGGCGAGGGAGGATGAAAAATAGGCGGGGAGTGAGGCCGTAGCTTCCCATTATGTGGGGCGCGAAATGACATTTGAGAATATAGCCGCGAGCCCTCCCTGCGACCTAGAATGAAAGTAGGGGAATATGCGAGACATCGAGGGGAAAATTGAAGCCCGGTCTCGCGGGCGGGAAACCATTCACCGCAGCAATTCCATCTCAGCCGTCGTGGGCATTAACATTAAAAGATACGTTCGAGAACGCGTCCGTCTTTTCTTCATGAGACCATTGGCGCAGTGAACCGCGAAGATAGTTTAAAAAATCCATAAGTTAAGGATGTTCTTTGGATCAAAATTGATGATCCCTTTGTAGTGGAATCGATTGTGGGGATGTATTTCAGCTAGTGAATTTTCAATACTTCATCTACATGAACACCCCGCGATCCACCAATAAGGTATGTGGCAGGGGCTGCAAGCACCAGGTAGGGAGGGTAAGTTTTAAGGGAAGATTTGGGAGAGTAAGGGAAAAGGAGGGAAAAAGTATTCAGCAAAAAACCTCAAACAGCGCACAAATTTGCAAACGTGCTGGACGAAGACTTGATTCAAAACAGGTGTTAATTCACTCAATTAATTAGTTCTTTGTTGGGCGAAAAAAGGGAATAAAAATGAACCACGACAGACGTCCGCTATAGCAAGACAGGCCATGCAGATTTGGGAAGTGAGAAGGGTAAATGCTGCTTTTTTTATGTTCATGCAATTCTATAATAAGCGTCGACATTGGAAATTTTTTGTCATAACACGATTTGGCGTCAAATTTTGACAAGCCATTTAATGATATTTGATTCATTTGCATCAGTTAACAATTTTACTGTTTTCGGATTAACCATTGTGAATATGAGCACTTAGGTAAAATTTAAGGAAGAAAATACTTGTATGTTTTTCTTATGTAACGCAAGCTTACACGAAAGAGGTCTAGAGGTCGAAAGAGGCTTCCATCATTATTTTCCATGATCTTGGATATATCAGAGTCAGAATTATTAAAACTTTTAGCAAACATTTGCTCTGAAATTGACTGGTTAACTGCTCAAGAATTTTATTCAAACCAAAAATACGAATAAGAAATTAAAATGTTATCGAATTCAAGTTATGTTATCCATTTGGTAATGGTTTTTAAGCCGTGTTTTTCGGTCTGTGCGCAGTCACCGATCTGAGCAATCCGAGTCGGGAGGTCATGACCGTTCGAGATCTGGCCGTGAGGACGCACTTCTGCCCCGCGCGTCGGGGAATGCCTTCCACCCCTCCCCACCCTCCCCGCGCCCTCGCTCGAAGGCGGGGTGAGGGGTGGTCGGTGGTGGTGATTGGCGTTGCCTCCACTGCCGCTTCAACCCCCGAATATTATTCATGCCGTAAGGCGGGGGGTGCAGGGGCTGTGACTTAGGTGGCGTCGTCGCCTCCGGGGAGGGTGGTTTTTGGGGTTCCGGAGGAGGAGGGGAGGCCTCGCGCCGTCGCCTTAAGCCCCCAGGGTGGGCGTGCCGTTGCCTTTCCAACGCCCAACAACCCTCATCGGCAATCACCCCTCTTTCCGACACGCCCCCGCCCCCCTGGGGGTGGCGGAGGTGTGTCGGCAGTGACGAACCGCCGTCGTTATTGGGCCCCGGGGCCAACTTTTAAATCTCGCTTCATTTCCGGGCCTCCTCCCCAATCCTCCGGCGCCGCAGAAGCGCCACCGTTCGGCCACCCCTTTTAACCCCCTCCCCAAACCCCACCCCTCTTCCTCCCAATAACTCACCTGTCCCCGCCCCCTCCACCCCCACTCTTCGCTCCCAGCATGGCGACGAGATCAACCCTTTGCGACTGCCTCCTTCCGGAGCACGAGCCGATGCCAATTATGACACGAGCCCTCAATTTTCCCTCAGCAAGTAACACTGTTCGCGCCGATTTTGTTGGAGTGGAATTATCAATGTTCATCACCATTGCGGCTTTTCAGTCCAAAGAATGGTTGCATCTGTGTCTGTTAAATACCCAGCGACCCCCGCCACGAGGGCGCGTTTTGCCAAGGTTCTAACGCTACCAATCACCAGGCCACTGCTTTGGTGTTGCCTGCGTCCATAAATCAGGATGATGAGGAGATCCTGCGCTTCATTAGAGATAAAATAAATAAATAACGCAAATAAAAAGTGATGTCCTTTTCTCATTTTTCTCATTCAAATCTTCATCACTATTTGAAATTCATCCGGGGAATATTTTACGTCATCTCTCCAATCTCTGCGGTCGCTCTTCGGCATCTTCACTCCTTTACATTCCCTCGTTCCCATTCTTGATCGTGATTCCATGCCCTCATCCCCTTCCCTCTCCCGCAAATGCTTTCCTTATTCATTGCGTGCAGTAATCATTCCTGCCTCTCGCCTCTGTCGCGCATCGTATTCCCTCTCCTTCCTCCAGACGTCCACCATGTACATCTTTTGTTTCGCTATGAACCAATATCATTTTCCTTATTAATCTGTTGCGCAAAATGCATGAATTATGTATACATGCATGGTCCGTTATGAAAATAATGCGCATGATTTTATTGTGAGGTCACTATCCATGGCAGCGCGCTCAAACTGGTCGGGAAATGTGATGGGGAGTCTGCCCTTCCAACGCAGCCGGTCACCATTTTGCTCCGAGAAGTCTGAGTGGAAAGAAATTCCTCCTCATGAATTGTCTTTTTCGACTCCGATGGACCGTTCAGCCACAATTCTTTCATCGTTATCAACGCCCTGCCCCGGAACACCACGCCGGTGGCCCCCCAGCCCTCTTACAGTCCCGACTTGGCTTCGGGTGACTTTTTTTTGTTTCCCCGACTGAAAAGAGAGAGCTGAAAGGAAAGCATTGGGAGTCAATGTAAAAAATCCAAAAGCATGTTACTCAACGTTCCTGGAAAATACATTCCCATCGAGGGGAGTTATAGGGTACCTTCCCTCTTAGGCGTGACAGACACGTCTCCGCAAGTCTATTATTGATGCAGGGGGTGGGAGAGTATCTTGTGGAATTTTAAGCATTTGTACAAATACAAAAATCAATAAATCTCTTTATCCCAGAGAAAAAATAAAATCTTGCACATCACTTTCATAACTGACCATGCATCAATTCCTGCTATAGTCGTCTTGATCTTATGATTTAATTCGGTAAAATTTGATTTGCCGCCTTAAAAATTTTGTATAGAATTGCACTATTTGTAATTTATCGCAGTTTCTTATTATATTAAGCATTCTTCTGCGGCTCTGATATGAAATTTAATGTTGAGGTATTACCACTCACGCTAATTATTTTCATCAGATTAAGGCAATATTTTATTTTTTTAAAGTAGTGTCGTAAATTGATTATCGAATTATTTTTGTTTTCCGAAGGAGCAGTTAAAGCCAGTTAATCGGTTAACGGGACCGAAACTGGATCCCTGTGTCCGACTTCATTATTTTCCTGTTTACGGAGCCAGAATATTTCACTTCATCTCCCTTCAAATACAGTTCCGGAGAAAAAACCAATTGTATCTGCTTGCTTGTATTTTTTTATCATTGGAAATGTTCTTCAGCTGTCGTGCAAGTTTCAAATGACACTTTCGCCTAAGTGGCAATTTTCCTCCCGACCATCGATCACGCTCCTCGGCGGCCGACGAGCACAAGGCAAACGGACTTCCAATTAAATTCCTCGAAAGCATATATCCTCCCGCGCACTTGCTTTCAATTCCGACGCTTATTTCTCACTCGCCATTCCTTAAATATCTCTCTCGGTGCGGCCAATATCTTTGGCGCGTTTTGTGGGGAGGGGACGGGGGTGGGGCCTTCGAAAACGCCTTTTTTATTTTAAGCGTAAGTAGGTATGCGTCCGCCCTCTTCCCCCCCCCCAGTCCCCCTTCACCTGCCACCTGATTCGTCACCTCTCCAAAACATCACCCCTCCTTTCCTCCCCCTGCGAGCGATTCCCAACCCTATCTCTCTCCTTCTCATTTCCTCCCCTAACGAACAGAGGCTCCGCCATTGCCTCGCATTTTTTGTCGAAACCTTTTTCGTTTATTTCCGCAAGAAAAGGGTGGAATTTGGGGGAAAGCGTCGCCTTCCCCCTTTCTCTCCTCGCGCGTCTTCTCTCCCATCGCTCCGACGTTTCGCCCTCTCTCCCCGTAGCCACCTCCGCCGCCCCTCCCACCCCCTTGGAATTCAATCGTTCTTTCATTTCCTGATTGCCGGGGGAGAAAACTTTTACTCCTCTTTTACTTTCCATTCGAGAACAACTTCTCCGCATCTCCCGGCCAGCTTCTAAACGCCGCCCCCTGATTGCCTTCACTCTTCTCAAGAATAAGGAAACCTCACTCAACTTGTTGCTAGGGAATAAGTTGTTTGGGATGGAATTGTATTTTTTGCCGTTCCATGCCTGCATCCACAGTTCCCGCCGAAAGTTGAATTTCCAAAGTCCTCTCCTCCGCACTGAGATCTTCGACTCTTCGAATCATTGCCTCGATATTTTCATTCGGTTGAGTTCTTCTTCAATTGGACTTCCCCATCCGAGTTCAACCTTCCGCTCCCACTACGTATTCCCCGACGAATTAGTTTTTAAACTTTTCCCCTCTCTAGCTGGAGGGAGAGTCGAAGAAATGATTTATTATTTTTATTTTACCCTTTGACTTTTGAGGACAGTGTTCATGAAAATTATACAACGTGTTGTATGAGAGTGTGTTTGCGCCTGTATGCCATTATTTGTATGTACATAAGCGTACGTGCCTAGCGACAATGCTGTAATTACATCTGTATATATATATATATATATATATATATATATATATATATACAGATGTAATTACTGATATATATATATACATATACATATATATACATATATTAATAATATTACCTTTTGGTTAATGGTTCGATCTTTTTCCAACGTCTATCGTGTTATTCGTTAAAATGGAAAAACTGAAAATTTTGTGCGGTCATAAAATTCTTCATTTAGGATGGATTAACCCCGTAAGGAAATTCATCCGAAGTTGTCGGAAGTGTAATGGAGACTCTGCTCTCCTTCAATGTCAACCGTTATAAAAGTGGGCGGTTGATTGAACCGTGGTCGCACGTCCTTATGAAGATGGCCCACGTGAAGGACGGCCGAGAACCGCAAGCACACCGGGAGCCATCGAAAAGGTGCATGATATCGTGTTTAGAGGATAGTCGAGCTAAGGATGAGTGTGAGATACCTAAGGTCTTGGGGGGATATCGGAAGAAAGGGTGCGAAACATCTTGCACAAAGAATTAGGGATGCAAAAGCTCTCCGCGAGGTGAGTGCCGCCGCATTTGCTGAATGCCGATCAAAAACATATGTGCCGATTATTTTCGATGCAATATTTTGACCGACTCAAGCGGGAACCGAGCGATTTTCTTGCGGCGATTTGTGACCATGGATGAGACATGGGTCCATCACTACGCGCCAGAAACGAGAGAGCAGTGGATGGAAGCGAGCGACTCGGCGCCTAAGAAAGCGAGGTCAATCGCATCTGCCGGAAAGGTCATGGCCAGTGTGTTTTGGGATGCGAAAGGGATCCTGTTGATTGGTTACCTTGACAAAGGCACAACAATTACAGGCCAATATTATTAGTACAGCCATCTTGACCAGCTGGATGCCAAAGTTCGCGAAAAGAGGCCTGGCTTGAAATCATCTTTCACCAGGACAACTCACCTGCTCTCACGAATGTGCGCTGGCGATGGCGATATTCACATGCAAATGGCCTACATTCGATTGAACAGACCATTGCCATTTAGATACTTTTCCACTCTGCCTAATGTAAATGCGTTCGTTCTATTTCGTTAGTAAATCGGTCATATCTTTGAAACAATTATCAAGTTAAAATTTTTTGAAGACCCTTTCAAATTATGTTCACTTGTTAGGTGTTTGTATTTCATATCAATGCTCAAGATTTTATTTAATTCGATCAATAAAAATAGTTAGATGGGGCGTGGAGCGACTTTCTGTAAAACACTTCTTCGAAGCAGGATGATAATGGAAGTGAGAATATTCAGGGATACATGCTCTTGGAGCAGAGCGCCTTTTGTTTGGAAGTGAACGTCCGGAAGGGCAGAATATTTAGACAAATCCACAAAAAGGGTTCGAAATACTATATCAGCGTTTCAACAAAGTCCTCCGGGCTTTTTCCTTGATTTTTCATCCTTGATATGAAGTTTTGTTGATTTTCAAGAGCCATATTTTTTCTAATCCCCTCGAAGTATGTGGGAAACAAGTAAAATTAGTGTGTTTCTCTATTCTTTAAATTTCTACTTCAACCTGAAACAAAATTGTCAATTTTTTATAATTGCTTCACAGTATTGGGTATATGCACGGCTATTGGAGGTTGGGATAATGGCATCAACTTGACGAACTTCGTCGTCACGTATATGCGTAGGGAATGAATTCCTCTCGTCTATGAATGACCTCAGTGTAAGCGTGAGTATCTCATAGAAAGCACTTTACGAAAAGACAGCATGCCATTGACTATCTAACAAACCCATAACAATGCAAGGCTGAATAGGAGTATCCTAAATCCTAAGTTTTAAATATTTTGCGAAGTCATACGAAACGTCGTAGCAGACCTGGCGGTGGATTTGTTTTGCAAACGGTGTCATAGTTTTCACTCCAAAATGAATATTTTGGTATTTTACCTTGAAATTGATTGACAGAACAATCAAATTGACGTATTTAGAGAGGAATGTGGAATACAATAAGGACGTATTGGCCTGTTCCGCAGATTTCGAAAAAGCTTTTGATAGAGTGCATTGGGAAAAATAAATGACCATATTGCAGTAAATAGGAATAAATTGGAGGGACTGGAGTTTAATCAGCACTTATCTATGTCTCAGACTGCTCAGATGCGATCAAGGGAACAGGGAGTCCGAATGGGCCATGTTGGGAAGAGGTGTAAGGTAGGGTTGTCCATTGTCACCGTTGCTGACCAACGCATGTGTGGAGGAAATGATTAAAGAGGCATGGAAAGAAATAGAGGTAGGACTTAAAGGCGGAGGTGAATTCGATAAATGAGTATGGTTTATTGATGACCTAGCTCTAGTTTGTCAGTCAGCCAAGGGGTTGCAAGCATTGCTGAGTGAATTGGAAACTCAGTGCGAAAAATACGGGAGGATAATCAATATAAATAAAACAATGGTTAAGCGATTTTGGGATGTTGAAGACTGTAATAGAGGGGAGAATGTAAGACAAAAGAGGAAAGGGCAGGAATAGGATAGGGATGTTCGACGGGAGGAAGGAGGCACACAGAGACTTGTTGCGGAGTAAGATGCTGGATTGTACTTTGTTTGGAGATATTTATTTGGTATTTGTGACCATTCAGAACTTACCTTAGCAGGTAGAGTACTTAATAATAAGTAAACTTAAATTCGACTCTAGATCCTTCTCGACGTTTTCCATGGCCGGTGACCTATAGCAACACTTTGCATTAATTCAACTACTGTTATTGTACCGAATTAAACATATACGATATATATACTGTCTCGTATTTGAGACAGCCCCTGAAGTGGACGCAAATGCGAGATATTTCGAATTGGAGAAATCTTCTGCCCGCGGCGCTATAGTTGAACGACTTTTTCCCACCGTGATATTCCGCGAACTTGACCGAAAGAGAGCAATGATAGGTCCGGAAGCGCGTCATCCTCCTGCCATTCGTCGCCCCGCGCCTCCCTCGCCCCCCCCAAATGCTAACTTGTTGAGTGGATGGAGGACGAATAAGCCAGTCGAAACTTTATTAGATCGTTTGACGCAAAAATGATGTCGAGTCCTAGTGCGGTATGCTCGTTAATCTTCCAGATGCGCTCCCGGCGACAGCAGGGGGGGCGGGGTTTGTTCGGCACCTGTTTGCTGTCAGCGTGTCGTTTGCCAGGGCGGTGTCCTCTCCTCTTATTTCATTTTTTCCCTCCGCGGTTCAAAGCCCTCCCGCTGCCTGCGGTCTTCCGCCGCGGTTATTTTTTCTCTGCAGAGTATGCTGCCCCCCCCCCCCCCGCGGCCAACCCTCTTGGACCCGCCCGCCCTCCCCGCTCGCTCCGAGTGGATTTGCGGAGATTGCGATTATGGAATCGCAAGGTGGACCAACGCCGTAAGCGGCGAGATAATCCACAGCGCCCTCAAACCACGAGGCCACGCACGCAAATGTTTATTCGCAATCCGGAGGGAGGGAGAGGTGGAATGGCGGCCGGAGGGGGGGGAGGGGGGTAGAGTAGCAAAGGGTAAACAGAGGTCTGTATGTCTCTCTTTAAACTCAAACAATGGGAGACCCGCACGCATGGGGACACGGAGTTCGGTGACAAGAGTAGTGGTTGCGAAAGGGGGGGGGGCGCCGTAAATATCCCACGCGCCTTTTGTCCCCGGGACGGACGGGATGAGGAAAAAATTGAAAATCCGAATAAAAGATGGCTCCCTCCTCTTTGCCAGCACCGTTGGATTAATGAAACACCCTCCCTCTCCCTCTTTCTCCCTCCCTCAATATCCCTATCCCTCACTCTCTCCCTCTTTCTGTCTTCATCAATCTCCCTCCGTCTCTCCCACATCTCTCCTTCCCCCTCTCCGCCTTCCTCTTTTTCCTTCCCTCTCTCCATCTCCAACCCTCTCTCTCCCTCTTTCCTTCCCTTTCTTTCCCTTCCTCCCTATCTCCCTTCCTCCCTCTTTCTGTCTTCATCAATCTCCCTCCGTCTCTCCCACATCTCTCCTTCCCCCTCTCCGCCTTCCTCTTTTTCCTTCCCTCTCTCCATCTCCAACCCTCTCTCTCCCTCTTTCCTTCCCTTTCTTTCCCTTCCTCCCTATCTCCCTTCCTCCCTATCTCCCTTCCTCCCTATCTCTCTCCCTCCCTCTCTCCCTCCCTCAATCTCCCTCCCTCTCTCCCTCCCTCTCTCCCTCCCTCTCTCCCTCCCTCTCTCCCTCCCTCTCTCCCTCCCTCTCTTTCCCTCCTTTCCCCTTCCTCCCTATCGCTCGGCAGGAGAGAGCGATGCAAAAAGATTGCGATTGCAGATGATTTCAGGAATGACTGGCGGGCTCAAGGAGCGCGAGGAAAATGATGGGCGGGTCAGGGCCGGCGGGACAGGGCGAGGGCAGGGACGAGTGCCCACCGCCTAAGAGACCGGGTGGCGGGACCTCATCGGCCTTACGTCGAATCCGCCGGAGGGAACAGATGTATGCGAATGCAAGTTAAGGAGTAATTATCGTTTAATTTTGATCGTCTGGGACTCTCCGTCGCGTGGCCATTCTCCTCTTTGCCCAGGCAAAGAAAGCAGAGGGGGGGACTTTCACTCTCTTCAATGCTGCCCCGCGGAACTATCTGCATATTGTTACCGCGGAAACATTCGACTTCGGGAGTTCATTGTATTTTATACGGAAAGTAGACACTACTTTGCCCATATTTAAGTTGAAAAAAAGTGATTCTTCGACTATTTTGAAAGTTGAAAATCGTCGGTGGCAGCCTACTTCCCAAATGGGCCGAAGGACGCATTAATTCCACCTAGAAGAAAAGTAAGATTCAAAAACTACTTGTTTGGTAATAAACAGTAAGTGGAAATCATTTTGAGATTATTCCCTCATTTCGCCCTGCGGAGAGAGAGAGAAAAGCGATTTCCACAAATTCGCAATTTGAAACTTCAGTTTGTAATACCTCCCGAACCAATCAAATTATGATTACAAACACATTTATTTTAGAATAAGTTTTAAATGCCTGTGCATAAAATATAAATATAGAATTTATAAAAAAATAATATGAATGCATACAAAATATTTCGCACGACTTATTCTCGCGGCATCGCGATTAAACGTCACGCTAAGTAAGAAAACTTCCGAAAACAGAAGAGCGACGCAGCGAAGGGTTCAGAGATGCCGAATTAATTGCGAAGAGAAATCGCAGGAGAATGTATCGTAATAGCCACGAAATCAACATGTCGGGCTATTTCGTATCGCGCAACATTTTCGATTCACTCTCAGATTGACCCCCTGCCCCCTCGGGTTTTTCTGTCTTGGGACTTTTTCTTCCCACCTGCCTTATTTCCGCGCCCCCCTGTCGTATTCCGACTCCGTTAGCCTTTGTTGAATCCGCGCCGGCCCCAGCTAATCAGAGCACCGACACGACCCGACTCGCCGCGGGCGGCCCGCCATTGTGTGGGCTCTCCTCGCCTCGCTTGTTTCCTGCGTTTATTTAGGATGTTCCTCCCACGTGTCCATCCAGACGGGGCATTTGACGCGATTAACGCGCGCGGGGTTTATTATCCCCATTTTAAGGAGCCGTGATCTTTGCCAAACGGCGAATGCAATTCCCCAATTGTTTCGCCGTCCTCCGCCGCGCGGCGCCTTCCCTCGCGTTGGAGTGAATGAAGGCCCTGCCGTCGAATCTCTCGTGCATTCTCGCACCTGCATTCTTTTCATTCCTGTGCAAGTACCAAGCACTTATACCTGTAGTTGCCAAATTATCTCGGACCAAATGCTTTTGCGTTTTCCTTACATGTTACATCGGTGCCCTCTCCACTTGGGTTTTTGCAGGGAAAACATCAGCTTATTGTTTATCCGCAGTAGTTGTCCTGAAATTTATTTTGGTCTCTCCTAGAAATAACGACTAGCCATGGAAATGCCGAAAAGTGGAAACATGGTCAAAACTTCTCAGTCATACGTACCCTGTGGAGTTTTACATGCATTACGTTGGTGGAGCATATTGATCGGCAGTGGGATGTTGAAGACTGTAAGAGAGGGGAGAATGTTAGGCCAACGAGGAATGGTGGGAATAGGATAGGGATGTTGGACGGGATGAAGGGAAGAAGGAAATACACAAAGATAAAGAGGGACTTGTTGTAGAGTAGGATGCCTTATTGTTGTGTTTTGCTAGAAGATAATTATTTGGTATTTATGTCCATCCAAAACCTACTTTAACTAGTAGATTGCCAAAAAAATGTTGGTAGACAGGTGCAAACACCGATCCCGTCGTAGGCTGCACCCATAGGAGCCTAACTATTTCTCAAGCAGAGCTCTAGCAGTTTCGTTATTGGAGTGCTTATACGAGAACATGCATTGAGAAACTTCAAAATGGACGCGGGACCTTATTTGCGTTATTATCATCAAGTTCTAGAAATCATTAGCGCTTAAACTCTAACAAATGTGCTGATCGTGGTATATGGGAGAAGATTGGAAACCGGGTAAACATAGTCACTATAAAAGTAATGCGAATTTTCAGGGAAAAATAGATTTATTGATCGTACTTGAACAAATGCTTAAATTTCTCCAAAATACTCCGCCCCTGCATCAACAATACACTTGCGGAAGAAGAAGGCACCTGAAACTCCTCTCGACGGGAATGTTTCTCAGGAATGTTGAGTAACTTGCTTTTGGATGTTTTCCACGGTCTCTCAATGCTTTCCTTTCAGGTCCCCCTTCAGTTGGGGGAAAATAGGGGGAAGGAGCCAAGTAGTTACTGTTCGGGGGCTGGGAGATCACTGGGGTGTTGCTTCGGGCCAGGAAGTAGGTAACGATGAAAGACATGTGGCTGGGGGCATTGTCATAGTGAAGCTTGACCGTGTGTTTGCCGTGTTACAAAGCCGAAAAACTCACTGCACGAGGGAGTAAGTCCCTCTGCTCAGACTACTCGGAGCTAACTGGCGACCGGCTGACTCGGAAGGGCAAACACTCCATGCATTTGATGACCATTGATGTGTAAAAAAATGCAAATGACCCACCTAAACGGGTGAAAAATGGATGCATTGAGTAATCGGTCCCCCCTTACTTTAATACCTGCATTAATTAGTGGTTGCATGTGAACAGAAAACCCCACGCATGTTTTTCATTTGACCTACCAAAAGAAGAATTTTCAGAATTCGTTTAGATTTTAATATAATCCTAAGGGAGGAGGGTTTATGGATTAGCCTTCCTATGTAACTACGCATCGTACTCCAAAGTTTAACCTACTGCGCCGTTAATCTTCATT
The DNA here is from genome assembly GCF_022747635.1 of Hetaerina americana. Lineage (NCBI taxonomy): Eukaryota > Metazoa > Arthropoda > Insecta > Odonata > Calopterygidae > Hetaerina > Hetaerina americana. The sequence goes on from NW_027287205.1 coordinate 3,398,052, forward strand.
TAACTAAATTGGCACACATATTTTTTTGAAGAAGTTAAGGTCTTATTCTTTTACGAAATGTCGCTGGTACAGAGACATTTCATTTGTTAAGGCTCTGGAATAAAAATTCATTCAGCACTTGCGTTTCAGGAACATAAAATAAATTAAGTAGCTATCCTCGATTCACTGAAATTTGAAAGGAAATGAAATAAATTGTCTTTATTTGCTATAAAAGCAGTAGAATGTCTTTGGATTGTAACTTATGAAATTTGCAGAAGTGCGAATCTCACGTGAACTGCAGGAAAATTGCATCAAACTTCCTCACAGCTGTGACGGTGCGAACCCGTCGAATACTGGGGAATGATGTGAGAAAAACGTGATCTTGCTTCCAGCGAATAGGCCTGGAAACTTTGGAATCAGGCTTATGACCCTATCTGTCCCTAATGGCATAAATGACTTCGACTATCGGTCGCCTCCCCTACAGAACTCACGAGCGGAGTTCCAATGAATAATCATCATCTTTGGGCACGAAGTTACTTGACTGAAGATGATGATTATTCAGTGAATCCCGGGTCCTAAGTTTGTCTTCTTTTGCGGTTTTGGAAGAGTTTTGAGGAACAAGAATTTATTTTGAGGGCAAGCCCTTTATTCATTAATCATTTCCCGGAAATGGAGGTGTATTTAAGTAAACCCATCAGTACTTGCTTACTTTTCTCTGCTCCCACCACCTTCGACGGTGCGCTCTCCGTCACCAGTCCCCTGTCATCCCATCGCCTCCATGGGGTGTTGACCTTTATGGGGGGGTAGTCGTGGGCTCTGCAGACCACCCGCCCCTCAAAAACAAATCAATCTCTTCTCCCCGTCCCAGCCAAGGACCAATAACCTCCTCCGCCCCCTTCAGGGCAGGGAAGGAGAGTGCTCCTCTAGGGTGTCGGAGGGTGATGGGAGAGGAGTTCGGGGGGAGGACCGGTTGGCCGTTGCAGTCGACGGGAGCATTTCTCCGGCGTCGACGTCTCTGGGAAACCGCAAGGCCGGGAGAGGGAGGGTGGGAGAGAGTTTGGGAATCCACAGAAACCCAACAACTTCCATGCTAGGGGTCCCCCCACCTTGAGTCAAGGAGGGGGAGGGTGTGGGCACGGACCCAGTAGACCCCTCGCCCCCCCATGGAGTGGTTGGCGGTCGGCGGCCGGGAGAGATCGGGGGAAGTTGGCGCGTCCTTGTCGGTGACCAGTCTTCTGTCTTCAAGGCTTGTCCGCCCGCGTCTACGGTCCGGCGGCGGGCGGAAGGGCTTCTCACTCCGCCATGTGCGCTGTATTAACATCGCAGTGCGTGGAACTATGAAGGAAACTGGATGCGACGGAGAGGGGAAATTTGGGTAATCATGGTAGAGACGGGTGAAGAACAGTGATGTTAACGGAAAGATCGGTGGTAGGCAGTACAGGGTCCTAAATAAAAGTAATGCGGATTCTCTAGGAATTCAGCGCGAATTTCATATGCTTTTTTTAACTTTGAAATTCATGGCAGACAGTAAAAGTAATGAGCATTATTTGGGAAAAATTTATTCATTGATTTACGCACTTGTACAAAGGCTTAAAATTCATCAAAACACTCTTTCCCTGCATAAATACACTTGCGGAGACGTGTCTGCCACGCTTAAGAAGGCACCCTGAAACTCCTTTCAACGGGAATGTCTCTCTCAGGAACGTTGAGTAAAAGGAGTTGAGTGCTTTTGGATGTTTTCCACGGTCTCCCAATGCTTTCCTTTCAGCTGCCTCCTCAGTCGGGGAAACAACGAAAGTCATGCGGAACCTAGTCGGGATTGTAAAGATGCTGGGGGACCCCCGGGCCAGGGAGTTGAAACGATGAAGGGCGTGTGGCTTGTGGCTGGGTGCTCCAGCGGGCCCAGCGTGTTGTGAAGTCGAAAAAAACACTTCACGTGGAGGCACGTCTTTCCGTTCAGGCGGCTCGGAGGAAACTGTCGACCGGCTGCGTTGAAAGGGCAAACCCCACCACTGCATTTCCCGGCCAGTTTAACCGCACTGTCATGGATAGCAGCTTAAAAAAATGCGCATTACTGTTATAACTGTAAGATAATTTCGGTAAGATAATTTTTTCAAACCCAACTAATCAATAATGCCTTATATTAGAATTTTGTCGTGCCGTTACTTTTTCGGGATTTAATGGAATATTTCCTTGAAATGTAAAATCTGAAAAGCCACGGCATTAATGAAACGAAATAATGGTCGTATTAATTAGTTCAAAGATGGTGGGAAAGACGTTTTCCGTAATATTCCGTGAAAGAAAACATCTCTTTTGTTCAAACAAACCGTCTTCCGATTTGTTTTCAAGCGTATGGGGTGTTAAAATGGTTTTTTGTTCGTCTGTGCCCTTGACCCCATAATTTAGCACCCTGCAAGACACCGCCTGGGTGTAAGGCAGGGGGTGAATAGACCACAGTCTAATTTTGACCCGAATATCTACATCTACATCTACTTAATACCCCGCAAGCCGCCGCAAGGGCGTGTGGCGGGGGGTGCTAGGACACCACCCATAATTTAGAAAAGAAAAAGAAAAAAAAAACCGCATGCAAATAACGACAAAATCATATATATAAAAAAAATCATGGCATACATTCATGCATGAACACTTACACCCCACACACATGCAAACACTAAAACTACCAACTAACATACACATGCACCAGAAAGTATACCTAACATCTCTATAGTGTTTAATTTTGTTCAGACTTGTAAATTCAACGTTTCTAATATTTCTAAAGTGACTTCGGTTTCCTGCTATTATGATTACTGATTGTTCGGGGAAAGAATGAGTATTTGTACCTATCTGTCTTGGAATCTATCTCCCTTAGTTTATCTTTGTGGTCTGATCTACCTAAGTAGTGTGGGGCCATTATAATTCCTTCAGTGTCACAGTTAAACTCGTTTGTTCTGAACCTTTCTAAAAGTCTAAGCCTCGCTTGTTCTCTCCGCACTTCAAGTGGTTCCCAGCCTAAATCCCCTAAGAGACCCGTCACACTTGTGTTCTTATCATAACAATTTTTAACGAATCTAGCGGATTTTCTCTGGACTTTATCTAATTCTTTTTGCCAAATTTTCTCCCACGGATCCCAAATACTTGCGGCATATTCCAAATGGGGTCTAACTAGAGCAAAAAACCTGAAAAAAATGAAAAAATATGAACCTATCGCGGTCAGACAGTGTTATACTTTTGCCTTATCGTTCGTGGAAAAATGACATCTCAAATCTATCTGTTCTACTCTATGTCTCTCTAATTTTATTAACATGATCTCTCCTACCGTAGTATAATGGGGGTAATAATACCTTTTCAACTTTGATGTTTAAGAGACGGATTTGCTGAAATTGAGTATATTATTCAGTTTCAGAAACGACAACTCAATATTGCAACAAATTAACTGCATGGAATAGCGGTGAGCACTACACGTAGTAGTTTATAATGGAGGCGATCGACAGCTGAGGTCATTTGCGCCATTGGGGACGGACAGGAAATGATGAAGGGCGAACTCGGGCCCTCTGGGTGGGAAGCCTTTACGTTAGCCACCGCTCCATCTCAATCCCCTCGCCACACGTTTGAATTTTAGCCAACACATGCCTTTCGTACCAAATGTTCCATTGTACTATGTTGAAATTCGCGATTCTATTGTGAACAACCTCCAGTGTACATTCACTGAGTTCAATTAAAACGCTGTTTTTTTCGGAAGCGGTAATTCTATACGTATAATCTATGCTTAACGCTCATTATCTCGAGAATGCTTTTTAATGGTCGGGGTTTTTCCTTTCAAAGGAGAAATACCTGAAGGAAACAGAGGCTTCATTTTCAAACTGGCACCCGTAAAAATGTTCTCCGATAGTTAAAACTCCCATTGAGCGAGGTAAATTAACGATTAGGCTGGATACTTCCTTTGAATCGTGCACCATTCTGACTTTCTCTCACCTATGGGTTGTTGGGTCAGCTGTCTCGCGAGCGGGGGAGCGCGCAGGGAAGATTCCGCCACCTTTTGGTTCGCCTGCACACCGTCACCTTCGTGCCGACTCCGGCCTTTAACGAGCGTTCCTGACCCAATTACGGCAATGAGCAGGATTTGTTTCTCTCCCATCCCGCGAGATGTCGAGAGATGGTGAGCGATAGCAGAACCCTGGGAAGGGGGCCCCAAGGCTTTATGGGTGCCGCCACTCGGAATAAATTTGAAACCTTGGAAGAATTACCTTCGCAACATGTTTGGGTGTCGAGGCATTTGAAGTTTTCTCTCGCGATGCGTCTAATGCGCCATGCTTCGAGTTTCCGAAGCGCTGAGGTTATTTCATTCCTCCCCCTCTGCCCCCCTCCCCCGCGCATCACTATTTGCATCTTCAAAGCAACCAGTCACCGTGCGTGTTCCGAGACGCCGGCATTTTCCCGCGGGAAATGCATGTGAACTCCTAATTTCTCGAGTTTTCTGGAAAAAAAACCCGAAACTCTTGCCGCGATGTAATTAATGCTCACGGGAGCATCGCTTTTTCTTCGATTGCTTCCTCACGGCTCCCAATAAGCCATTTCGACTCTCTTCCGAGCGCCTCCTTAATCGTGCGTCGGTGGAGTTCCCTTTCGCGTGGGGTGGCAGTAATTTGCATCTGCATTTTCTCGTTTTTCTTTGATAAAAAATCGGCAATGTACCCAACTTTTCTTTCCCCATTTCTCTTTTTTTCGAACTACCCTCCGCAGTGACTGCCTTCATTACCGGCGTGAGTTTCCCTTCCTTGAGAGAGTTCTCCAAAAGGGGTCCGACCTTATTTTTTCCTTTCGGAGAGCTCTGTACATACTTTGTAGGCATTTGAAATGTTCTCCCTCGATTTCACCTGAAAACTAATTTAGCTCCGTCATCCATCCCCGTGCCTCCGAATTAGGATTAACAGCTTTGGCGGAAAGTAACCTAATTTGGTCTTTCTATTTGGATCCGGGAGAAAAAAAAGACACTCTCGAAGAAAATTCCATTTGCTCCGGAGTCATTTCCGTGAGTCGGGTTTCTTTTGAAGTAAATGAAAGTTAATGAAAATTAACTTTTTTTCCCGTGAAATTTTGAAAGGAGGGTATAAAAATTAATTTTTACCAAATAAATGAAATATTTTTAGTGAGGCTTATACAATAAATTGTTTCAACAATTTTTTTTATTTTACCTTTTGAATGTAAAAGTTTTTTGAGAATATTATTAATGGAAAACACTCAAAAAAATATTTTCTTAAACTGGAACCGAAGTCTCTCTAGTTAAATAAGTGATTTAGTTTAAGAAGGAACAAAATTATTGCACAGCAGCTGTATACGAGTATTTTCAATATCTAAATTTTTCAACTTTAATGTAATAGAAATTTTTTAAATCGGCTGATTTGCTTCCAAAATTAATGGTAGTTTTTTTTCCATTTCCTCCGTTTACAATTCCTTCTTCAGATTTTAATGGATGATCAAATTTATCAAGGCTAACATCGCAAATAAACGCCGTTATGTTTGGAAAAAATAAGGGGCAATATGAATCACAAGAGCATTATTTATTAATATTGGTACCTTTTACGACACCACTAGGGTATGTGGAAGGGAGTGAATAAAAACCAGAATAATTTTGACCTGGACATAACCCCACCGCGGTCGGACAATCCATGCTGATCCTCTATCCTTCGCGGAAATATGGCATCTGAACCTCTCTCTTCTACCCTCAACCCCTCTAATTTCATTGGCATGAACTCTGCTACCGTAGTACGATTGGTGTTATAATACATTTTTAACGTCATTGCTTTAGAGACGTCCTTCCAATTTTCCACTCCTCTTGTTTGGAACGTAAAATTTTATGAACTAAACTTCAGAAGTAACTATAGGCAATATTATCAAATATCTCTAGTTGCTGAATAAATTGTTAGAGTCATAAGAATTCTAAGCCTTGAATACCTAGCGCTGTTTATTACCGTGGCCTAGAATTCATTTCACGTTCTTATATGTTTTTATAAAATGTTCAATATTTCAGGCATGATTTCACTCGACCTCTAGTCAAAGGGTTCATTTACCTTCGATACATTTCCTTGTTTTATTATTAAGAGAATTCATGTCCTTAATAGAGTTTCTTGTCTGTTTAACATTGTCTTGCCGGCCAATTAAAACTTCATTAATCTCTTCAACCTTTTGGTATCCCATATTAGTTTTGAAGTTCCTAGAAAACCCTTGGGGATAATTTGCTCATGGAAGAGGTATTGGATGTTCTCCTACGACACACGCGTTTTTTACTATGATTTGTTTATTATTGTTCCACTCCGTTGTTATTCTACAATTTTCTAGGCATTTAAAATGTGTGTTCGTAAATTAAAAGTAACGATGCGAGTGCCAAACGCTCATAAACCACACTTGATTCCCCCAGCTCCCAACTACTCCGTATCTGGCTTAAAAACACAACGCCACTTGAGAAAACATTGGAATAACACTCGCATGCGAAATCCTCTACGTGCCTCTCCTGGTGGCCGCTCCTTTGCTACCCCCCCCCCCCCCCCATCGTGTATTTTTCCCTTTTTCGGTCATGCCTGTCGTCTCCCGCTCTTTTTTGCCTCGCTTCGCACTTGAGGGGCCTCCACGGGGCCCCAGCTCGGCGAGAGGGGGCGTCTAAATAACCCCCCCCCGTCGTTTGAGATTTAATTGCGCGGATTCCCACGACGTTTCGCCCGCTCCCGGGACACCAGTTCCCTCATCACACAACGGCACTACTCCCGGACGAGAGTCGCCGTCGTAAGGAGTGTCGGAACGACGGGTGTTCTACCCTGGGGTCGTCGAGGTGTGGGGCTGGAGAGTGAGGTGTGTCAATGTATACCCACATGCCCACACCTGCCCCCCTGAATCCCCTTTCTTTTGTGTATCGTCGGCTTAGCGGGGAGTTGCATTATGGTCCTGGCGGTGGACTGAGGGAGGAGTTATGACGGTGGGGAGGTCGCCGTGGTGAAGGATAGGGGGGAGGGCTTTCATTTAGGCGTGACAGCGGTTTGCGCTTTTGTTTTTAATAGGATATATTCGCGAACGATGCTTTCTCACAGAGTAAGAAGTTCGCTTCGATGCTGCCTTCCCCGTGCATCCTCACTATTCATCTCCCGATTAACCCCCCCCCCTTCCCATTCTCATCCGGCCCATTATAGCCTCCGCCACGATCCATTCGAACCAGATTATCTCCGCTTAGCCACATTATTATTTTGCTCGCCGTCCATCGTTCGAGACGCGGATGGGCCGCACTGTGTTTGATTTCCTTCGCCGCAGTTCCGCCTCCTCCTCAACCAATGAGCGACCAATGAGCTCTCGTTAATGTCTACCAGGCCACCACTTTTAAAAGACGTATCGTCGAAAGTAATTCTCGCTTAGACACTCTGGGGCGTTATATTCTGAATAGATCCAGGATCTCATTTCATCGACGATGATAGAAGACTGTTGGCAGAGGTTTTGATGGCAGAGTGTATTAAGTTCTTGTTTGAGTACTCTCCCATTCACCTCTGGGATGTGTGTGGCACCAAATGAACACGCTCCAGACTGATTTTGACCCGAATGTGACTCTATTGCGGTCGGACAATGTTATTCTCAAATCCAACAAATTATTCTTTCCATTATTAGGTAATTACCAGTTCAGGCAAGCTTTGGATGAATGCAACTACCAAATAAATGTTTTCAAACTCCTAACCAAAGACAGCCCTACACCCTACATAAGAATTAATCCCTCTTCATCTCCGAGTACCTTCCTCCTCCCTTCAACCCATCCAATATCCCTATCCTATTCTTGCTCTTTCCTCGTCTGCCTAACATTCTCCCCTCTATTACAGTCTTCAACATCCCGCTGCCGATCAACAGGCCCTTTAACCATGTTTCCTGCCTCCATAGGATTTCTTCCAACAAACCCCTCTCTTCGCCCACCACACGTAGCACTTCCTCATTTGTTTTACTTTCGGTCAATTTTAGGATAATAGTAATATCTATTATACTACCTTGATCAAAAATTTCCCGGAATTTATTCAGAAAATTAAAAATACAAGTTTATTCATCTAAATCTATATTGTCCCCTTCAAAGTAATCCCCATCGACTGCAACACACTTATGCCAGCGCTTGATCCAATCCTCGAAACATTTTTTATATTCGGTTTTCGGTATGTCCATCAGTGCTTCCTGCGATTTTTACATTACTTCCTCTCGGCTGCTAAAACGCGTTCCCCGTAATGGTTTTTTAACTCGATTGAACAGAAAGAAGTCACAGGGAGCCAAATCAGGTGAATTCGGTGGCTGTTGGATGGTATTTGTTGCATTTTTCGTCAAAAAATTACGAATAATGATAGCACTGTGCGACGGTGCGTTATCATGGTGCAAAATCCACGAGTTTTCTGCCCACATTTCTGGTCTCTTTCGGCGAATTGCTTCACGCAAACGTCTCATAACGCCCAAATAATACTCTTTGTTTACTGTCTGGCCTTCTGGCAAAAATTCATGATGCACTACACCGTTGTAATCCATGAAAACCGTCAGCATTGCCTTCTTTTTTGACTGAAAACGACGTGGTTTTTTTGGTCTCGGCTCATTTGGTGAACGCCATTCACTTGCCTGATGTCTGGATTGCGTGTCGTACTCATAAACCCACGTCTCGTCTCCAGTGATGATCCTTTTGATGAATGTGGGATCGGATTCAGCCTCGCAAATCATGTCTTTTGCGACGTCAACACGGTCTCTTTTTTGCATGAAATTGAGGTCTTTTGGCACCAACTTTGCTGCTACACGACGGAAACCCAAATCATTAACCACAATGTCTTGGGCGGATCCATAGGCAATGTTCAAGTCCTCCGCTATTTCTCTGATGGTTAATTTGCGGTTATTGACCAACATTTCTTTTACTTTATCAATTTTTTCACCGACTTTCGATGTCGATGGTCTGCCACTGCGTTCATCATCTTCGATTGACTCACGACCACTTCTGAACCGCTCGTGCCACTGGTAAACGACCGTTTTTTTTAGAGAATCGTTGCCGAAACACTTTTCCAACATTTCCAACGTCCGTGCGCCACTAAATCCGTTTTTTACGCAAAATTTAATACAAGTTCGTTGTTGCAAATTTAAATCCATTTCTGCAATTGTAAAAAATCGCCAACACACACAGAGATAGATGTACTCTTGGCTACGTAACTTTTGCAAATGTCAAGTTATGACACTAAGATTTAAAGGGAATATCAACAACAGATGTACCAATTTAACAAAAAAAAACAGAACTCAAATCGGAACGATGGGAGCGCCACACGGTGGTTATTCCGGGAACTTTTTGATCAAGGTAGTATGTATAAAAGCCTAGTCATCAGAGGAAAACTGTAATAAAACATAATATATCATGGCTGTTCTATAATCTGGGACAGTGGAACGGGGAAAATAGCAGCAGTCGGACAATGGAACAACAACTGCTGCTATTTTCACCGGTCATATTGATCTATCAGAACAGAGTGAATGAATGAAGGCATTGTAAGTGGGATACTCTGTAATGCTAATACTCTGCAAATACTGTGCAAATCTGCAGCTGCAAATTATTGCTCGGACAGCAAATCTTTGAGCGTCAATTTTGCTGTTAAAGATTTTTCTTATGATTATGATGGCTGCGGGTTATATATATGTATATATATATATATATATATATATATATATATATATATATATATATATATATATATATATATATATATAAACAGGGATGTAGATTTTTAGAATATTGAGACACAAAGAAAGGACACTCACAATATGTTATTTGACGTTTCGACTGTCGTCTTCAGAATGGCGTTCTCGGGAGGTGGGGGAAGGAGAGGTAAGGGACCAATTGGAAATGAAAGAGGGGGTGCGGGTGGATATGTAGGCAGCCATATGATGCATTCAGTGGGCTTGGTTCAGCCCGGGCGGTTTAAATGATTGGGCCACCCAGATATGCGCCATCTCGCGGGTTCTCACCTCTATTATACTCGCAGATTTGGGAAGGATTTCAATCACCGAAACGGAGAAGCAGTCGTCAAAAGATTGATTGTGGGAAGCAGTGTGAGTAGGGATGCGATAATTAAGAAAGGTGGGAGATTTGGTGGAATATCGGTGGTTATTCATGCGGAGGGAAAGTGCGGTCGTGCATTCGCCCACGTAGAAGGCAGGGCAGAAGATACAGGAGAGGCGATATATAATATTTTTTGAGGTACAGGTGGCGAGCGGTTGGGAGTTGGTACTGAGTGAGGGGGAGGGTCTTAGTTGATGACAACATATGCATCGCGGGCGGTTGCATGGTGCGGATAGGAGCGGGGGAGAGACGGGGGTGCTCGCAGTTGGTTTTGTGGACTTGAAGATGTCTCGCAAGTTCGACGGGCGTTTAATCGAAACAGAGGGACAATGTGGGAATAAAAGTGATGTGTACTGAGTGTTATTAATAATTGGGAAGAGGTTACGGATTAAATGAAATGTTTAATTTTGTGTGTTTCGGGGAGGAAAGTGGTGATAAGATTAGGGCATTTTGGGCGGTTTGGTTTGGGGAGGGGAGTGTATTGGGTTGACGGTTTGAGGATTTTACTGTTCAGTAGTTGTTCAGGGTACTCACATTTTCTGAGAGAGTCTGAGTTTCTGAGAGTATATTTGTGCGTCGCCGAAGAGCGTTCCATTTCGAAGATATAACTATACATATATACATATACATATATATATATATATATATATATATATATATATATATATATATATATATATATATATATATATATAGTCTTCAACATCCCACTTCCAATCAAAACGCTCTGCCGATGAGTATCTTTCCTGTGCACTTTCTCCCCTCTCCTCCCCCTGTCAAGTTTTTCGCTTACTTTCCTTTTCTCTATTTCACCTTTCCCAACGTTCTCCACGCCCACATCTCAAGCGCCACCAACATAGACATTCCTTTTATCATGCCTAAATGACCATGTGTCCCCACCGTACAAAACCGCGCTCCATTTGGAAGATTTTAAGAGTCTTACCTTAAAACCCTAACTCAAAATCCGTTATCTATTATAGCTCCTCGATTCTTTCTTTCTCGTCCTTGTCTTCGATTTTAAGGCACGCCGTTGATGGTCTCTCGAATAAAAGATGAAACTATTCAAATAGATACTTGATTTTATTAATTACATTTAGGCATGCTTATAGCCTTCGAAATACAGCCCTTGGCTGACGATAATGCAGCCCTCCCAGCGTTTTTTTGGGTCAAAAACTGCCTTACCAGTGTAGCTGGTCGCCAGTTTGCTCCGAGCAAACTGGCGAACGAGCGGAAAGACGTGCGTCCTCCTGAAGTGTGTTTTTCGACTTTTTAACACGGCGGATGGGAGGGCACAGCCACACGTCTTTCATCGTTACAAACTTCCTGCCCCGGAGTAAAACCCGGTGGTTACCCAGTACCCTCCCAGTACCTTACAGTCCCTTACTTGGCTATGAGCTACTTTTTTTTGTTTCCCCAGCGGAAGAGAGAGCTGAAAGGAAAGCATTGGGAGACCGTGGGTAACATCCAAAATCATGCTACGTTACTGAGAGAGACATTCCCGTCGAGAGCAGTTTCAGTGTGCCATCTTAGGCGTGACAGACACTTCCCCACGCAAGTGTAATTGATGCAGAGGGAGAGTATTTTGAAGAATTTTAAGAAGTTTTACAGGTCATTGAATCTATTTTTCCCAAAGAATGTGCATCACTTTGAAAGTGGACCCTGTTTACTTTTGCAATACTCGTTTGTATTAGTTCGCCTTTAGAGCTTTCACAATTCAATACTTCTACGGGAGTAACGCAATCGTCCGGAAGTGTTTTTTACCGGAATTCGATGGACAGCTAACTTTGATTTATAAAAAACCTATTTACTTATCAAATATTTTTATTTAAATGTGCATTTTTCTCTCTTTGATGTTTGGTAGTGTAAAAAAATCGATAAAAAGTGTTCAGTTCTCACAAAGTTCAGTTAAAATCATGCCTTTTGATTCCATGCATTTTATCTTGTTGGAAAAACAAATTGATTTTTTTGTTCTTTTAGTAGATTATGAGTATATAAATACCCGCCAAAGCGCTTGTGCCCTATTCGCAGCCACCCTGGAGTAGTGTTGCTGAGTTTCAGGGGAGACTTGGAAGTGACCGCACGTTCAACATCCTCCCCGCTATGAAAGACAATCGACCCCCTAACGAAGGACTTTAGAGAGAGTTTTGTGTTGGTAATAACATCATCGGAAATGTTTGTGTAATTTTTACGAACAATCCAACGTTATCCCATTGATTTATTTACAGTAAACCTTGAACACAAATGAAGAGTGGCAATACTCGTGCTAGCACAATACCTGGTTTGACAAATTTGATTTGTGGTAAAACAGAATTGTCTGATGGCAATTGCTACCCCTCGCGCCGCTCCCTTTCTGGGGTTAAGGACTGGAAAATAAGGGAAAAGGGAAGCAGAGGCAGGAAAAAGGAGACAACTTGGATCAAATGAAGGATTACTTAATGAATAGTTGAGAGTGATGTATTGTAGCCCACAGAGTTAGTCTCAATTTAGAGTGGTGTAGTGCGGGGATTGGAATGGTCACATTCTCTTAGCTTCCTTAATCTATAAAAATATGTCGCTTGCCCATCGGAATACTCTCATTATTGCTGCGGGGCCACTTAGTGGTGAAAATTTGGAAAAAGTTAAATTATTGAATAACTCGAAGCATTCTGGATATATTACGGAAAATGGTCATCATTGTTTGCATTGCTGTGAAGTCGCTGGATGAATCGCGTGCAGTTTGTGGAAATGGAGTGTTTGCAACGAGGAGAGACATTCGTTTTAGGTAAAAGATCAGTTTGTGTTTTTCGCAGAATACGCTTACCGCAAGGACGGGCATAAACAGAATTTGCAATGTTGCCTCGCCAAATAATGAGGTATGATCAGCAAAAATCACCCAGACTCCAAGAACCTGGAAGGAAAATCAAGATTATAATGTATTCCAACCATATTTGTCAATTTATTGCGGCAATTTACGTAGTGAACTAATTATAAAAATCAAATAAAATATTTCTACCGAGCTACATGGAGAACAGAATTGCTTATTTATGTCTACTGGCAAAAATTAAAAAAAATCCTAAATTCACCAACTGCCACATGCTTTCCATGTATACATTTTAGCTTGCGTAGAATATTTAGCCATTATTCCATTTCATATTAAACGTTTGGCGATTTTCTGGAAGTGATAGACTTTCTGACGAGGTATTAAATTATGCATATGTAGCCTGAAAGTTACCAAACGGTGTACGTACGTCCGAGTGGGTGGAAAGAGGGTTATGAAGAATGGAAGCGGGGCTCCAGTGGGAGTTTATTAGGAGTATGCATCTCTATGGCATTTAGGCGCAGCATATTATTCGGGAAATCATGTCTCTGAACTTTCTAACTGCCCCTCTTTCATTACTTCTTAGCAATTAATAAACACCTGAATAAGCTCTTCTTATTCAGGCACGACGGGGGTGTGAGAGTTATGCCACGTCCGTGTATAATCTGCTGACAAGTTTATTGCCACCAAATAAAAAAACCTTTGCTTATCCACTTATTATTTATGGTAATGGTTTCAGCACCTACATGACTTAATAATGGGGACTATGAACATTGAAACATTTGTATTATATATCATTCAAAAATGTAAAATTAGTTTTCATATTTATTCAATTGTAAAAATTCCGCAAAGTTAATACGCCTACGATTAATCTTAACGTATTCACGCTTTTTTCATCATTTAATGTTTGAAAAAAGGCGAAAAAAGGCGATAGATAGTCATATTCTACGTTTCGCAGATAAAATTTCGCTCACTAATAATCCTTATCTGAAGGAGACCGAAGCTGACGGCATATGCGGCACAAAATGGAGGGAAATTAAAGCAAGGAGAATCTTTTAACTCCTCAGGGACAACATAATTAAGAAGTCGTTAAATTCGACGGGAATAGATGCAGAGTAGCTCAATTTACGAAGGTACTCGAGATGGAAAGCCGTTGGCTCAAAGATGATGGAGTGATAAACGAGGAAGCACTCCGTCGAAATATTCGTGTCGACTGCGGAATGCTATTTGTAAATCGAGAACCTTTGGAAGTGCTCGCCGAAGCACTTAGAAGAAGCTGGATGTCAGCTTTGAAATATGATGATCAAATGAATGGATGATATAGAAATGAGTAAACAATTAATAAAAGGCCCGGAAGACTCTAGGGCGTGGATCTCCAAATGTGGTTCATGACGCGAACGCAAAGGAAAAATTGACGAAATAAACGACCGTATTTTTCCTGGTAAAGTGGTCGAAAGATCATGTTTATCGCATATCTCATTTTGAAGCATTAAAATGCACTAATGATTTATGTTTTAATTAACCTATAGCTTCAAAAAATATCATCCTAAAATTTAAATACTCTAATTATAATAAGAGTGGGTTCGATTTTCCGGGGTTATTGCGAGGTGGATGGCCTTGATGGGGGCTGTGTGAGGGGGGTCATAGCGGTTAGACGGGGGGGGGGCACTCCTTGAGTAAAAATTAAGTTATTGTGATGATAATGCAAGACAATATGGATGTGATGACTCCCGGGGAAAGGCGAAAGGTAGTCAAATCGTCTTGGGTATTCGATGCAGTAATTAAGGATCTGCCTTTTTTAAGGGAGACTGATTTTCACATTATGTAAGTCATCGAAGTTGCACAAACGGAAGGTATGAATTTAAACAGCTTTGAAATGGAACTTTCACATTTCCAAGTTCTTACTTGGTGGAGAAAAATGATGAATGTGGTAATAAAGAGCTTTACGGGCGAAAGTCGGAAGAAAAAGCTACAAAATAATCATTAATTCCGCTCGCGTTCGTTTCTATTCAAGAAGGATTCATTGTCGAATACAATTTAAAAATAACTAGTCAGCTGCTTTTTCCCGGATTCTGGCGAAAGAGAGATGGGGGCGGGGGAAGGAATTTGATCTGAAAAGTAAAAAATAATTAAAAAACGCGAACGTAGAAGTGAATTTTAATGTTGGCGTTTTGTGAATGGATGACCGAGAAAACTTATCTCAATTAAGTTGCCGTGTAGGACAGAACTGCTTCCCTCTCGCAATCAAGGGGGATGGGCCCTAAGTGGGCGGGGCAAGTGGGGAGGGGGTGAAGGCGGGTCTGGGGGGGAAGGGAGGGAGGAAAGGGGAAATGGAAAATGCGGAATTACGTTCGCCGTCGAAACCTTCGAGCATTCTTTCTCTCCGCTCTCCACCCCCAACAGCCTCTCCCATTCATGGCTCGGCGAATACTGCATAGATCCCGATCCCTGGCGTAAGGCTTAACAAGGACTGACTTCTCCTAATGGTAATTCAATCTCTCGGCTTCGCCTTTGCGATTGAAAACTCTTCATAAGCGTACCTACGCGTAAAGAGACGTCTGTAAAAGGAAAGATTGTGAAGGGCTTAAATGTGTAATTGCACCAAAAGGTCATCATGCAAAAAATGAATGCTGACCGTCGTGTTTAAATAATACTATTCATTTCAGGATACCTGTTTCTCAGTAATAAAAAAGGGTGAAGGTTTGGAACATACGGGACAAATACCGACGCTTTTATTAAATATTAATGATTTATTTTAATACAAGGGTAAAATGAAAAGTTCACGGCCTGACACAAGAGATTTCGGTCCAATCTGCAAAAATTTAAGATTCCCGCCAGATTCCACGTGCCATTAGTTCGCAAGACAAGTTTCAACGTGTTAACCTCATTAGTTTGTTTAAAATAATCTTTGCAGTGGACTTCTATCGTGTTATTCGTTAAAATGGAAAAACTGAAAATTTTGTGCGGTCATAAAATTCTTCATTTAGAATGGATTAACCCCGTAAGGAAATTCATCCGAAGTTGTCGGAAGTGTAATGGAGACTCTGCTCTCCTTCAATGTCAACCGTTATAAAAGTGGGCGGTTGATTGAAACGTGGTCGCACGTCCTTATGAAGATGGCCCACGTGAAGGACGGCCGAGAACCGCAACCACACCGGGAGCCATCGAAAAGGTGCACGATATCGTGTTTAGAGGATAGTCGAGTGAAGGCGAGTGTGAGATACCTAAGGTCTTGGGGGGATATCGGAAGAAAGGGTGCGAAACATCTTGCACAAAGAATTAGGGATGCAAAAGCTCTCCGCGAGGTGAGTGCCGCCGCATTTGCTGAATGCCGATCAAAAACATGTGTGCCGATTATTTTCGATGCAATATTTTGACCGACTCAAGCGGGAACCGAGCGATTTTCTTGCGGCGATTTGTGACCATGGATGAGACATGGGTCCATCACTACGCGCCAGAAACGAGAGAGCAGTGGAAGCAGTGGGTGGAAGCGAGTGACTCGGCGCCAAAGAAAGCGAAGTCGATCCCATCTGCCGGAAAGGTCATGGCCAGTGTGTTTTGGGATCCGAAAGGGATTCTGACAATTGGTTACCTTGACAAAGGCAGAAAAATTACAGGCCAATATTATTAGTACAGCCATCTTGACCAGCTGGATGCAAAAGTTCGCGAAATGAGGCCTGGCTTGAAATCATCTTTCACCAGGACAACTCACCTGCTCTCACGAAGGTGCGCTGGCGATGGCAAAACTACGGGATTGGGGGAACGATTTCCTCGGCCATCCCACACTCATATTCTCTTGACTTAACGCCCGCAAGACTTCAATCTGTTCCCTAGCTTGAACAAATTCGTTTCTGGGAAGCGCTTCGCGTCCAATGAAGACGTTGAGAGGGCTTTAGATGGATATTTTCGCAGCCCTCTGGAGACTCTCACTTCCGGGAAGTTGGGAACTGATGCTGGATAAATGCTGAACCAAGGTTATTGTGGTGGAAAAAATTATTTAGGAAAATTAAATTATTTTTCAACTGAAAATCGTAGTCTATCATTGTCAGGTGGAGAACTTTTCACGTTACCCACGTGCAACGAGTTAGAAATTGACTGTCTCTTTGTACTCTGCTGCATTCATACTACTTCCATCGTCCCTCCGTTCATGTGCATTGTTTTGCAATGCACATGTTTTGGTCATTTGTGTCGAGCAGTCATAATATTCCTCTTCAATAACATGCATGCGTGGATGGCTTCGTCGGTCTTCCCTTTCATCTTTCAAACAATTTACAAATTTCTAAAATGGAAATAAAAACAAAATGAGCCGGCAGTGAATTCGTATTTTCTAATTAAAAAATGAAAATTTCCGGGAAATCAGGGTTTACATTGTTGATTCCACAATTCTTCCTCCTATCCTCTCGGAAATCTGTTTAATGAATGTCTACTCACCCAATCTCTCAAAACGACCAAATCAGTGTGGCGTATTCATTCTTTAATGTATCTATGCATTCATAAAAACTAGCGAGACCTTTCGTACGTCAATATAGAGCTTTTGCGAAGTCAATACCTTAACTCAGGGTGTCGCGTGTATGCCAATGTGTGCCTCAGTGGATTGTCGAGGAATTTAGCGCTGAGTGGTTCAATAACGTACTTCAGTGCATCTCTTATTTAGAGAATTAATAACGTAAGAACCGTATATTTATAATAGTTTTATTGTAATTATAACAATTACATGAAAATATCTTATATCAACTGTATATGTAGGGATAAAAATATTCCGGTCGAAATTAGTATGGTGTGTATTCACCCCCTGCCACACACACTAGCGGTGGCTTGCTGGGTACTAAAAATTCCAAAAAACTGCATTACCAAGCACCAAATGCCAATATTATATCTATTATTGGCAATCTAATGGTTAAGGAATATTTTGGATGGACGCAACTATCAAATAATTATCTTGCCTCTATTTACGAAGCACAACCCAATATCCTACTCTACAACAAGCCCCTCTTCTTCTTTGTGTGCTTCTTTCGTCCCTGCATCCCGTCCAACATCCCTATATATATATATATATATATATATATATATATATATATATATATATATATATATATAAATTTTTATATAAACATTCCTACACACGCACCTGTAGAGTTCCCCAAATGTTTAATGCAACGTGGCGCGACAGTGGGATAGAGCAAAGGAAAAGTCGTTGGTCCCTCTGCGGAGGCTGTCGTCATCCCCGATACCAGAATCCCGCGGGGAGTCACTCATGTCTCTGGTTGAGAAGGTGGGGGGGTGGGAGGGGTCCGGGGTTGGGGAGGGGGCGAACCAATGTGTTTGGCTCATTGGAGCGGAAACGCCGGAGAAGGGAGGGAATGAAATTACTTCAGCAACTGTAATGTAGTAACGGGTTTTTTTGGGGGGATAAGGAGAGTGAATTTTGGAAAATTCCGGATGTTTGGGGCTTTGAGGGGGAGGAGGGATGAAAGTGATGAATAGCAGTCGACTGCGGGGGCGCAGGGGGCTGAGATTGGCCCTCAAGAGGCCTCGTAAGTTGGCTGTGTGTTTTGTTCCTCTTCGCCGGCAAGATGGAATGCCCAGCGTTGTTCGTTTTGGGATTTGAAGGCGGCTGGGTAGTGCAGTGTGAGGGGGATGGGGCTCGAAAGGGACCCCATTGACAAAGCCATCGCTCTCCGAACCCTGAGCCCCCCCCCCCACGTTTCCTTTTCTTCAATTGGTGTCTTTCGTGCAAGATGTGGTGTGCGCGTGGCGCAGGAATTACAGCCGGACAATGTTGCTCTCACCACTTTTCAAACTGTTTCGGGCGCATGCGTGTCTACCTTCTCAATCTGTCGTATACATACGAGGGTTTCTCGCTGGTACAGGCATCGACAGGTATTTTGGTCTCCTTCCCCGGGCAACGGTACCTAGATAGGTACCGTTATCTTCATTGCTGCTTAAAGTACAAGTAACTCGGTGTATTTTAGTTTTCTCCCCCTCCTTTCGACTGCCTATCATACGAAAGATCTGGTGCTTTCGCGGCGTATGAGTTGGGTGAATTCTTCTTGGGTCTTCCACCGGGTCAATGTCTCCATAGCTGCCGACGTTTCGATTCCCGACTCGGTCATCGTCATCAGGGCTTCTGATTGCCGTTTCGCCAAAAAATGTCCAATACATATACCCGCCTCCCTGGCTCAGATGTCATCTGATTGGTCCCCAGACCCACCATCATCAGGGCGCCTCGTGATTGGCCGAGCGTTCTGCCTTGTTTCCCTGATGCATTTCAGAATGGGTTTCCAGGTGTTGCTCAGATGAAAATCTGAATCCCTATTGAAATTTTTCTTTTGGAGGCGGATCTCGATGGCCTCCTTTACCAGCCGATTCCAGTAGCCACGCGGGCGGCAAAGTAATTTTGCCTCGTCCCAGTTCATTGCGTGGTCTTGGCCGACGATGTGTTCGCCGATGGCCGATTTTTCCAGCTGTGCCAGTCTCAGGCGGCCTGTTTCGCCAACATAGACCTCGCCGCACTCACACGGAATTCGGTAAACCCCGGGAGTCCAATCCCCGCCTCAATTGAGGCCAATCGGGTCCATACGTACATAACGTACATAACTACGTTCCATATCAAAGTTTTTACGTGTCTTTTCTTGCCAACCTCACTCAAAGTTCCCGTCATCAACTCCCTCCTCCTTCTGAAAGCCTCTTTGCCTAGCGCAATTCTTCTCCTTACGTTTCTACTACTTCGATCATTTAGGAACACTTTACTACTTTGACCATTTAGATCCAAAACTCCGTATTAATATCGAAAGGAAAATACCATTTATCATTAACATTTGATTGTTCTTCGAATGTGTGCCTCCTGAAGCCCCCCCTGTCTTACGCCTTTTGTCATTCACAAGGTGGGCATGCTATTAGTATAGTAGTTAGCTATTAGTAGTAGGGTTATTTTTTGTATGACGTTAGTTCCAAAAACACAACAAGGATTCCAAATGAATGGCCCTGGAATGACACAGCTAGGAACGCGTATTATGCAGCTGCAGGGTGCGTCAGTGCTGCTGGTTAAACAATGAAATGGGATGGCGTTGATCCAGCTCCCTCCCATCCCAGCGTAAAAAATTAGGATAGGTAGACTGAGTGAAATCTATCTGATTTGTATGCGTGCGTCCCGGGGGATGAATGCCTCTGGGGCGACGTCATTGTCGCCGGGTTAATATTCCGCCGCGCTGCGAATGAGGAGGAGGCTTATTAGTTTCCGGTTACCCAGGCCCTGAAGGGCGGCTGGAGTGGGAGGGAGAGTGGGTGGGGTGAGGGGTTTCTGGGTCGCCGGATCCGGGCATGAGACTCCTTTCGTATAACCTAGGAGGAGAAATCTTTTACACTGGCTTCCACATTGTGTCGGAGAAACTACCGGCGGGACAAAGACTCCTCCTCATTCCGCGAAATGTGATGCCTTCTGCCCAGCCGACCTTCATGTCGTATCCGGGCAACACCCGTGCATCTATGGTATAATTTTTTTATTAAAGAAGGCACATCTAGCAGGAAATTGACTGTGATTCGGTCCGGTGGTTAGGTTTTTTTTGACTGCTGTCATTCCTCTGTGCATTGCTACCGCAATGAATCCGACGTTCTCCCTTCGGTGCTTGGCATACCTGACTTCTAATTCGTCAAAACGGTAGCGAAAACTCCACGCATTGCTGTGGTGCATGATAGAACAATGATATTGTCAATACATGCTGGTGTGATATAATAAATTGCTGTGTTGTGTGTTACGCTGTTAAATGTTAATTATATCGGCTTCTGTCTTATTAAGGATGATATTGACGAGTTATTGCTATGCTAGGAAAATGGAAACATCCAGAATAATAGTGTTGTTACATTTGGTCGTTGATCTCATTCCCTGGTATCCTGTCCTACATATTTAAATTCAACATTTTAGGTGTAAAAATTATTCGCCTTTACCTGGATTCGAACCAGGACCCCTCAATGTCTGGCCAAGTGCTTTAGCCACTTAAGCTACGGTTCAATTTAGTTTTAATCGGTCTAGTATGTTACACTGCTAGTGTTTACATTGTACACATTGTCAGCTTACAGATTATGGTTACAGAATTTTTTTTTTCTTATTATGGTTACACACTTACATAGACATAAATTCATATGCATTGCATAAAACAATTATGACCATGAGCAATACTGTGGAAGGAAATAATAAAGGCAGGGTTCACAAAATATAGAAGGAAATATGGATTAGCAACGGAACATTAGATTTGGTTGGAATTATTGATAGCTTTGAAGCACAGTTATTCAGAAAAACAACTTTTTAACCACGGACGAAGTGTGTCCGGTACCGGGGGCAGCCACATCCGTTCCTCCAATGCTTGCCTGCCTTTAGCGGAATGTTTATTCGCGGTTCTCATCTGTGTGAATTCCACGATTAGGGTGGTCATTATGAAGGATTTGAAGCTCGGAAAGAGCCGAAAGTTCAAGGTGATCAGATTAATGTCGGTAATGGCACCACCACCGAACACGTCCCAGGTTTTATAGATCTTTTTTAGAGCTTCCCATTCTCAGATTTTATCGTTGCATCCAAGGATGAGATGCGCGACGTTGTCTATTCGACCACATGACGGACAAAGGGGCGAATCGGCTAGCCGAAGGTGGTGCCTCAATTCCCTCGTCATGACTGTGTTCGCGAATAGGTTAAACATTCCACTACGTGCCTCATCGTTCGCCCTGCTGGTCGCCCAGTTTTTCCAAGAAATCGTTCTTTTTGATGTATTTTGTTGCTGCTCGGTAAGCGCTCTGACATACAGGGTCTTCACCCGAATTGCTTCTCCATCTCGCAGGAGAGAAGCTACCTTTTTCGTTTCATCAAATGCCCTCCGGTGGCATACGTCGCGCGCGAGTTCCTGCCACGCGTCCTTGAGGAGTGCCTTGCGCCACGCGTCGTCACCGCCTAGGATGCGCAGGCTGAGCTTCGCATAGACCACCTTCGCCTTTAGAGCTGTATCGGTTAAATTGAGACCGCCCTGCTTAAACGGGCCATAGAGCTGGTTTCGGGACACTTTCTTTACGTAGCCATTCTAGATCATTTGGTAGGACACTCGAATAAAGTATGCGTTGTATTTAGTGGGTAAGGGCCATAGATGGGCCAGATACCATATCCTTGGGAAGACAATCTGGTTGAGGAGGCGGACGCGGGTCACGATCGGGAGGGAAGGGAGTGAAAGCTTTCCAACACTCCATTTTACATGATGGTCAATAATTCCCCAGTTTCGCTCAATCGTGGGAGCCAACTCCCTCTCCCACCAGAACCCCAAGATTTTGAGCGAGGGGACTTCTGACCAACCGATGGAGGTCGAGGGCCGGTTGCCCTTCAGCAGCAAAAACCCGGATTTCCGGTTATTGAGGAAGATACCACCCTGCTCATATGACGTTAATATGTCGTGGGATAGAGCCATGTGGGACGGGTCGTCTACGAAGAGGGTTATGTCGTCAGCGTATGCGACGCCCAGGCAGACGGCGCCGTGACGACGTACCCCGATTCCACTGCTCTGTAGTCGTCTGAGTATGGGGTCAAAGGCAAGAGTGAACAGCAGCATTGACAGTGGGCAGCCCTGCCGAACGGAGTTACTGATGGGGATGGGCGGCGAGGTGGCATTGTTTGTCCTAATTATAGAGTATGTTCCGTGATACATCGTTGATACGGCACGAATGAAGAATTCGGGGAAGGCCATCTTCTTGAGCACGGTGAGAATTCATTCGATCCAGACCAGGTCAAATGCTTTCTCAAGATCGATAGCCACCAGTGATAAAAAACGATCGCCATACTAGGGGGCGGAAAAAAATGATCGCGCGAATTAAAAGTGCTGCATCGAAAATGTTTCGCGTTTTCGACACGGCGTACTGGGATGGAGAGAGGACGATGTCGGCAGCAGCCGTCATTCCACATCGTAGGACGTGCGCCAATATTTTATAGTCTGCGTTTAAAAGGGCGATTGGCCTGAAGTCGTTGAACGACTTTGGCCGCGTCTTCTTTGGTATAAGCGTTATCATGGCGGTCCTCTGACTTGCAGTCAGAGAGCCGCTAGCTAAAATGCAGTTAAAAAGGTGGGTTAAAATAGGTTTTACAACATCCCAGTACGCTAAACAAAATTCAAAGGGTAGGCCGTCCAAGCCGGGTGCTTTGCCCTTCGGGAACATGGAGGAGACGCAGTCCATTTCGTCTGAACTTATGTCTCGACAAAAATCGTCTTTTTGATCTGAGGGAAGCGTAGGGAGAGGGGGGAGAGGGGGTGCGTCTCCCTCCTTCCATGGAGGATACCTGTTAAAGGTGTTTTGAAAGTGCCGGCCCGCTTCCTTAAGGAGGTCGGTGTCACCGGCGGCAGATTCTCTGACAGGGATTCTGTCTATATCGGAGCCAGAGTTGGATTTCATCCAGCGCCGAAGCTCAGATAGCGTTAGGGGGCCCCCTTTATCCGTGTCCAGTTCTTTTTGCCACTGTTGGGGAGCGTATTTTTGATGTGGGTGATCATGCGGGGTTTGAAAACCTCGTCCCACCATAGAGCGAGGTTTGCACCGGGACAGAGTGCCGCGATCAGTGCACACACCCAGGTGCGGATAGAATCACGACGAGTCACGTCCTCCAACACGCGGAGGTCCATGCGCCACACGGAGCCGCAGCGGTGGACGTGCGCGCCCGGGGTTGTGTCCGGGCACGTAACTCTCATGATCACTGCGCAGTGATCAGAGAAGGACACCGGGAGGGTGTCCACTGTCTGGACATCATTCTTTAGGGATGTCGAGACGAAGAGGTAGTCAATCCGCGTCCGAGAGTTAGGCCCTGATCGCGTGAAGGGGGCGGGACCGGCGCAATAAGAACGCACTGCGTCAATCGCTCCAATGGAGTCGAGCATCAGTGAGAGCGCCCGGCTTGGATAGTATGTCACGTTATCCCTGTTCGAGGCACTATCCTCTCGGTGGTAGATAGCGTTAAAATCTCTGCCCAATATGGCCTTCTCCGAGAAGGAATACAGGTAGGGGAGGAGAAGTTCATTGAAATATGTTTCGCGCTCTGCCCTCGCGCGCTCACCGGAGGGAGCGTAAAGGTTTGTGATATGGATACCATTCACGATAACGGACGTTATTCGGCCCGAGGGGTGGCGGCGAATATGAGAGAACGGAATGCCATTTCGGACTAGGGTGGTGGTGCCAGAATGACTTTCGGCGAAATTGCCGATAGCCTGAAAGATGTTCGCTTCCCAGACTATGTCCTCCTTTGCCTCTTGAAGGAGGATTACATCAGCCCTAAGGTCGCGGAGAAAACGTTGGAGGACTGCAATTTTTAAAGCGCTATAAACGCCAGCAATATTAAGCGAAATAATATTCATTGGTGGAATGAGAGGACAGTTATGGGCACCGGGCATCACTTACCAGAGTCCTGGTCATGGCTTACGTCGCTTCGGTCGCGGCTCGAACCCGGGCGACGAGTGCTTCGCCGCTTCCCGGGACGATTCGTCCGACGGGTCGACGATCGAGGTCTCGAGTTGTCACCGCATATCTAACCTCCGACCTCGTCCGAAGAGGAAGACCCAGCCGTGGTCTCTACGAAGAGCGGGTTACTCGGCGGCATTCCACGGGGGGCCCTGTTCGAGCGAGCAGAGCTGTGGGCCGTCCCAGCCCAGGAGGTGGCCTCAGGGGGGGCGGGGTGGCGGACTGGTGGCCTTCTGCCGAAGGGGCCCCGTTGGGAGAAATTAGAGGAGATCGGTCGAATTGGTCCGCCTCTAGAGGAGCCCTGGGAAGATCGTCGACACCTTGGCTGTCCTCAAAGGAGAAGGACGATGGAATGTCTGGCATTGTTGACGTCGACAAGGTTTTACTCGTACATGTGTAAACTTCCGCGGCCGGTGATACTTTCTTGATTTTCCGTGATACCGTAATCGAGGGGCCCTGGGTACAATCGCAATTGGATACATCCTCCCCCGCTGTCATCCGCGATTCTCGGTGAGTTGGAAGCCCGTGAAGCAAGGATTGCGGGGAGAACGCATCGTTGGCGTGGCCAGAGAAAGGAGGGTCGCAGGATGATCGATGTTCGAAATCAGCAGTGCAGTGTCATCCGTCCTCTTCTTCTTCGGATCCCTTTCTTCCGTTGACGACTTTCGCTCCCTCTGAAATTTCCCTCCAAGTGGGGGGGATGCGGGGGTTCGGCGGGAACACCTGGGGGCGAACCCTCGATAAGTATCAGGGTCCGCGCCCTCTCTTCCACAGCCGTCTCGGGCTCATCTATCTCCTCGGCGGTGTTCGGATTAGAGGCCAAAAACATTGCCTCCGCATAGCTCTTCCCTCCCTGGTTCCGAGGGCAGGTCTTGCGCTCGTGGCCTTCTTGGTTGCAACGGGCGCAGGTGCGGCGCTGACCCTCGTAGATGATGATGGCCCGGTTGCCGCCGATGTGGAGGTACGAGGGGATATTTCTTTCGACCGTCATCCGCACCACTCTCGTACCTGTTAACACGCGCGCCAATCTGTCGCCCTCCCACCTATTCTCCCACGAGCGATGGATTTTTCCAAAACGTTGAAGCTCGCCTGTTATATCTTCCAATGGGGTCTCCACGGGGAGACATAGAACCCTGACATTACAAGGGCTACCCGAGGTCTCGTCAATAGTAATCGTCGTCCTCGGATCATTTAGGGATGGAAACGGTAGTTTTAGTGGGATATTATCTAGAATCCTCTTCATAGTAGCTTCAGTTGCCAACTTCAGGAATAACAGATGACGGTTATATCCAAATTGGATCGCCACAATCTCTTCGGGTGTGAGGTCCAACGACTCTAGTGTAAAGAGGTGGACCTCCAACGGAGTAGGGGGCTTCGCCTTCTTATCAACTTTCAAGGCGAGCGTGTTTACGCGACGCACGACCATTTTGAAAGAAATCAAATGGAGCACGCCATGCCAAAAAAAGAAGAAGAGCGCACTGAAAGCACTCCAAGAAAGAAAGAAAGGAAAAAAAAAACACTCGAGTACACTCCCCCCCGCTACGCGCACCCGGCGGTAGCAAATAAAAAGGAGCCTAAGCTCTACACCAGGAGTCAAGGTCAGTCTTGATCCAGTAAACAAAACGAAAGCACGGCCTTCCCGGCGGAAGAAGTCGAGAGTCAAACCGCACGCTTCTTGATGAACTAGGCGGTCAACCGCCGCTCGAAACAAAACACGATCGGAACCTCGATTTCCGAGAGACCGGCAGTGCCGCTATCCAAGCCCCGCCGGCCGAAGCCTCGGACGCCGGCGAATTTTAGACACTCGGTGAACACAGGCACGTCTAGCTACCGAGGCGTCCTCTTAAACTCTGAGATATTGGGAGCTATAAAAGAGCAAGGTCTTGTGAATAAACACCGCGCACAATGCCACAGGCATTCGTAGCCGTGCGCGATGCGCCATAGTCCACGAGGTTAAAGTCAACTTTAAACACTGAGGATGTTTTACCTTTGACAAATTCCATGAAACAGCGGCAAATGCTGCGACAGTAACCTTGAACGGAGTCATCCGTCAAGTGTGCATTAAAATGCATCCATTTCAGAGTGCAAACTGATTGTAAGACTTCCCTTTCCATTTACTTTGATTTTCAGTCAAGGTGGCTTCATTTACGCCCCAAAAACTATTTTACGGTACTGTTCCTGAATTTCGATATGAAGAAATTCATTGCCCAAAATTTACTTTCCGCTCTGGCTTACCCGTGATTATGGTCCGTGAAACATTTCATTCCCGCTCATAGGAATCCGCAGTCACAGGGGTGGAGTACTCTCAGGTAGGCAGGGGGCCGCCGTAAATACCTGCTCAAGTATATTTGATCTGCCCCATCTCCATTACCCTCCGATAGCTCTGTCCTTCAAGGAGCTCTTTCCGCTGGGCCTGCGTCGCTATCTTACCCTATACTGCATAAAATAGTTCGAGGTGAGGTTCTCTGAAAAAACAGCCAATATCCCAAGTCATGTGTAATCCATATCTATTTTATTCCCCGTTTCGCTCTCCACCATAGTTTTAATCTCTTCCAATAACCCTCTGAACACTTAATTTAATATTGGCGTTAGTGGCATTATTAGATAAAGAAATATTGGTGAGGAGTTTGGCGGTCTCTCGGTTTCATTGACACCGATAGTCCGCGTGAGCAGTGGGTATAAATGGATTTGTATGATACGCACTAATGTAAAATCAATATGGGTGATATTCAGTATATCTCTCGCCTCGGAAGTATTCGTCGATTTTCGAATTGTATCTTACATAAGTGCTCCAAAGACCTAAAGAGCTCCATAAGGCAGGGAGCGACACGGCAGGGAGTGTCGGCATGCCTTATTAAGAAAATATAGGGAAGCTACCTCTCGCTGGTTAGGCCTCATTTAGCATATTTTGCCATTATACTATGGGATCCTCACAAAGTTGGATGATTGCAGTTTTAGATCGCGTGCAACGTAGAGCAGCTAGATTTACAAAAGTTAAAGGTTGAATTACAGATTGGACCTCTTGCATAAATTGGTAGGAGGTCTCTTTAGCAGTGGTTTGGAATATGTATTATTACCACCATCGCACTACGGTAGGGAATACCATGCCAATAAAATTAGAGATATTAAGTGTAGAGAGGATAGGTTTAAGATGTCATTTTTTCCACGAGCATTAGGGGATCAAAATAGCATTGTCCGACTGCGGTAGCGGTGATAACATTCGGGCCAAAATTAGTCTGGTGGGTATTCACCCCCTACCACACACCCTAACGGTGGATTTCATGGAATATAAATTACTACTAAAAAAATAAATAGACTATTCCCGAGATGGAGTGATAGACCGTTCTGGCACCATTAGACGTTCGCCGAATCCGTGGACTGTGCCTATCGTCCCTCCCTTCGGACTACCCGTCACGAAAGCCCCAGCCTCCTCCCAACCAGGGCGTAACCAGGGTGACGACAACAGGTCACTGGCCACCATCCGTTATCCGTCCTTTCGGCCACTCGGCCCTCCCTCCGCGGCGAGCGTGGGCTGCAAGATGGCCGCCTCGGGGCCCGGCCTCGGCGCTTACTGCACTTAACAACCAGCAGTCCGGGAGATTCGACCGATTGAAGGGCCTTCGTCATTGCAAGCCGATGAATCCGCTCGCCTTCGATCGAACCTGGCTCCCAATTAAAGTCATTGAATCACGTCCTTCTTCAGCAAATGCGTTCATCAACAATGCTACAATTTCAGCGTCTCATAATCATTCGCCTCGACCGGGAGGTGAATGATTTTTACACTCTGGAATTGTTGCATTGAAATGCATAATGACTCCGTTTTAAGTTACTGCTGCGGCGTCTACAGCGGTTTCATGTAAGTGATCATCATGCTTTCATTTTAAAAGTAAACTTAAAAAAACAAATTCGCGTGACAGGGTTTCAAGCGTTGGAGTCCCTCTTCTACGAAGTTGAAATTAAGGCTAATGATTTCTGATCGCAGGCATATCCAATCATCCGATATGCACATTTTCACCTTAATAAAGTATTTTCATTTGAGCAAGTATTAATTATGTGAAAAACATACTTGTGTAACCATTTTTATTAACGTTATCCTCTATGATGAATATGTACGTACGACACTTGCTCAGTGTTCGACTCACTCGTTCACTGCCCTTCTACCCTAAGGAGCGATTATCCTACTCTCTAAGCAATGAACGTCGGAAAGAGAGAATACGAACCTTAAAGGATGAATCCATTTGATATGCAATAAAGATTGCCATTTGCGTGCCTCATCAAGTTTGTGTATTTTCTCTGAAAGTCCCTCCTCCCCCTGTGTAGCCATTTAAATATTAAGTAATGTCAGGGTTTATTTATATTTATATATATAAAATGTATGTTTATGCATATATATATATATATAAATGTATGTATATATATATATATATATAATGTATGTTTATGCATATATATATATATATATATATAAATGTATGTATACTACCTTGATCAAAAAGTTCCAGGAATAACCACCGTGTGGCGCTCCCATCGTTCCGATTTGAGTTCTGTTTTTTTTGTTAAATTGGTACATCTGTTGTTGATATTCCCTTTAAATCTTAGTGTCATAACTTGACATTTGCAAAAGTTACGTAGCCAAGAGTACATCTATCTCTGTGTGTGTTGGCGATTTTTTACAATTTCAGAAATGGATTTAAATTTGCAACAACGAACTTGTATTAAATTTTGCGTAAAAAACGGATTTAGTGGCGCACGGACGTTGGAAATGTTGGAAAAGTGTTTCGGCAACGATTCTCTAAAAAAAACGGTCGTTTACCAGTGGCACGACCGGTTCAGAAGTGGTCGTGAGTCAATCGAAGATGATGAACGCAGTGGCAGACCATCGACATCGAAAGTCGGTGAAAAAATTGATAAAGTAAAAGAAATGTTGGTCAATAACCGCAAATTAACCATCAGAGAAATAGCGGAGGACTTGAACATTGCCTATGGATCCGCCCAAGACATTGTGGTTAATGATTTGGGTTTCCGTCGTGTAGCAGAGCCAAAAGACCTCAATTTCATGCAAAAAAGAGACCGTGTTGACGTCGCAAAAGACATGATTTGCGAGGCTGAATCCGATCCCACATTCATCAAAAGGATCATTACTGGAGACAAGACGTGGGTTTATGAGTACGACACGCAATCCAGACATCAGGCAAGTGAATGGCGTTCACCAAATGAGCCGAGACCAAAAAAACCACGTCGTTTTCAGTCAAAAAAGAAGGCAATGCTGACGGTTTTCATGGATTACAACGGTGTAGTGCATCATGAATTTTTGCCAGAAGGCCAGACAGTAAACAAAGAGTATTATTTGGGCGTTATGAGACGTTTGCGCGAAGCAATTCGCCGAAAGAGACCAGAAATGTGGGCAGAAAACTCGTGGATTTTGCACCATGATAACGCACCTTCGCACAGTGCTATCATTATTCGTAAAATTTTGACGAAAAATGCAACAAATACCATCCAACAGCCACCGAATTCACCTGATTTGGCTCCCTGTGACTTCTTTCTGTTCAATCGAGTTAAAAAACCATTACGGGGAACGCGTTTTAGCAGCCGAGAGGAAGTAATGGAAAAATCGCAGGAAGCACTGATGGACATACCGAAAACCGAATATAAAAAATGTTTCGAGGATTGGATCAAGCGCTGGCATAAGTGTGTTGCAGTCGATGGGGATTACTTTGAAGGGGACAATATACGAGGGTCATCCGGAAAGTAGTACCCGTTCGTGAAATAAAGACACAAAAGTAAATATTAACAAACATAAAAAATTTTATTTGAAAGAGGATACTTTAAACTACTTCTCAACATAATCTCCAAGCAAATTAAGGCATTTGTCATAACGTGTGACAAGTTTCTGTATTCCTGCTGCATAGTCCTTCGCCGCCAGCTCATTGAGATACGCGAGGGACCCATCTTGCACAAATTTTTGCATAATGCAGATGGTGTTTAACAATTTCATGAACAATTGTTCGAGAAACATTGGGAAAATGCTCACAGATGTCATCAATTGTGACGCGCCGATCGTTCCTCACGAATTCGTCAACTGAGCTCACCAGTTGGTCTGTAATGACAGACGGTCTCCCCGAACGCTCATCGTCGTGTGTGTTCCCCCTCCCCATGTTGAAGTTGCGACACCACCGCCGAACAGACGACTCGTCCATTACATTGTCTCCATACACCTCCTTTAATTGGCGATGAATATCACATGGGCGAACGTTTCTTGCATTGAGGAATTTAATCACTGCCCTCACTTCACAACTGGCGGCGTTCTCAATTTTTTTAAACATTGTAAACAATCACAGAAACAACACAGGCAATGCTAGCGTCACGCAACTTGGCTCAGAGAAGGCAGACAAGCCACTGAAGCTATCTGACCTCGTCCAGCGGCTACTCGCGTCGTCAGCACTTCATGCGGCACGAACGGGTACTACTTTCCGGATGACCCTCGTATATGTATATATATATATATATATATATATATATATGTATGTATGTTTGTATATATATATACTACCTTGATCAAAAATTTCCCGGAATTTATTCAGAAAATTAAAAATACAAGTTTATTCATCTAAATCTACGAGGGTCATCCGGAAAGTAGTACCCGTTCGTGCCGCATGAAGTGCTGACGACGCGAGTAGCCGCTGGACGAGGTCAGATAGCTTCAGTGGCTTGTCTGCCTTCTCTGAGCCAAGTTGCGTGACGCTAGCATTGCCTGTGTTGTTTCTGTGATTGTTTACAATGTTTAAAAAAATTGAGAACGCCGCCAGTTGTGAAGTGAGGGCAGTGATTAAATTCCTCAATGCAAGAAACGTTCGCCCATGTGATATTCATCGCCAATTAAAGGAGGTGTATGGAGACAATGTAATGGACGAGTCGTCTGTTCGGCGGTGGTGTCGCAACTTCAACATGGGGAGGGGGAACACACACGACGATGAGCGTTCGGAGAGACC
This sequence comes from Hetaerina americana, assembly GCF_022747635.1. NCBI lineage: Eukaryota > Metazoa > Arthropoda > Insecta > Odonata > Calopterygidae > Hetaerina > Hetaerina americana. Next base: position 3,429,388 of record NW_027287205.1, read on the forward strand.
GTCTGTCATTACAGACCAACTGGTGAGCTCAGTTGACGAATTCGTGAGGAACGATCGGCGCGTCACAATTGATGACATCTGTGAGCATTTTCCCAATGTTTCTCGAACAATTGTTCATGAAATTGTTAAACACCATCTGCATTATGCAAAAATTTGTGCAAGATGGGTCCCTCGCGTATCTCAATGAGCTGGCGGCGAAGGACTATGCAGCAGGAATACAGAAACTTGTCACACGTTATGACAAATGCCTTAATTTGCTTGGAGATTATGTTGAGAAGTAGTTTAAAGTATCCTCTTTCAAATAAAATTTTTTATGTTTGTTAATATTTACTTTTGTGTCTTTATTTCACGAACGGGTACTACTTTCCGGATGACCCTCGTATATCACGATTGAACGGAAAAACTCACACGAGCGGCACAATAATGGGACGGCACGGACGAACACAAATAGAATAGCAGCATGTAGAAGGACACTCACACGGTAAATTGTTCGAGCTTTCGGCCCTCTCAGAGGCCTTCAAGTGAGACTGAAAATATGCTGTTGCTGCGGAGAGGGGAAAGGGGTATGGGCGGGGAGGGGAGGTGTGGAGCAGGGAATTTTGAGGGAAATTAACAATGGCGGTTAAGGGTGGGGATTTTGAAAGAACGGAAAGTTAATATGTAGGCGGATTCTCGAGTTCTCACCTATATTTTGGTGGCTGAATCAGGTAGGGATTCTAGGATGCTATGAGAAAAACACAGGTCGAATGAAAGGTTGTGGGAATTGGCGTGTGAAGGGATAGGAAGAGAAGAGAGTGAGGCATGAGTACCGGTGATTATTCATTCGAATGGATAAGGGGGTAATGCATTCGCCTATGTAAAAGGGAGTGTAATGTTTGCATATATATATATACACACATTTGGGCTGCTGACCGGAGGGTCTCGAGTTCGATTCCCGGGCAAGGCACTCTGGGCACTTGCAGCTCCACCCAAGCTAAAGTGATTTTTCGGGTACCAGGTCTTCCTGGGAAACCATAACCGGCACAGGGAAAGGAACTGGCCCCCCTACCCTGATCTGTGAATTTTCACACGCCGTATAGGGCTTAGTACTGGGTGATCTCTACCATCATCTACTAAACCGACCTTCGGGTTGATTACTGTGTTTATGGTTTTTTATATAAATACATATATATATCCCTCCCCGGATTACAACCTTGACGTGATGGAAATGCTTATGCGTTCCCATGACCCCTAGAGCTGTGCTGGCGGGAGTAATAATTATATCTCCTGATAGGATCAACCTTGCCTTATAGGTCAAAGGTTAGGAGCCAGACGAAAGGTAGACCACGAAGCGTCTGTTCCTCAGTGAGACGGCTATAATGGCGTCTGACCCCAGTGGGGCGGCCAGTAAGTGATGGTGTCACGTTAAAAACAGTATTGAGGAAGGCAACGGGAAACCACCTCAATTATCATTCCCAAGAATTAAATGATGGACAATATAAAGAATATGGGTCCTAATGACTTCAGGACTTGGCCCAGTGGGCCGTCAAAGCTACCACCCAAGCTGTGTGATTTTTCGGGTACCAAGTCTTCCTGGGAAACCATAACCGGCACAGGGAAAGGAGCTGGATAGATATTCATTCACATGGAAATAGATACAAGGGAAAGGGATAGGTACGCATGTAAAAGGCGAACACAGGATATGTGGGGAAAAAAGAATCGAACAGATCACTGGCGCAAAAATATTTCCTTGACCGGGGCTTAAACCGGATCTTTCGATTGGCCGGTCCGATGCTCTAGCCACTTGAGCTATTCAGGAAGCATAAATTTCACTGAAATCTTCTTTTGGGGTTTATGCAACCAAGTGCCCCATTAGTACTCGTATGTATAGTGGGGACTTAGGGAGAAGAATTGCGCTAGGCAAAGAGGCTTTCACAAGGATGAGGGAGTTGATGAGAGGGACGTTGAGTAAGGATATTGAGAAAATACTCGTTAAAACTTTGATATGGAGCGTAGCTATGTACGGCACAGAAATGTGGTCATTGAAGTTAGATAATAGAAGTAGATTGGAGGCTTTTGAAATGTGGGTGTGGAGAAGAATGGAGAAGGTGAAATGGACAAAAAGGAAAACAAATGAGGAAGTGCTTGGTATGGTGGGCGAGGAGAGGGGTTTTTGGGAGAAATCCGAAGGAGGCGGAAAACATTGATGAAGGGCGTATTGAGCGGCGGTAGGATGTTGAAGACTGTAATAGAGGGGAGAATGTTAGGCAAAGGAGGAAGTGGTAGGAACGGGATAGGGGTGTTGGACGGGATGAAGGGAAGAAGGAAGTTCTCAGAGATGTGGAGGGACTTGTAGAGTAGGATGCTGTGTTGTGTTTTGTTAGGAGACATATATTTTGTGGTTATATCCATCCAAAAACCTACTCTAAATTGCGGTTTGTCCAAAAAAAAATATACGAGTATATTTGTGTTTGTGTCATCTCCAACAGGGGTCTATGATTCCTCGTGCCCTTTTGAAGGTGGCTCGGACCACCGAAATATTGACGTGAGTCGTTTCCGCTTTGACTAATCTCTTTGAAAATCCAATTTTTTTCTATTACACGTGTGTATCAAGTGCTGAGACGCATGGAGTCAATGCGGGGAATGTGTACATTTGACGCCTCCGAGAAATGTGGGCCTGATTGTGTAGAGCGGCTGTCCCCGCCGTAGGATGATTCCAAGTAGTCGCGATTCCTCAGCCCCCTCCACGATTAAGACGTTGACAAAATGGATGCCCGGAGCCAACCAGATGACGTTGCTTAACAAGATCCCAACCCTTATTTCGCCTCCCTCCTTGTGGCAACATCACATTTGCCGGCACATTTGCCCGCGCACGACGTAATAATGATTTTGGGTGTTGCGGGAGGGAGCGGGAGGGTTGGCGGTGTATGGAATGGCGGGGCCTGGGGGGGTGGGTAGTTTGCGGGAGACCTGTGGGAAGGGGAGGGAGGGAGGGGAGGGCTGGCAAGAAGAGTGTGATTGGAGAAGTAAATGGGTCACATGCCAGGGTTTCTCTCTCGAGGGGGTGGCGTGTGGAAGTGGGGCGAGGAGTTGAGGTGAAGCAAGGGTTCGCGCTTGTGTGTGTGCGTATGTCTAGCGCACGCCTAAATTAACCCTTCTTCATCCCTAATTCACGCACTTTAGATCCATTTACCTATCCTCATAAATGCTTGGAGGCATTTACGTTTTTTTCGAGAACATATATCGAAAGATTATCTGTTATTATTTGTGTGTGTGTATGTATGTATGTATGTATATACATATATATATATATATATATATATATATATATATATATATATATATATATATATATATATATATATATATAAAATATCTTCGAAATGAAACGCTCTTCGGCGACGCACAAATATATTAAACACAGATGTAGATTTTTAGAATATAGAGACACAAAGAAAGGACACTCACAATTTGTTATTTGACGTTTCGACAGCACGGCTGTCGTCTTCAGAATCTATATATATATATATATATATATATATATATATATATATATATATATATATATATATATATATATAGACGGCACAATAGAAAATAATATTATTCTTAGAAAAATCTGCGCGCGGTTTAATATCCCTATGGGGACACGAGAAACTGGCGAAAGGTGCCCTAGAGAAGTTATATGTTAATGTAAGGATATTTAGCTCTCTATTTCTTAGCTGGGAGTTTACTTATCTGGTGCGCTTCCTGGCAGTATCAATTGCCACCGCTCACGTATATCGTCGCATCACCACGTATCTATCAAGAATGATTGTACCGCCACCTATATATAAAGCGTGACGGTATCACTGCGTGCCATCATGCAGCTCAACTTCCTTCCTGCACCGTGAATATTAAATCAAATGGTGAAATCTGAACATAATGTATTATTATGTACTTTCTCGGAATATCTGAGATTCTTCCGCTATTGTTCATATCCGTGTCTATTCATTGAGTTATTATTGTTGCTGGAGCGATGATCGTAGGCCACTCATAGTAGTTGCCTTCAGTAATTTCATACTTGAACTTTAAATGCATCAGTAATTGTATTTCTTGCCTTTCAATTAAATAAGAGCAAATTCCTTCAGGCTCGTCATTTATGAGGTTTATGTTTTAATAGTGTGCTTACTGTAACTTTTTTTTAAATCTATGAATCTAGGCTTGTAAAAAGTTGTTATAAACAAGGTTAGCAGTGCCACGAAGCTATTGGGAGAATTAGAATGGGAGCCACTAGTTGGCATTAGTCTTAAATACAGGTTAAATTTACTGCTTGAGTTGGAGAATGGTTACTTATCTGAGGATTTTAAGGGTGTATTACAGTCGCCGACTTACTCCGTTAGATCAGATCCCCAACGTAAAATCAGTGAGATTTATTATACGACGAACAGATTTAAAATATCGCTTTATCCTCGAACCATTAGAGATCATAATGGATTTGACAGTAATCGCGTGCGAGATAATTAGAATTAATAGTGTATACGAGTAGTGCGTATCGTATATTTTTGTCGATATCTCGCTTGTTTTCTCCCGCATGCTAATATTTTATTTTATCTTTTTAATAGTTCATTCAATGCGCATGATTTGAATGTATGTAACCAGCTATTGAACATTGCTGCATGCAAGCACTTTCTTCGTGATTGATTGAGGTTTTTCGAGCACCTGAGCAAACTAATATTTTTCTAGAGGTGACATGATTTTTTTTTGCTTGCGGTATTATTCTACTTAACAGGTGGTGACCTAACACCCCTTGCCACGCGCCAATTGCGGCGGCTTTCAGAAAGTTATGTAGATGAATCTTTGGTGTATTTAGAACTTCGATATGAAATAGCGTTTAAATCAGTTTATCAATAAATTTAGATCCGTGTAAAAAATGTTGACCAGCCTGGAAAGGTAGAATACCAATAACAATAAATGCAGCTATAATAATACTGAGAAATAATATGGCAATTATGAATTCTGTCTACATTGAAATTTAATGTATTTTTGTGAAGAATTGCTGACGACCGCCTCTAACTACTTGAACCAATTTGACACTGTTCGACTTGCTCAGGGAAATTCACACAAAAGAGAGTGAATGGTGTGGATTTCTTTCGCGTTGGTCAGATCATTTTTTAATATGCAATCAGTATTATGTCACCAGTTGTTTAAAGCTTGGTGCAGAGAGTTATGTGAATTTCAAGGGTGAACCTTTACAAAAGTGAAAAACTGCAACACGGAGGAATATGTGACAATGAAGGAAATAGATTGCAGTTTTGTGGACACGACCAATGGACGATTGCGACATGCTGATTGACTATTTCAAAGCCCTTGGGTTTGTTTGCAACACCGAGGGAATTCTTAATCTCTCGCGCGAGAGACATATGGTAGCATGAGGACACTTGAAGACGTCCTGACGGAGTTTGGTACTCAGTGTTTCTTACCTTTGCAAAATTCGTTGTCGTTACGAATTCCATGGGAGGAACAAACTTTGGACAGCCTCCTTTGTTTGGGGACCCCTTCTGCCGCATTCCATAATGATGACCGATTAAGTCTTTGCAAGCACTTCCATTCGCACGCATGGTGATGGTCCTGATTGGCGTAGCATTGGATAGCGAGCAATTTACGCGTATATTCAACTATATATCTATATTTCTACCTTCTACATGAAACAGGTCGCTTTTTGTTTAAAAAACTATCCGATGCTTAATAAACCAATGTAATAAATAGAGTCATTTGTTACTTAAATCAGGATCGGGCAATCGATATACACCTGTACCTGTATATGGTTACGTGCACCAGGTTTTTAAAAAACATCGACAAATGTGCCTGAGCTATTAAAAATCGCTCATCTTAGTTCCACTTGGTTTGCTACTAAGCTTAGGGCATCGTGTTTATCGAATCCTATTGTGAGACCATCGTGTTTTGTGCTTCTTTTTAATGAGAAGGCTCTTCGGCGACGCACACAAATATAAAAACACTCATATAGATTTTTCAATCCTATATATACAAAGAAAGGAGGCTCACATTAACGTATGTGGTTTTGACGGCACGACCGCCATCACTAGAATTAGAAGAATCTGATTACGACGGCCGTGCCATCGAAACGTCAAAACTACCCATGGGAGTGTCCTTTCTTTGTGTTTATATATTTTAAAAATCAATATCAGTCTTTACGTTTGCATATATAATAAAGTATTCTACCGGTTAAGGTAGGTTTTGGATGGACACAACTACCAAATAATTATTTTGTGACCCGTAAAAAAAAATCAATCCAGCCACCTGCTCTACATCAAGTCCCTTTTCATCTCTGTGTACTTCCTTCCTCCCATTATCCCGTCCAACTTCCCTATCCTGTTCCTGCCACTTCCTCGTTTGCCTAACATTCTCCCCTATATTGCAGCCTTCAACATACCACCGCTGTCCAATACGCCCTTCATCAATTTTTTCCGCCTCCTTCGGATTTCTGCCAAATATCCGAACTCGGAGCGATATGCGCTATTCTCACCTAGCGGAAGAAAACTGTACTACGAAAGCCCCACCAATCAGAGCGCTATTCCGGTTATTTTTCGGTACCTCTTCATTAAAAGGTATGTAAATATCACTGTCAATGGTATCGTATCGTCACAGTTTAATTCTTTTTCCAGCCGTTAAACTCTTTATGGTGACTGGTTTACTTAAAAACAGGAGCTTTCGTTAACTGTTTAAGCTTCTAGAATCGCTTTTGCATTATATTTCCTGAGACAATTTTACACCATCCAGTTCTCATTATATTCTGTGACATAAATAGTAGTCAAAGCTACGACGTAGGAAGAGCTCAGTATCTGAATTTTTTAATGCAGAATGTAGAGAGTGTTAATTAATATTTCATCAGAATTAATAATTGGAAAAGTGAGAAAATTTGACATGGCGTCGAAGATGCGAATCCTCTCTCATCAAAATGCTGGCGGTCCCTGTTCCCCATGGCTTCTAATGTAATGGCATAGGTTGAGCGAAAATGCTTATAATATGTGAATTATATTAGAGAATCGTATGCTTTCCACGAATTCCTGAATATGCAACAGAATTTATATAGAACCATTAAAATACAATTCCCCCTACTATTACGAGTATGAAGTATTATGCAATAATTTCAGAGTTTAAAAATCATTCGCCTTGACTGGAATTCGAACCCAGATCCCTCAATGTCCGGTCAGGTGCTTTAGACAGCTAAGCTATGATATAAATTATTTTATTCGGTACAGAATATTACAGAGTTTGTTAGCATTATGCATAATATCAGGTCACAGATAATGGGTACATCATGTTTTTCTTTAGTATAAGTGTATACATGGATACATACATAATACATATACCACATACATATACACTTGCACATACATACGCACATATGCACACGCACACAAATAAACATACACATAAACATATGCATACAGACGCATACTCGTACATTTGACCATTAACATTTGGAAAGAAAATAGAAAGGAAGACAAGGTCCACATATATTAGAAGGGAGACTTTAGCTAGCAATGGAGAATTATGTACTGTAAGAAATTATCAATGGCAGGGTTAAAATTATCGATGCAATCAGTCATTCAGCAAAAAAAACTAGGTGGCTACCGGACATCACTTCCCAGAGTTCTGATCGTGGCTAGCGTCGCTCCGGTCGCGACTCGACCCCGGGCCACGAGTGCTTCGCCGTTTCCCGAGACGCCTCGTCCAACGGGTCGACGAGCGAGGACGCGGCATTTCGCCACATCCCTCCCCCCCCGCCTCGTCCGAAGAGGGAGAGTCAGCCGTGGTCTCCACGAAGAGCGTGTAATTTGGCAGCGTTTAACAGGGGGCCTTCTTCGAAGGAGCACCGCTGGGGGCCGCCATGGGGCAGTAGGTAGCCTCGGGGAGGGTCGGAGTGGCGGACTGGGGCTCATCTGCTGAATGGTTGTGGTCGGGAAAAATCAGGGGAGATAGTTGCTTGTGGTCCGTATCTAAAGAAGCGCTGGGAAGATCGTCCTCACCTTGGCTGCCATCAATGGGGAAAGACGATGGGGTATGTGGGATTTTTGACTTTGGGAAACTTGTATGTGTGCCGACTTCTGGGGTCGGTGACGCTTCCTTTATATTCAATGATAAAGGGGTCGAGGGGTGAGCTGTTGGGGACGGGAAAGCATCGCAATCCGATGCATCCTCCTCACCTGTCACCAGAGGTTTTCGGGGTGTTTGAAACCCGTGATGTAAGGATTGCGAAGCGAGGGCGTCGATGGCGTGAGCGGGGGAAAGGGGGGCGAAAAACCATCCCTCCTTACTTGACGGGTTCACGGAGACGGGGGCTGGAGGTCGTGTGATATTAGGCGAGGTGGTAGGTACGTGAGCTATTTGTAGATCGGTATTCGAGACCAGGAGCTTGGGGTCGTCTGTCATCTTCTTTTTCGGTTCCCTTTCTTCCGTTGACGACTTTTGCTCCCGCTGACATTTCCCTCCAACTGAAGGGAGATGCGGGCGACCGACGGGAGCAGCCGGGGCCGCACCCTCGATGAGTAGAAGCGACCGCGCTCTCTCCTCCACAGCCACTTCGGGCTCGTCCATCTCCACGGCGGCGTTAGGGTTGGAGGGCATCGTCATTGCCTCCCCATAGCTCTTACCTCCCTGGTTCCGAGGGCAGGTCTTGCGCTCGTGGCCTTCTTGGTTACAGCGGGCGCAAGTGCGGCGCTCACCCTCATAGATGATGATGGCCCGGTTACTGCCGATGTGGAGGTACGAGGGGATATTTCTCTCGACCGTCATCCGCACAACCCTGGTGCCAGTAAGCACCCGCGCCATCTTGTCTCCCTCCCACCTTCTCTCCCACGAGCGATGGATTTTACCAAAGCGTTGGAGCTCGCCTGTTATGTCTTCCAATGGGGTCTCCACGGGGAGACAAAAAACCCTGACATTACACGGGCTGCCGGAAGTCTCGTCAATTGTTATTGTCGTCCTCTGGTCACTTAAAGACGGAAACGGTAGTTTCCGCGGAGTATTGTCTAAAATCCTAGTCATTGTAGCTTCGGTTGCCAACTTCAGGAATATCAAATGGCGATTGTATCCAAATTGGATCTCCACTATCTCTTCGGGTGTGAGGCCCAGCCACTCTAACGTGAAGAGGTGGACCTCCAACGGGGTAGGGGGCTTCGCCTTCTCGTCAACTTGCAAGGGGAGCGTGTTTAAGCGGCGCACAGCCATTTGAAGAAATCAAATTGAGCACACTAGCATGGCGAAGGAAAGCGCAACTAAAGAACGAGCAATTTAAAGGGAAATAAAGCACTCACGAACGCTCCCTCCCCGCCACACGCACCCGGCGGTAGCAAACAAAAGGAGCCTAAGGTCTACATCAGGAGACAAGGTCAGTCTTGAACCAGTAAACAAAACGAAAGCACAGCCTTCCCGGCGGAAAAAGAAGTCGAGCGTCAAACCCCACGCTTCTTGAAGAACTAGGCGGCCACACGCCGCTCGAAACAAAACAGGATCGGAACATCGATTTCCGAGGGAGTCCAGCAGTGCCGTTTTCCAAAACCCGGCGACCGACGCCTCGGTCGCCGGCGAAATCAGACACTCGGTAAACACAAGCACGTCTTGCTATCGAGGCGTCCTCTTAAACTCTGAAATTTTGTTTGAAGTTTAAGAGGACGCCTCAATAGCAAGTGGCTAAAGCACTCGACCGGCCATTGAGGGATCTGGGTTCGAATCCTAGTCAAGGCGAATGATATCTACACTCTGAAATCGTTGTATTTAAATGCACATCAGCGGATGACTCCATTGAAAGTTACTGTTGTGGCATCTCTCTCATTTTCTTTGGAAATGAAGTATCTAATTGATTTTGTGATTTTCAAATAACTCTTGGGTGATTACTGAACTCTCTGCCGAATTTCAGGATCCTCAAAAACGTAGTGATCATGCGAAATCGTTTTAAGGTGAGTCATTTAAATGGAGGGAAAAAATCCAGGGCTAAATTTTCAAAATACGAACTTATGCGTAATTTAATTACCATTTAAATATATCGATTTTTCGATTCCTTTTCGAACTTATGAAGCGAAAAGAAGTACATATGCCAAGTGGAGCCCGTAAGTTTCACAATATTTGATGCGATTTTCCTTCGCAAAATTAAATATAAATCTCGTTGAATCCAATCCACACGCATTAAGTGAAAAACTTAATTAAATATTAATATCGAAAGAGGAGCTCCACAACTAGAAGAATAATACTTTCTGCTCTTGCTGTCCAACACCATGTATTCTGAGAACTGAGGTTTCTTGCGAACTTAAAGAAGAATTTCTCCGTTTTAATTAAATGCCCGTACATATTTCCGCGAAACAAATTATTTGTTTCTCGAAGCTTCCTTCCATTGACGCAGCCTCGCTCTTGCTACATAAAACCCAAAAAAGGGAGAAGCTCTTCAGCTTTGCGATCTCAGGCGTCACCTCATTTTTTGTCAACATGGCGGCAAATATTTTCAGTTTTAAATTTTCTTGTTTTATCAGGATTTACCTAATCTTAAAAGCAGTGCATCCTAATTGTATGTGAATATTAGTGCATGTATTTAAACATCCTTTTGATTAAAAAATTACAAGAACAAATCTTAACTGAAAAATCTTTTACTCTGCAATGCCCAGTTTCGCAACATTAGTAAGCGCAAATATGAATCACCTGTTCCAATATTACAAATTACTCTTTAAGGAATATTCTATGCTTCAGGGTGTTATAATCAATCAACCCTTGGTATCGTTGGCTGAACAAGTATTAATTGGAAAATTTACCGTGCAAGAAAGAACTATTATTTGCAGCAATAAATGGGGGAAATTATAAAGTCAATGATTTGGTTTTTTTATTCCAGTTTTGTAATCGGAGAGTATGCGTGACATAAATGGAGGAGTACTGATTGAATAGCGGTACCATATAGCCAAGAAGACATTTTCCGGCAAAATAGAGACTGGCTTCAAACGTAATCCTTTTCCACGGTTGTTTTTCTAAAGAAGCTGCTGGAGAAAGTGCCGAAGAAGTCTATGAAGAGACGCGGCGTCAACCGAAACTTCGCCATGGCCAATTATGAGAGTAATCCGCATGATTTTATCATGATGCCACTATCAATGGCAGCGCGGTAACACCGGTCGCGAAATGTGGTGGTGGGTCTGTCCTTCAAAGGCAGTTGGTGGTCAGTTTGCTCCAAACAGTCTGAACGGAGAGACGTGCCTCCCAGTGAAGTGTGTTTATCGACCTTGTAATACGGCAAAGACACGGCCAAGCTTCTCCGTGACAATGTCCACGGCCACACGTCCTTCATCGTTACCAACTTCCTGGCCCGGAGCATAACCCCGGTGGTCTCCCAGCCCTCTTTCAGTCCTGACTTGCTATTAGCGACTTTTTTTGTATCCCCGAATGAAGAGAGAGAGCTGAAAGCAAAGCATTGGAATACCGTGGAAAACATCCAAAAGCATATTGAAATGAAATGAAATAATTGACGTTGCAATTCCACACACTTTATTTTAAAATCACGACCCCGGTTTCGACGTTGAATGTTATCATCAGGTGGTCCTCATAGATGTACGCTGGCTATATATACCTTCTGATCGAGGGAGAGGGGTTGGTCAGAGAGGGAGGTTGGAGGGGTAAAAAGGATACAATGTAGCTGGGAAGAAAAGAGAATTACATCTTTGACTTATAAGAGTGGTAGGTCTAGCAGTGGGGAGTGGGAGGGACACAAAATTTCGTTCGCAAGTTCATCCTTCCAACGGACACATTTCAAAATTTCTAACTGCTCCAAAGCATCGAGCCTTTGACCTCTATTTTCAAAATGAATAATTTTTGTCACAAAGTCACTTTTGTGGTCACTTTCGATGAGGTGCTTTGCAAGGAGGGATGTTAAAAAATAAGAACATAAGGTTACGCCTGAGATATCAAATTTTATCCAAAAACATGTTACTCAACTTTCCTGAGAGAGACATTTCCGTCGAGAGGAGTTTCAGGGTGCCTTCCAGGCGTTGCAGACACGTCTCCGCAATTGTATTGATAGAGGAGGCCGAGTATTTTGAAGAATTTTAATTATTTGTACAAGTACGATCAATGAATCTAATTTTTCCCATATAAATACATAAAATCATGCGCAATACTTTCATAATGGACAGTGTACTCTTTGAAAAAGTCGACATGTTTTCACGGATGTTTGAATTTGAATTGGTTTGGTATTTGCCTTGGAATATGCTTGGTATGGTTCCATTAACTCCTGGTGACTTAGAAGATGCAGTAACTACTGCGAATTTACTATTGAAGCTATCTAGCAAGGCATGCAATCAGAAATGAGACCCCACCTTTCATTCATGAGTGACATATTAATCAATTGGCTGTAAGATTATGAATAACTCTTACGTCTTTTTGATATAAATTTTCAATCCAGATCACAGCATCTCTTTTCGATTATGATATCGGAAATCTAATTTGAAGTGCCCGAGAGTAAATTATTGTTGATATTGAATTGAGATTATGGCAATGCTTCGTACAATCAGATCGCGTCGATTATGCACTTGGATGAGACAATTAAGGTAATTGGTTCCCTTTTGATTGCATCACGTGTTCCATTAATAGATGCCGTCAGTTAATTACTTGAGCGTTTCGCAGTTTGTAGTGTCGGTGATGATGAAGACCGTAAGCCTTCCCAGTGGATTTACTCAGAGCAACAATGATACTAAATATAATAATGCGTCGTAATAAGGGTGAGACAAGATAGTCCCTTCTTCCACAAAACCCCTGCAAAAACCTATTCCTTCTGGAAGCATAGTCTTTAATTTTGAATGAAAATATAGAGGAATTTCACTTTTCGTTGATGGAGCCGACCACTTAGAAGGCTCCTGCCCCCCGCCTCTTTCTCCCGTGTCCGTGCACTTGATATAATTGGCAGTGAAAAGAGGGTGACGTCCGAACGCTCCCTTTCCATCACATTTGCGTGTTCATGAAGTACGAATGCCAAAGCACCCCTTGACGCAACAGTACGTGCCTCTGTTTTGCGGTGCACTTTTTGAAACTAAAAATAAAAATAGTTTGGCATCATTGAAACAATCGAAACGTCTTAGTAACGGGCCAATAATATTGTGTTTTTTTAAGTGTTAGAGCGTATTTAATAGCAATTTATAAAGCATCTCCATATTAGGACACATATGCCATTATGAAAGTAATGCGCATGGTTTTATTGTGACGCGAATATCCATGGCAACGCGGTAAAGCCGGCCGGGAAATGTGGTGTGGGGTCTGCCTTTCCAAAAAACCGGTCGCGAGTTTACTTCGAGCAGTCTGAGCGGAAAGGCGTGCCTCCGCGTGAAGTGTGTTTTTCAACTTTGTAACATGGCGCACGACACGATCAAGCTCCACCGTGACAATGCATCCAGCCACACGTACTTCATCGTTACCAAATTCCTGGCTTGGAGCACCACCTTGATGGTCGCCCAATCCCTTACACTCCCAACTTGGCTCCGTGCTACTTAATTTTTTTCCCCCGACTAAAGAGAAAGGAAAGAATTGGGAGACCATGTGGAAAACATACAAAAAACATGTTACAATGTTCCTGGGAGAGACATTCCGACGAGAGGAGTTTCAGGTCTCCTTCCAGGCGTGGCGGACACGTCTCCGCAAGTGTATTGTTGATGCAGGGGGAGAGTATATTGAAGAATTTTAGGCATTTGCACGTTATTCAATGCATTTTTTTCCCAGTTAATTTTCGTTACATTTAAAGTGGGCCCTATATGCTAATAATAAACTTGAGGCTTACTTTGCAATGTAGCCGTGCTAAATAATTCATGACATTAATTCCACATTCTATTTCTATTAGCGTCTCTATCCATTGGGAGAAACTCGGGGGGCGTGACAGGGTTTTTGGGGGGAGGCGGGTGTTGGCGCAGGGGGGAGAGGAATGGAGGGAGAGATTCCTTTGCCTCTTGAGAAAAGGTGCCGTGTCCTATCTCCAAGGGAGCAGGAGTAGCATCCAAGTGAGTGGATCCGGCTCTAATGGGGTTGCGGGGGTACATTCAAGTGTTCCTCGCGATACCCATGCCGGTGCCGTACAGGTTCTCCGGGGGAATTGGAGTGGGGATAGTCGGCGTTCCCCCTGCCCTCCCTTGGGTGTTTGTGTGTGTATGGACGGGTGTCCCCCCCCCGTGAGTATGACGAATAGCAGAGATGAGATTAATTGCCCGATAGCGCCGCGCAGCTCCTCCATTGAGGCATTTTTCTGTCGCGGGCGAGTGAAATAGCGTCCCTTGGAGCTTCCGGGTCGATTTGTTTTCGGGATGGAAATGAGTGCAGCGTTGATTTGCATTTGCAGCCCCTCACGACAGGTGCAACCCCATCGTGCGCGGGACAACTTTTATCTTTTCCCCCCTCTCTCCCTCTCCACCCTTGTCTTATGGCGTACATTTCGATCTTCGGCTGCAACTGGGTCATGGTGGTTTGGAGGATGTGCCAACTGCCTGCGCCTAGTGCTCAAATGCTAAACAGCTATTTCAATATATAGAATACAAGGTTGATGCTGAAAGTAATGTCAGCAAGTCTATTACAAATCATATATTGGATTTTTCGTCACAAGTGTTTGAAAATCTTCAAAAAAAGGCTCCTTTTGCATCGATACATCGGCTCCAGCGGGACTTCCATCTCTCGAATGCGTTGCGGTATGCCACGTTCGGAATGTCCTCTAATGCCGCGGTGCAAGCTGCTTTCGACCCGTCCTTTGCCCCGAAGGGATTGCCTTCCAGGTTTGTCTTGAAGCGTGGAAACAGAAAAAGGTCTTCGGTAGGCACGTCCGAAATGAACGGGGGCTGTGGGATCGTTGGCACCCTTGCTTGGACCGGTTAGCCACTGCACCGACCCACAGCGCCTTCGTTGCCCACGAAGGCGCTGTTGGTCGGTGCATTGTCGTGGTGCATCTTCCAGTGCCTGCGATGTCCGGCCGGAGGCGCCGAACCCACCGCTTCGGTCTTTTGAGGACGTCCATAAAAAATTTAGAGTTCACATTGGTTCCAGGTTCTACAAACTCGTGATTAGCCATTTCGCGGGTGCCAAAAATCACGATGAGCATGACCTTGACCTTTGATTTGCTCATCTTGGCTTTCTTCGGACGAGGGAACGCTGACTTGTGTCACTCCGATGATTGTATTTTGGTTTCCAGGTCATATTCAAATGCCCAAGGCTCGTCACTTGTTATGACGGTGTCCAAAAATTTGGGATCACGTTTGCATATGTCGAGGTTTTCTTGTCACGTTTCAACGGCGAGACTTTTGGTCGTCAGTGAGCACTTTTGGGATCAAACTTGAGTTTTCGGAGTGTTTAACATGTAGGCGATTAAACGAACACTTGATCGTCCGTCTGAGTTCAACAGTTCCATCAATCGCGTTACATTGTCGCCCGTGGTGGTCGTGGATGGCCATCCGGCGCGGTCGTCGACCTCTTCCCGACCTTCCAAAAAGGCCTCATCTTCTTCGTAAGCAGTCTTGATGAAAGAAACAGTTTCCCTAGTGGTCTTGCCAAGTTTCACGCACCTAAACCTGATAGAAATCTTTGTTCTGATTAGCGCTGCATTTTCACTTGCACAAGAACAACTCTCACAGACAATATGGCCGTCCCCTTTCTCTCCGGATGCTCGGATCACACTGAGCGACGGAACGCAGATTAGCTTGGTCCCCCCACTATCAGTTTAATCAGTTTCATTGGTGTTTGATCGCCCCCTTTACACTTTAGTTTTTGTGGTGATCGCGGGGTGCCAGGGGCAGGAGGAAAGAGGTAATTTGTAGAATGGCTGGTGATCGACCAACCCTTGCGACGGCTTGCTGGGTATTATGTAGGTTTGGAATAGAAAAGAAACTTTGTGGTTTTCATCGTGTTTATGAACGGACGAACGATATGCCCATACCTTGGATGCCAAATCCTGTCTTTAAAGCTCACTTGTGAGGAACTTGTGGGTCTTGGGAGGGCCATCATCAACAATCTGAACATCAGAGAAGATCAGTTCCGTTGTGCTCTGAGCTCCATCATCTCGGCCGGAGAGTATTTATACCTTTCGGGCGTTGACAGGCGACAGTTTGACTCTCTATGCTTGAGGTATTCCACTTTTTCTGGTGACTCTCGTGTCTTGTAACACTACAAATTTTAAGTGTATCTTCTACACCATCAAAGCATTTTTGTGCATCGTGCTGCCCTTTCTATCCAATATTTCGTATGTAATACTTCTTTGTTTTTTAAGTCTCTCAGTTTCATCGCCGTCGATCGTCAGTGGTACTGCATTTCCCTAAGATTTAATCTTTGCTTCACAGCTACTTTTGGCTTCGATGCCTCGTTGCCAAACGAGAGCGTTCTCCATTTAAATATTATAATGGACGGATGGCACAATGTTGACTGCTCGCAAATAACTGACCAATCGTTTTAAAACATTTTTAGAGGACTTAAAATTTCGCCAAAATCGTTTTCAGAAGTAAATATAGTTAAACGGAAATCGCAATTGACAAGTTAAAATTTTTTCTTCAAAATGTTTTTATTTATATCATAAGAATGGAGCTCAGCCTCCCTTCTATCGAACATTGGCGGAGAAAAATACATTAAACAAATCAATATAAATATTTGCGATGTGCTTGTGTATAGTGACTGTAGATCGATACAGATACGAGTGGTGGAATAAGATAAATGAAGTTACTGGGCGAGGATGCTGGCTCCCAAGAGGTAACTATTCAGCAAACGCTACGTATGAGTCGGAGGCAGTAGAAGGAGCATAAAAATGAGAATCAATGGAAATTATGTCCTAAATTTTACAGATGACAAGGCGTGTTATAGAAGAAAATGCATCTGGGATGCAGGTTTCCTTCCATGCTATTGATTTGGTATTGATAGAAATGCTGCGAGAGACAACTGGCGCTTTTTGTAAATGGTATTTTTACTTCAGGAGAGAGAGAGAGAGAGGGATCGCATCCAGTGGATGCGATTATTCTTGATTTTAAGAAAGCCTTCGACAAAGTATGTCATAGTGAATCATTCACAAAGCTATAAGAATAAGGCATGAATAAAAATATCCGGGGTTGGATTGAAGACTTTTTGAATAGTCGGGTACAAAGAGTGGTCATAGATGGAGTTAGCTCAAATGCAGTAGAAGTAAATTCAGGAGTTCCCCAGGGAAGTATTATCGGACCTCTTTTATTACTATTTTACGTTAACGACAATGACTCTGTAGTCACTAGTAAGATACGTTTATTTGCCAACGATGGGCTGTTTTACCGTGATATCCGTGATCCTGAGGACACAGCGGCTTCATCAGATGCCCTTAATACTAAACAACGATGGTGCGACACTTGGCAATTGGAATAAAACTTAAAAAAGTGTGTATTAATACATTTTCTGAGAAAGATCAATTCTCTCCCGAGCGCCTACTGCATTGGGAACAAAAAATGTTTAGACTCTATTATATACCTAGGCGTTACTCTCACTCACGACCTCTCGTGGGTGAAACACATACGAGGGGGAATATGACGATCAGCTAAAATTGTTGAAAGAAAAAAGGCCACATAGAACATAATAAAAAACAGATTCCAATTTATATAATAACGGTTTAAGGACAAGTGTGTTTGTGAAGAACATAGCATTAAAATATGAGGAAAATTTCTCATAAGAAATACGATGGGTAACATACCTATGCCTTTATAATAGTAAAGGGATATGCAAATAATGTCAGGTATCAAGTCTCATAGGAATTGACCTTGGGTGTGAGCAATGGAGGGCATTAGTCAGCCAATCTCTGAATAAGGAGAATAATTAATGACTGCTTGAGACCAGATTAGCATCTTGTTGTGCCTCAGTGACGCGAAATGTATTCATCGTAATTATTCGCATTCACCACTCGTATGTTGGCTGTCGTGAAAAGAAATGAGTTGAGGAGATGCGGAGGCAGCAATTCGAGACAAGACGACTCAGGGATCGAGCAATATCAAATCTTTCCCACCTCTTTCTTCTGTTGATGTTGCTAGGAGATTAAGGTCTTCGGCTGCGGGAAGGGCAATCTAATTTCCGAGGCGCCGTATTCGCTCGACCCAATTCACGTCGTTCGTCATAACTTGGCCCACGGAGCCTTTTATCTCTTTCCCCGCTCCTTATGTCTGGCTATCTTCACATTTTGACACTCTTCTTACCCAAAGGCCACGAACATTCCCACCAAATGCAATTCGTACTCTAATACTCCCTTACGTTTGAATTGACAAATACTATTGAACTTGGATTTTCAGCAATGATTGTTTGAAACTTAGTATTTTATCGTTTAAGGTTGGTTTAGGAAGGAAAATATTGAACAGCATTGAATTTATTTTCCTTTCTTTACAACACACGTTCTGATATCCGATGCTGCGGATAGAGTATATCGTTCTGCCTGCATTTTACATCTCTTTATCTACACAATACCCCACAAGCCGCCGCAAGGGCGTGTGGCGGGGGGTGTTAGCTCACCACCCGTGAACTATAATGAAACCACTTGCCACACCAAATCATGTTACCTCTACTACACAAATATGAATTTGATCATGTACTCGATAAACCTTAATCTCGCGAATGAAAGTACTTACATGTGACAATATTCAATTTCAGGGTACGTGCATTCAAAGCATGTTGTGGAACCTTTAAAAACATGGGTTTATTGAATAAAAAGATTAACATGCAGGAAAAATCATGCAAGATATCGAAAAATATATACACTTTCAATTCTAATTATCACCTACGCGATTGCTGTCATGTCTATTATGATCTCTAATGGCTCTCGAAAAAAATGACATTTCAAAAATCTATTTTTTCTACAATAATTCCCTTTGATTTTATGTTAGCGATCTGATCCACCATAGTAAGTGGGGTGGCCTGTAATATGTCCTTAACATCCACAGATAAGTAACCTGCTTCAAATTTACGCAGTAAGTTATATCTGTATTTTAGCCTGCAGTCAACTAGTGTCTCTCATCCTAATTCTTCCGATTGTGTCTTAACACTGCTGCCTTGTTTATCATTATATTTTGCAAACCCAGGTGCTATGCATCGCACTTCGTCTTGTTCAAAAATTAAGCCTATTTCATGAGGATCTTCATTGCGTCCAACGTGCCTATCCTTTCCTTTCTGCTCGATGAGAGCGAGAATACATTGAGAGGTGGAGATGCTAACCACATGGACAGCAGCATACTAGTTATTCTGATTGCGTAGTTATTTGATGAGCAGATTAATTTTCAATGTACAGGGTCCACTATAAAAGTAATGCGCATTCTTTGGGAAAAATAGATGAATTGAATTGCGTACTCAAACAAATGCTTAAAATTCTTCAAAATACTCCTCCCTACATCAATGCGCTGGCGGAGACGTGTGTGCCACGCCTAAGACGCACCTCGGAAGTCTCATGCTCATAGATGTTTTCCACGGTCTCCCAATGCCTTGTCTTCGGCCCTCTCTTCGGTCGGAGAAACAAAAAAAGTCGCACGAAGCCAAGTCGGGACTGTAAGGGGGCCGGGGGACCACTGGGGTGGATTTCCAGGCCATGAAGTTGGTATCGATGACCGATGGGTGGCTGGGGTCATTGTCACGGTGCCCCCAGCTTAGACTGTTCGGAGCAAACTGGCGACCGGCTGTGTTAGAAGGGCAGGCCCCCACCACCGACCGCATTGCTATGGTTAGGCGCAGCACAATTATTTCATGCGCATTGGTTTATAATGGACCATGTTTATCTTGAAGAAGAATTTTCACGTTTCCCATTACTCTCAATGGAGCATCAGTTAATACTCGTATTTCGTTATCATTCAACGGGAACTAATTCTTTGTGCGGTATTAAATAGTGATAATTACCCAACAATTTTAGAGTAATTATACTAAATTTTTGTTTTTATTTAACTAGTAATTTCTCAATACTTCTTTAATTGTTATTCTCTGGTGTGACATTATTTTTCTTTTTTCTTTGCAGGTACGTGACAATATCCCAGTTTTCGAAAAATGAGCTCAAATACTTGGTAAGTACTTAATATGATTGCCGTAACTACCGTGGATATGCATAATTTATAATACGTAACAAATCCCAATGGCTGTGAATCAGGGAACGTCCGCCGTAAACAAATTGTTTGACTGGAACTTTAGTAAATGGGATTAACACGGTTATATTCGATTCCTGCTACACTTTCGGTTTACAATCGATGCATTTCCAGGATGGATTATTTTCGCCAGCTGGAATCATTAAATATTCTGGCTGTAATTTTATGAATAAATATTGGCAATCTCTCTCGATGTTTCATTTATGAGCTTAAATTTTCTCTTAAGTTCCATCTGGTTTTCTCCAGTAATTCCACTCATGAATTCTTTACTCGATTCATATAATAGTATATATAATCATCTGAACTCATCAAGTTTTAGAATTCAGCGATAATTTTTACATTTTAGTGATGGGTGTAGATTTTTTGGTTGTTGTAGTTGCCGAGAAAACTCATGCCTAGTTTAAATATGTGAAAGGTGCTCTTAACACAGGCTAGGTGAAGAGTGTTTTGGGGCTCTCGGAAGAAAATTCATAAAAATCATATCTTTACGCCGAGTTTTATTCCCATACGCTTACTTTGCGGAGCCACGGACATTTCAAAGTAATAAGCGAGCAATTCCTCAGCCTCCTCTTGTCGCTGGGCAAGGACTGACGGAGGGCCTCTCCGGCGTCATTCTATCCGTGCGGTACCCGTGTTCGCGGCCCATCACGGCAGCGCCCCCGAAAGACGACACACGTGACCTTCCATCTCACGAGAGCACCCGGAAAACACGTGAAATGGTCTCGGGGCACCTGGCTTGCATGCTTTGTCTTACGTCATTACGTCCGCCTCCAAAAATCACTCTGGCGCCGTTTTGTGGGCCAGGTGAAATTTGCGCGAAAATCTGATTACACGCACCTCTCCGAAAGTTTCGAGGGCTCGACATTGATTTAGGAGTTCATTCATCTCCCTCCGTCGCCGAACTACTTGAAGGAGAAAGAGGGGTCCTCTCTCTCCTCCCCCGCCCACTTTTGAATCTCCCAACAATATCAGAGGCGGTCCGTTTCCGAGAGCTCACCCCTCCCCCGTTGGAAACCCTCCCCGTTCCACTTCCCATCCCTCGGCCAAAGTGTTATCCCAAACGCTCCCACCGCAGACCCCTGCTCCCCACTTTGAAGCGCCCTCCCCTGGAAGCCCTCCCGTCGGATAATCTGAAAGTGGCTTCTCCCCAGTCCCGCCTCCTCATCCCACCCCTGTAGGCCACCTTTTGGAGCGAGTGCTGAAACTTCAGAGGCAAGCCCTGTCAGTTTATTCCTGGATATTTGATGGCCGAGGTCGATAAATTTTGAAATTCAATTGGAAATGGAGAGAAAACTTAAGGCTGTACGTATCCAACGTGAATAAACATTACCAGATATAAATTGCAATTAATGCTTATTATAATGCAACAATATCAGAGTAAAAAGCATTCACTTTGACTGGAATAGGAACACGCATCCCTCGATGTCTGGCCGAGTACTTCAGCCAGTTAAGCTTTCGAGGCATCCTCTTAAATACTCGATATATATATACGGCGCGGAAACGTGGTCATTGAAGCAGGAGGATAGGCGTAGATTGGAGGCTTTTGAAATGTGGGTGTGGAGAAGAATGGAGAAGGTGAAATGGACAGAGAAGGAAACAAACGGGGAAGTAATTGATATGGTGGGCGAAGAGAGGGGTTTGTTGGGAGAAATCCTATGGAGGCAGGAAAAGTGGATGAAGGGGGTATTGACCGGCAGTGGGATGTTGAAGACAGTAATAGAGGGGAGAATGTTAGGCAAACGAGGAAAGGCGAGGAGCAGGATAGGGATTTTGGACGGTATGAAGGGAAGAAGAAAGTACTCAGAGATGAAGAGGGGTCTAATGTTGAGTAGGATACTGGATTTTGTATTTTGTTAGGAATCACAAAATATTTATTTAGTAGCTGTGTCTATCCGAAAACCTACCTTAACCGGTAGATTATCTAATTATATATATATATATATATATATATATATATATATATATGTATAATATCGATGGCAAAAATGGCAAAAGTCCTCGGCCGGATATTGAGGTATCCGGGTTTGAATCCCGGTCAAGGCGAATGATTTTTAAGCTCTGAAGTTGTTGTATTGTAATAAACATTCAGTGGACGACTCCAATGAACATTACTGCCGCGGCATCTCCAGCAGTTCCTTAGAATACTTACAGGTTTTATATAAATCCTCCGCATGCTTCTTCTGTCCTGCATTATGTTAATCTTCCGCAAACCGGTTGCCACCAGTCACAAATCTCGTGGCGGCATGTAGGGATAGAGCCGTAGGGGAAATGAATTTACTGGATTGCATGACTCGGATTGGAAACCTGGCGTTTAAGAAAATAGGACGAGCGTAGTTTGGATGCTTTTTTATTGTGGTTGTTGAAAAAGGATTAGAGAAAGGTAAGTTGGAGTGAGTTGGCGACAAACGAGAAACTTATAGATGGGTTGGGTGAAGAGAGGAAGTTGTAAATGGCCGAGATAGAAGGAAGAAGAGTACATGGGTTGGGTGACATAAGGGAGAGAATAGGCTTACTAGGAAGTGCGAAGGCAAGCTAGAAGTAGCGAAGAGCTGAAGAAGGCAGGGCAAGCGAAAGGTATTTCCCGCCATGTTTAGAAGAAGTTACCCATTATGGGCCGCCCTAAGACCTACATCTACGTAATACCCCGTAAGCCGCCGCAAAGGCGTGTGGCGGGGGGTGTTAGGTCACCACCCGTAAAGAGGAGCAGAGCCACATACAAAAACAACACATGCATGCAAAACTATATCCATTTTAACCATTTAAAGCACACAGGTCATTAATCGAGGGACCTGGGTTCGTTTCCCGATCCAGGCATATTGATTTCAGCTCCGTGAAGTTCTTGAATTTGCACGCAAACTCACGAGCGGTTCCACCAAAGTCGTTATAGCTTCATTTCCCGAAACTTCTTCGAGTCTGTTGAAACAGCAAATGCATGCTAGGGTTGACTCGTGTAATTCAAACTACATGGCTGTCATTTTCAATGAGCTTGTTATTGATTCGTTCAAGTTAGATGTTTAGATGGAGCCACCACCGCCATGGTCATAAGATAGGGGTTTTTTATTGACCCCTACCGGAGTCGTTAGGGCTTGCATCTTAAATATCCCGCTCATGAAAATATTATTCTTAGATATTTTTTAATAATCTACCGGTTAAGGTAGGTTCTTGGATGAACACAACCACCAAATAAATATCTCCTAACAAAACACAATCCAGTATCCTACTCTACGTCATGTCCCTCTTCATCTCGGTGTCATCACGTACGCAGCGCCGGTATGGTCAGGAGTGCCGAAGTCTACCCTCGCTCTCATCCAAGGGGTGCAGAACTCTGCGCTACGGTGCATCTTGGGATGTGGGCGCTACGCCCGCGAGGAAGAGATGCACCAGGACGGGAACATGGAACCTCTGAACGTCCTTCTTCCGGAGCTGTCTTGAAGATTCTTCGAGAGGGCTGCGGATTCAGACGTCGCCACCATCCGACGCCTCGGAGAGATCCAGGTTTCAACGTGGGACCGCTATAACCGCCCCATTGCGAGCCAGGATCGCCAAGATGCCCTCACAGCGAAGAAGAGGCCCAGGCTTCAGTAGCAGGGATCGCCAGAACGCCGTGATAACGTAGAAGACGACGCCCTGCCGCAGAAACCTAGGCGGCTGGAAAGGCAACACAGTGGAGCCCCGACCGGAGTAACGGGGGTCCGTCCACGAGAGTTTTTTTTGTACTTCCTTCCTAACTTCACCCTGTCCAACATCCCTATCCTGCTCCTTCCCTTTCCTCGTTCGCCATACATTCACCCCTCTATTACAGTCTTCAACATCCCAATGCCGATCAATACGCCCTTCATCCATTTTTCTTGCCTCCTTAGATTGTTGTGAAAATTTATGACTTATAATTCTAAGTTGTGTTTTTTGTTTAATTCTGAATGTTTTTCGACCTGGTTTCCTGGTGTCTGGCGCTATAATAATGTTGAAGATAGGGCCTTGTACACGCGATTCAATTTCGAAGCTTAGTTGATTCGACTCAATGGAAATCGATATGTTTGGAGTCATCTCGTGACTTTATCCGGGGCTAAATAACCATTCCCGCGAGGCGCGTGCCATCAAATGATGCGAAGCATTGTCCTAGCATTAGATCTCATTCGGCGGCGCCAACCGCGTTCCGCGCGCCGGCCTTCCCTCCCCCCTCGCCCTCCGTGGGCCGCTCCCCCCGTGCTCGTCCAACGCCATCGTCGGAAGCGATATCCTCGCAAGCCCAAACATTTGGCGCCGTTCACCTGGCACTTGGGGTGGTTCCCAGCTGTTGTGTGGGAAAGTGCACTTGTTAGCTTTCTTCCCCGGAGTCCGTGAGCCGTTCCGGAATGCCGCGCTGCGTGCATAATCCAAGGCTTAACGTTAGCGAGGGCGCGTTCGCATGCTTCCTACCGATTGGCTCCTGTCCCATCATTGCATCGTCGCCAGGCCATTGAATTATTCGAATTTTTAAAAATCAGAGCGTTGAATTGTGTTCAATACTTCGCGTAACCTGCTAATACCCTTGGTAGATAATAACAGTCCCTCGCCCTGAATATAAGGATTTCACTCGTCAATAAAAATTAGCTGGAAGCTGCTCTATTCATTTGAAAAATACCAAACTTGTTATTGCTCTACCGTAATAAAGAAATAAAAATAAATAAATAAATAAATAAATAAATAAATATATATATATATATATATATATATATATATATATATATATATATATATATATATATATATATAGGTCGCGGTAGTCCAGAGTGGAGCGTTGGACTACTGACTAGAGGGTCCCGGGTTCGATTACCCTGATGTGTGAATTTCACACGCCGTTGGGCTTAGTACTGGGTGAACTCTACCATCACCTACCAAACCGACTTTCGGATTGCTTATTGTGTTTACGTATGTATATATCTATATAATTATATGCATACATATATATTTACAATTTATATGTATAGCCATAATCGTGCAAATACGAAGTATGTTCATAAGGTATCCATCTACGCAATATTTTGAGAAAAATTGCTTGACTAGAATAACGAGGTCCTATTCCCGTATAAAGTACTGTCCTTGGGACCTACAGCACTTTCCCCAGGCACATCAATTTCCGCTCGGAGCAAACTGGCGACCGACTGCGTCGGAAGGGCCAACCCCCCTCTATATTTCCCGACCAGTTGTACCGCGTTGCCATGGATGGTCGCGTCATAATAAAATTATGCACATTGCTTTCATTATGGACCATGTGCGTATGTATACGAGACGAAATTAATAACCACTCATCGGGTATTGGTAGCAGAACAAATGGGTTTATAGAATCGCTTTTTTCTCTGTTTCGGCCCGGGGTTAGAGCGCCTGCAACCATTCGCACGACTCGAAGAGAATACTATCGAGTAGATATTGCTACATCTTAAAAATAATTGCCCGAATCATCTGTGACCATGCAATCCCGTCACGCGACCTTGTGTCAGCGGGCACACAGGGCACAGCAATCAGAGAAAAAAAACTATTCATCCGAAAAATGCCGACAAGTCTACAAGCACCCCCATTCGGATTCCCCCCGACTTTCAAGGGGAATGCCTCTCCCCCTAATATCAATCGTGCCCCCACTCACACAATAACACTACGTTTATCGGTGACCCCCCTCTCTCCATCCCAGCGCCCCCTCCACATTCACTCACTCATTCAATCCCGTATCTCCCGCAGCATCGCCCCGGGCGGGGGTCCATTGGATTACTCCTCCCTCCCCCCACGCACAGTCCCCCTCCCAACAATTCGGCTTCGCCCTCTCTCCCCCGAAGGGGCCTCAATTCCACCAATCCACCCTTCCCCGTGATAACACCCCTCTCTCGCTCTCTCTCCCCGACTTGTTCAATTTTTTTTGACGCTTCAAATCGCGAGGTTTGAATCAGGCTTGCCAGCTTCCGGAGTCAGGAAACCCGTGAGATTTACGTCTACTTCTTGTTTAGCAGAGGCTTGCGAATGGTTGTGGCAGGGGTTGTCTGTTGTCTGAGTAATTTGTGATCATTTGCATTTACTAATGTCTTACTTGCGTGCAATAGTCCATAATCATATCGGAAATGAATATACTTTGTTTTTCCACATATATTTTATTATACACGACCTAGGTTTCGACTTACACCTGATGGTGACTTAGTAAGTCGAAACCTAGGTCGTGTATAATAAAATATATGTGGAAGAACAAAGTATTTTCCGAATTCAATTGCTTCCGCAATCGACACCTGAAACCATCCTATTAATCCATAATCATTTGGATCTTAGGGCGCCGGGTTAATAATTTTGTCGAAATACCGACATGTACGAATGATGATGATGTTAAGAGTAGTAGTTAATCGCCCCCGAAAAGTGTTGGCAGTATATATTAGTGCCAAATTACCCACTTCCGTATTGGCGATGGTCAACATATAATTCAAATTGATGGACGTGATTGTTCATCTTTTTGTCCTAATCATTTTCCCTTAGCATCTCTGGATATGGTCTCTTTTTACTAACGTGGTGGCGTTTTCTCTCTGCATCGCCGTCCAATGTATTCGCTTTTGTTGGTATCTAATGATTCACGTCTGTTGCATGGAAACACCTTTCTCTCATTCGGAGAATGAAGGCATCAGTTCATACACGAATGTCCCCAGAACTGACTAGATAGGTATAATACACACAGGCCCACCTCGGGACGCATGGACCTTGTTGTCAGACAGATCCAATAGGCAATACACTTTTTTATACAAGGTCCTCTAGAAAAGTAATGCGCATTCTCTAGGAAAAATAGATTTATAGATCGTCCTTGTACAAATGTTTAAAGTTCTTTAAAATACTCTCCCCCTGCATCAATAGCCTGGCGGAGACGTGTATTCCACGCCTGGAGGTAACCCTGAAACTCCTAGATGGGAACGTCTCTCAGGAACGTTGTAACTTGCCTTTGGATGTTTTCCACGTTCTCCCATTTCTTTCCTTAGAGTTCTCTTTTCAGTCGTGGAAACAGATTAAAGTCGCACGAGCCAATTGGGGACTGTAAGGGGCCTGGGGGACGACCGGGCCAGGAAGTTGGTAACGATGAAGGGCGTGTGGCTGGGGGAATTGTCATGGTGGAGCTCGACCGTGCCGTGCGCCGTGTTACAAATTCGAAAAATACACTTATCTGGGAGGCTCGTCTTTCCGTTCAGACTGCTCGGAGCAAACTGAGGACTGACTGCGTTAGAAGAGCCGACCCCCAACCACACTTCACGACCGGATTTACATTTCTGCCATGGATAATCCCGTTATAATAACATCATGCGCATTACTTTCATAAAGGATCCTGTAACTTTCGTTCTGTTTTAATTCAGGTGAAATGGTAACGGTCCTCCAGTTCTACTTTACTCACTCTCCAAATTGTGGTTTTCAATATTACTATTGTTCCGAGAGGGGTGGTCAACCTTGGGTAATTGGTGTCCAGGGTGAAGTCCAGGGTAGCAGGAATGCATGGGATAGGCTCTCGTTGGAATGGAAAGGGACCAAAGATGCTTCCTCCTTAAGAAAGGGGATGCGTTTGAGTGCTCCTGTAAGTTTTTGGGAAGAGGCCGTCGTAGAGAACTCCTCCGTAGAACTCCGGAGGAGTGCTGTTTAAATCACCTCCACCTCGCGCGTCCACACGAAAATTTCCGATCGAAAGGTACATCCAACATTTGGTGCGACGTCATAATTGGCCTCACGTTGATGGATACTTTTGCGCATCGCTCTAAAATTAATGATCTTCAGGAGTGAGTAGAGTCAGTGCGAATTAACCTGGCCGAAGGCAGCACGCGAGAGGCGAAAAAATATAGAAAAGAGGGGTAGGTTAAGTGGGGGGCATTTGCCGGCAATGAGCAGTTTTTTGGCTCGGGCCAGTCCATCATGTTAAAGAGTGCTATTTTGTGTGCTGATATTTCGGCTTAATTTTACAATTCATGTACTTAGATACCTTAATTTCATGCAATCCAAGATATGGGCGTCCTAAAATTAGCCCAAGTTTCACTCAGTTATCGTTCAGAAAGGGTTTGGGCGCTGATAGGCCCTCTATATTCGAAGTGAAAGAAGGGCTTGTGAGTGGACGTGTTGACTTTTGTGTCCGAGGCATCGGAAAACCGGTGTCATTCATTTTTTCACCCACTCGGAGGGCCGACTCAGTTCTTGGAAATCATTCGACAACCTCTAAACATATGCGCACACTTTGGAAAGATACAATAAACAGGCTCAAATTACTGTTTTGCAAGATGAAAAGTGGTTGGAAGGGGGGGGGGGGTTGTCGGCATGCAAAATACGGCTAAATTAATTAGAAAATTCGGAAGTTGCGATTACCGTTTTTATGGAATCTTGCTATGGGACGTATCAAAAGAGAAAATTTTTAGAGCCTCCATTCATCACCGTGCCTGGATCTGGCCAAACTTACCGATAACTGATTCTTGACCGTTCCAGTCGAGTAGTATATTTTGAGGGGCGTCGTTCGATTTCCCCACAAATAAGATCGGAGATTAACGGCTGGATTCTCCTCGTGTTTCGGTGCCGCTCCCCTCAGAAGCTCTCATTAAGAATCAGCCATTGAGGGACTACCCTCGGACGTTCGTCGCTAATTACTCGTCTCGCGTGGCCGTGCTTCGTTCAGCGGGGGGAGTGTTTTGGGGGTGCTTGGTCGGCTGGAAGAGGACCCCTGGTGTTTTTAGGGCTCCATGGATGGACTTTTGGGCTGTCATCGCCCTCGTGATGACAATCTGAAGGAAAGTGAGCCAAGCATAGCAATCCCAACATTTGCCAAAATCAAACCGTGAATTGTCACGCGGTGCTTTTTCTCCCTTGTAGCCTGATTCGTGCACGTTTTTTTTGTTTGCGCCGATCTCATTATAAATAAAACAACAATTCAGTTTTGGATTCTATCCGTTCACAATACTTTGTATTTAATCATGAAATACCTGTTAAGAGTTTCATTTCGCATGATGCCTAAAACCATTGATAAGCTTCGATGAGGGTTATAAAGTGAATGACCAAAAATGTGAGCGCATAAGAGCGAGATGTTCAGTCTACGGCCACTCACCGTGCAATCCAGACCTAGCGCTAGTTCCGACAGCGTAAAAGTCACCTCCGGGCTGCACGAAGAAGTGCAATCGGTCCGTTGCTGTGCTTGATTTTTGTTAACGGTGTGAACCGTCGCGTCTCACTTGTCGACCACATCCCCCTGGTACCTACTGCTAGGAAGGGACACCGTCGTTCACAAGTCACCGTATCAACTGCAGGTAATAATTTGGACGGGCGGAGAGCAAAGGGTAGAGTTTAATTTAAAGTATGACAGGCCATGCTTTTAAATTCCATTTCTAAATGTATAGCATCGGGTGCTCGTAGGCTGCGAGCCGAGCAATCAACCTACGACCTCCTCTGAGAAACGAGCACCTTTTCGCCCCCTCAAAGAATGCCCTGCGCCCCATGCCACAGGCCCCCAGATTCCGGAGATGCAGTAATTTTTAGAAAGAGATGTCGCTAGCTTGATTTCACATGTATACACAAGAGAAGAATGATATTTTGAGGGATTCTCAATCTTGCATCCACAGACTGGAAAAACTGTTTCCAAAGCAAGAGGTAAGGACAAGAAGTCACTGCTTCGTGTTTTCACATGATATTCGTGAAATCCGTTGGCACTAACACCCACCAGAGGAAATTATGTACTTGATTTAGTAGCCAAAAAATGTATCCGATGTCATCTTAAATATAGCCACACTTGATGGACTTAGTGACGGCAGAATAGTGTCAATTAAAATTTACAAGATGACTAAGAAAAATCAGAAACGCTAAGGACAAATTTACTTCATTAAATGAAGAACACAGTGTATTTTCCCACAGTTCTTTATTGCCATATTCTCTGTTACCATCGAATGCAAAAATGTACTTGTTTGAACAGGGCCGATTACGAAGGATTAGGGCGTGACCTACAGCCGTCTTTTGGTACATTTGAAGAAAGTAGTGGAGACAGAGGCTGTTAGAGTTTGTGGAGTGTTTTTCTCGGCGTCACACGGGCAGCAGGAGAAAATTGCATGCATAATAAATTTAAAAGTGATAGTAGGGAACATAGGTGGTACAATGTAACAGTACGAAAAGCATTAAAATGCCAAAGAGCATGGTGTTCAAAAAGGAGAATATCACACGAGGACGAGTCCGTCAACTAACAAAATAAAACAATATATTAACTATAGCTAAATGGTTGGCAGGAAAAACATATGGCCAGGCGTTAATAACAGTTGAAAGCATTTACCATCAGTTTAAAAAAACTAGTGCATTAAACTACTATTTTCATAGCACTTCATAATTGTTAACTGGAGCATTGAAATACACTATCTGTTCGTTTCCATGGCCCCATGTCTGAAATCTTTATATCTCCTCTTGAATTTGAACACTAACTTACAGACATCTGCTCAAACAAGTCGCCAGATTTTGATCAAATTTCTACCCGCGTGTGCAAAACGATGGCCTCAGAAATACTCCCTTATTTGGAAATAATATTTAGTAAATCCCTAAATGAGCGCGCAGTAGCCAAAGACTGGGAAGTAGCCAATTTCATTCCCACTTTTAAAAAAGGCGACAGAGAAGATCCGAGTAATTACCTTTCATCATTCTCACGGTCATCTCTTTCAAAATCTTGAAACACATAATTGCAAGTCCAATCATGAAATATGTCGTTTCTCAGAGTTATCTTACAAAAACTCAACACGGTTTTCGAAAGGGTAGATCTTTGCGAGACCCACCCATCGGGCACTTTTCGTTCAAGACATTTCTGTCTCGGGTGAAAATAATGTTTAGGTCGATTTCCAGATTTTAAAAAGGCATCCAGCAAAGTCCCCCATAGGATGTTGCTCCAAAGGTTGGAAAGCTTACGTGATTGATAAATGCGTACTAGACCGGATTAATGAATTCTTAAAGGGCTGCGAGCAAAGGGTCGTAATGGACGGAGTATCATCCGACACAGCAAGCGTCACATCGGGTGTCCCACAAGGAAGTGTTATCAGTTCCCTATTATTCCTTTTATGTGTAAAGACTACGAGTCTCAGGTTACCAGTAAACTTCGTCTATTTTCTGGCCATTCCTTATTATATAGGGACATATCCAGGGATGAAAATAGACTCTCATTAGCCTTCGGCCTAAATGCAATTCAAAAGTGGTGCGAGACATGGGAGCTCGAATTGAATTTGAATAAGTGTGTTTTGATAAATTTTTGGAGGAAGGTACTTCACCAAAAAAGTTTACGCTATACAGGGAACCAACATTACAGACGTGGAATCGGTAAAATACTTGGGTGTTACGATAACTACGGATATGTCATAGGGAAAATACATTCGTGAAATTTGCGGAATAGCTAATGAAAATTTGGATTCATGCAAAGAATACTTGAGAATTTCAATGAAATGGTCAAGGAGCTTTGTTATTTCACGTTAGTTAGAACCCATCTTGAGTATTCTCTGCAAGTGTGTGGGATCCTCATGAAGCAGGCTTTATTTCGGAGCTGGATGGAATGCAACGAAGAGCAGCTGGGTTTGTGAAAAGTCGTTATGAACAAGGTTGTAGTGTCACGACACTATTGGAAGAATTAGGGTGGGAACCACTAGTTGCCTTTAGGCTTAGATATAGGTTAAATTTACTTCGTAGTTTTTTAGGCAGTTTACTTATCTGAGGATGTTAAGGACATATTACAGGCCTCAACTTACTAAGGTAGATCAGAAGGTAGAATGGGAGGCACTAGTTGACCGTAGTCTTAAGTACAGGTTATATTTGATGCGTGCTATTTGAGGCCGGTTACTTATCTGAAAATAAAGGACATATTACAAGCCCCCACTTACTTTGGTAAATCAGATCCCCAACGAAAATTCAGGGAGATAGGTAGTAGAACGGATAGATAGAAAATTTCATTTTCTCCTCGCGCCATTAGAGATCATAACAATGAAATATGACAGCAATCGGAGGGGAGATAATTAGAATTGATGGAGTGTAGTCTTTTTGTCGATATTTTGCATGTTCTTCAATTTAATACGATACAAATACCTTTTTAACAATTATTCAGCCTCATTTGAGTATACGTATCCTGCTATGGATTATTGATGCCAGATAGTACCTTCTTTCGTGTGATTTATTTTGTTCGAGTGCATAATTAAACTATGATTTGTGTGGAGGTGTCATGGTTGGCAGTGTGAATGCGTGACTTGTCGCCTCACATCCCCCACCCTACGCCCTTGCGGCCTCTTATGCACGTGGATGCAGTCGCTGACGGCGCACCTTATACGTTCCTTCTTGCTCGCTGCGCTCCTTCCTTGGGGGTGCGACCGATGGGGAAATGAAAGCGCATTTGCAGTTTGGCCCTCGAAGTTCTTCCACTTGTGTTTTCTGCGGGTTCGCCGACCGCATTTGCCGTCGTGCACGTGAATGCAATGGGTGCCGCGGCCGTTCCCTCACGCAGCTTGCATACTCAACGCTCATTAAAGAAATGTCTCCGGTTCAACTTATCCGTCGTGGTTTAATTTCATAATCCCTGCGGTGCCATTCACAGTAATAAAATTAGATTTCTAATTTCAACTGTAAAAAGTACGATTGCAATAATAAAAAATCTTTGCAATGACCACATTCCGATTTATTAGTTTAACCCCGCTGTTATATCTGCACTCTGACGACTACGCTCAGTGATTTTAAATATTGCTCAAAGAGTAACAAGACAAAGATTGCAATTAATGGGTTTTTTCATGTAGGTAATTTTTTTACTAAAATCCTTACGTGTGCTGTCCCTTTGATTTAAATTGGGCTTGATTTAATTGCAAATTAAATCGAATGCGAGCAAAGGATATTGTTTATTTAGTATTACTCAATGCGCTATTAGCACAAAATAAACGATTATAATCGTAGAAATTAAAATTACCGGTTTCAATTATTATTTAATGGAGTATGCACATTTGTTGATTCAATAAATGCGGGTAAATACACTGGTGAAAATTATTTTATTAAATTAATGTGTACTGGAATTTTTGCATTTTTTTATCTGTTGTTTTGTTTGTAATTTTAGCGGTTCACCTCTCTTCTATTTATCCTAAAAATATTCGCTGCGTTTACTAGTCTTTTGCGGTTTTTAGTTGATAGTCCATTTAATTACGCTAAAAACGTTGAAATATTTGTTTTTTCTTATGCATTAAAGATTAATTTCAAAAAGTTTGAAGACTAGGCTTTAATGACGATTTTGTTATTCAATTTAAATTTCAAAGCGATTTTGACGGATAAATTGACGCCCGTTGTAATTATCCGGTGAGAAGACTTTTCCAAATATGAGATGAATATTCCCACAAAAGATATGATTGTCCAGCGAAAAAAAGTGAAAATATAGTCCCGTTTTGCATGCCTCCCTTTCACTTTTATCGCGAGACGATCACTTGCGAAGTCTGAGGCTAGGGATGGTCGGGGGGAGGGGTCGAGGCAGAGGGAGGGAAAGTGATAAATTGAAGTGAAAAGTGAAAGCCTAGTTCGGCACCCACCCCTGATGATCAAAGCGCAGGGGTGAGGGGGGGGGCGGGTGGGATAGCTGTGACATGCGGAAACGGGCGTTCGTTTGTTTCATGCCTCGTGGCGCTGGGGTCTTCAAAGCCCCTTGGGCATCCACGCCAACCGAATCTTATTTCGGCCTCTCCCCATCTTGTCCGCCTCTCTTTCTCTTCAGTGGTGCACAAAAAGCAGAGTTGACCGTGGTGCAAAGCGAGGGGTTGGGAATCGGCCATGGGCGGCGGTGTGCTTCCTTTGTCCTTCTCCCCCTTGGCTGTCGTTTGGCCACACGCCCCTATTGCACTCACTGGCCTTGAACACTCATTTCACCAACCAGGGGCGTTGCTAGCTGAGCTGCGCATTCGTCGAAACTTCAAACCTATCGGTCTACCTACTTAATTATCTTGCATTGAATTGCATCAGAGCGACTGAAATTCGAAGATCGACTTTGTATTCGTTTCGCTTAGCAAATAACAGATTGAATTTTTTATTCGTGATTTCAACCGATTCCACAGAGACCTCTCGCGCCGCTCCGGAAAAGTTATTAATTTTTTTGCCTCGCCTTTGTAGCCGTTCAACATCATCGAGATTTATTTTTATATTGACGGCCGAGTCTCTGATGGAACTTATCCCGATCCCCGCCTCCGAGTACTATTCTCTGTGAAAGGAAAAGATTTCAATGCCTAAAAAGTAGGAGGCTGTACTGAATTTTGGTCGTCAAACAGAGACCACCTACAGTGGCGAATCTTGTGCCGTAGAAGCTTACCGTAGTTTTATGGAATTCATTCCAAAAGACCCGGGAACACCTCTGGAATAAGGTGCCACGTTTTGGTGGTTTCGACTGAATTTTTTTCCGAACGATTAAAATGAGATTTTCGAGAGAATTTCATAAACTATCGACCAGGAAAATAATACCTTATAAAAGTGCTTCAGGTTTCACTTCGTGGAAGTTCTGAATATTCATAATTGAATCACAGTTTCAGGAGTACTTTTCCCTCCGTTCCATGGTAGGGTATTACTGTCTATGCATTGTAATATCGAAAATCACTATGTCTTGGAGAGTAAGAAGGTATTAAGTGGGTCAGTATTTGATAGAGATCGTGGGAGATGTTCACGTCGATAAAAGGACAGTGTGAGCTCAAAGGAACGATGCCATTAAGAGGTAGGGAGAGCTGCCCAGGAGAATGGGTTGTAGCGAGGCAATAGGCGTGGCAACCGTGATTACTGAGCTCGAATAACTGCTCATTTACCTGGAAACTATACTCCCCCAACGGCATGCACTCAGGGTCGAAATATTCCGCGCTTAAATGAAATTGATAAAGGACGTGGTCCAGGAATATCATATCGACAACACAAATGTAACGATTTTCAATATTCCACCTGGTTTAGTCAAATGGCCTGGCCCGTTTAAATGGATACGCATTATATTCATATGGTTACAATTAACTCAATTAGGTAATTGAGAATTAAATAGTGAGGGATATTACTAATTGTTGTGGGTGATGTTTTGTTTATTCCAACCTTTGAATCGAAAGGGATAGGAGAAACCCGGTCCGGTCACATCGTGAAAATAGCATTCGGGAGGTGGTGAAGGCATTATTGCAGCCTCCCGCTGAGATGGCCACTGGTGTTACCTCGTGGACAAACCTAACTATTGGCTTGCAGGGATCCATTTTACTATCAAAATAGTGAGCAATAATCGCTAAGCCGCAAATTTTTAGTATTTGCCTTCCTTTCCTATGAACGCCAAACGGCAGGTTATTAAAATTCCGTGTATTTTAAATCATAGTGCAAATAAAAAATTATAAATTATGGTCTCTGTCGTAGGTCGTAAGTGCCGCTGTGGCTAGGAATTGCAAGAGAAAAAATAGCTACTTTTATTGGCAGTAATTTATAACTTTTATTAGCTTTCATTCCCTCTTTGTGATGGATGGACTCGTACGATTGGCAATTTATGCGTTCTTTTAGTGCTCAAAAAACTGCCCGTATTCCAAGAATTGGCGATTGGCATTGGCAAAATAAATTAGTTTAAGTCCAGAGAAAATCCACCAGATTCGTTGAAAATTGTTATAATAAGAGCACAAGTGTGACGTCTCCTCGGGGATTTAGGCAGGGGGCCCCTTGAGGGGCGAAGAGAACAAGTGAGAATTACTCTTTTAGAGAGATACTAAAGGGATTATAGTGGCCCAACACTACTGAGGTAGATCAGACCACAAAGATAAAATAAGGGAGATAGATTCCAGTACAGATAGATGCAAATACTCATTCTTTCCCCGAACAATCGGAAATCATAATAGTAAGAAACCGAAGTCACTTTAGAAATATTAAAAACTTTGAATTTACAAGTCGGAGAAAAGTTAAACACTGCAAAGCTGTTAGGTTTACTTTCAGGTGCATATGTATGTAAGATGTAGTTTGAATGTTTGCATGTGTGGGGTGTAAGTGTTCTTGCATGAATGTATGCCATGTTTTCTTTGTGGATGTATGAACTTGTGGTTCTTGCATGCCGTTTTTTTCCTTTCTAAATTACGGGTGGTGACCTATCACCCCCCGCCACACGCCCTTGTGGGGGCTTGCGGGATATTAAGTAGATGTAGATGTAATCTTCGAGGTTCAATTGTATCTCCGCCAAGTGTTCTCAATACCAGTTCGACAAATTTAACGCATTCATAGCAACTTTAACCTTTGACGGGAAACGTTTTTCTCCACGTTTTCATCAATTCAAAAATCGTGCCCTTCTGTGTGTAGTCTCTTGACGCAAATTTAAGGTGGGGTATGGCCAACACGATGTAAAACCCTCTCTTAATCTTTTTTCATTCCGATATCTTCACGCTATTCTTGTGATTTTAATCGTTCTTCAATGCCCCTCCAAATTTGATGTTTCCAAAGTGCTATAACACTGGTTAACTTTCGAAAACGTCACGGTGCCTCGCCTCTCGACCGAGAGAAATCTTCCAGAGTTTTCATCGACCGCTTGTGCGAAATGCCTGCGGGAGGCACGCGTGATTTAGCCGGTCTTGCAGAGGGATGGTATTCCGTGATCCCTTCTCATGGGTCTCCCAGCGTCTACACGAGTGAGCCTCTTTCTCTCCTCCGCGATTCCCCACGGCCTCCCCGGCTCTGGGAGGTGTCGTGGGGGGCCGGGGGGGGGAGGAGGGAGGGTGGGAGAGAGGTGGCGTCGGTGGCCGGGGTAAGCGGACCGCCCCGGGCGCGGAATCCTTTGACGAAGGGGGCGTACACGCTCATTGCAGGGAAGGGGCGCATTGCACTCCAGGGATGAGGAGTGAGGGTACGTTCCTCCGCTGGGAACAGCCGACAGGGGTTTAATAAAGACCAAGACAATGAACTCCTTTGGCTCGAGTCAAAATGAGCACAGGAAATACAACGGGCGTACCCTGAGCTGCTGTGGGACGACGTCCGACCTCTGTCGTGCTATTCTAACGCAGCAAGCCACCGGGTTTCCTTTCGACGCGGGGCCAAGCATGTCGGGTGCAGATCTAGACGACATTTGCCCAATGCAGCCACCGCCGCGGTCAGTTGGAGGAGATGCTATCATTCTATTTTACAGGTCACGGAAAGAAGGAGAGGACCAAGTCTGTGCGGTGGAGATTAGTGGAACTGTGAAGGCGTTTACTCTGTTTGGTGGCTTGGTGGTATGGGTTGTTTAAGGGAGAAACGGATCCGAGTATTTCCGTTCGGACACAAGCCTATAGTTAAGCCACTGTTTGTTGCCTGATCCCCAATGTTGCCCGATGCCTCGAGTATTTCGGCGATGGCCCAAGTTAAATCGAATGTTAAAAATACACTCTTAGTTTTAGAAAGTATTCCTGTTAATCCGAAGGATGAACGAATAAAGTTTAGCCTCTGGCGTGATTGCCCTGACAGTGGGAACTAGAAAAGCAGGAGTAGGAATGTAATGCCCCAAGGGCTTTGGAAGGCTGCCAAGAGGGGAGTGTGTATATTAACCGACTGGTCGGGAGGATTGAATTGGAATTTTCTCGACTCAAATCGATACTAAATCAAGTAAAAATAAACCATTTTTAATAACTATTTAGTTATTCTTGTTTTTTTTCATTTATTCATCGAAAATGCAAGACTACAGGCATCCATAATATGACATTGACGTAAAATTTTACGAATACAATTAAAAAATCGGCTTTGGTCGAGGAACTTGTACGGACTTTTTCCTGAATCTGCCACCAATTTAGCTGTCTTCAGTAGCTGGGAAAACCCATTTTCAACCGTGAAATTTGATCTTTTGAGTTATTTAAAGTATTGATGGATTCAAATTTTCAATTGTTATGTATAATGGTGTATTTGGGTGGAATATGAAGATCGAATTGCAAATGAGTAATTTACGAGGAATTAACGAAGATCGGGCTAAATATTATGAAAAATATTATAAGAGAAAGAGGTAAATTTATCTCAAGAAGGTTAACAGACATTAGATCACTATCGACGATTTTTGAAAAAAGTGAAGGGGAACAGCCACGGAGGAAGATACGTTAAGGATGCTGTTGAAGACAATAATGATCGTGACAAAGGAAAAATAAAATATGAATAAACTAGCCTGCAGGAGAACTGAGGGTCACCACTAACTAATAGAAGGGCTCACCACCAATGAGATATATGGTCCGTTATGAAAGTAATCCGTCGGTAAAAGCGGTAGGGGGGGCCTGCCCATCCCACGCAGCCGGTCGTTAGTTTGCTCAGAGCAGCCTGAGTGGAAACACGTGTCTCCGCGTGAAGTGTTCTTTTCGACTTTGTAACACGTCGCGATGGAGCGTTCGCTTGAGCAGCGATATGCCATTACGTTTTGCGTGCAGCTTGGAAATAATTAAACCAAAACATTCCAGACGCTTCAAGAGACCTTCAAGGACGACTGCATCTCAAGGTCACAAGGTCAAGGAGGAGGCACGAGGCGTTCAAGGAGGGCCGGGAGGAGGTCTCCGACGAATCCCGTTCTGGATGCCCAACAACGGCAAGAATCGACGAAAACGTTAATCGTGTGCGCGAAGTTTTACGTTCCTACCGTCGATTGAGAATCCAGGAAATTGCTTACACCCTACACATGTCCAAATATGCGATACACGGGCTAGTGGCCGAGGATCTGGAAATGCGACGGTTATGCGCGAAACTTGTGCCGGAAGTATAGCCTCACGGCCTTCATCGTTACCAACTACCTGGCCCGAAGCACCACCCCTGTAAGGTGGTCCCCCAGCCCCCTAACAGCCCCGCATTTGTTTGCGACTTTTATCTATTTCCTCGAATGAAGAGAGAGATCTGAAAGGAAAGCATTGGGAGATCACGTAGAAGACAATCAAAAGCATGTTACTTAACGTTCCTGAGAGACACTCCCGTCGAAAGGAGTTTCAGGGTGCCTTCCTTCCTGGCGTGGCAGACACGTCACGTCTCTGCTAGTGTATTGATTCAGGGGGAGAATGTTTTAAAGAATTTTAAGCATTTGTACGATTACAATCAATATATCTATTTTCCCAGAGAATACGTATTATTTTATCGTGGATTCTGTAGGTAGAGGGTATTCTGTGAGTGAAATCTTGTGACAGATGCGGGGGTGGTGATGCTGGAGAGATTTCCACAATATTCATCATCGGCGAGTCAGAGGGATGTCGCGGTCGCAAGTCAACCGTTTGCTGTCTCTAGCGCTGAAGCGTTTGCGTGCAAAGCGAGGGTAGCCTCCCCTTTCCTCCGGCGGAGAGAGGCGAGTGCCTGGCGGGGGGGGGGGGGGGTTGGTTTTTCGGGGGGCTACGGCACGTCGTCGTCGGCAGCCCGTGTCCGCCCTGGACTCATTAAAAGCGGCATTCTCTGCCATCCCTTCCTCCTCATTAGTGCTAGATGAAGGGGAGAGGCGCGGTCGAAGGGGCTGACGAAGGGCAGTGATTCCTTGGCGAGGGTGTTTTAAAAGGGTGTGGCCGTGGTGCATATGTCCGGGGGGAGGCCGAGGGAAGGGGGGGCAGGGGCGACTGGGAGGTTCCCCCGCCGCACCGTCCGCGAGGGGGAGCGTCACCCTTCCTTCCCCCCTGTGACGAGCCGGGGGGGAAACTCACCTCGGGATTTGGAATGTGCGCAATGTCGGCGCGGGTGTGCTTGTTCTAACCATCCAAAAAACTTTTCTTTCTACATTTAATGTCCTATTCTACAATCCCACTGTCTCGTATTTCTTTTAGTTTACCGCTTTAATTAAATACTATTTAATTATTTGATATTTTGCGCGGTAGTTATAGTAGGAGGCACATTGGCGTACCTCCAGGTTCGATTACGGGTGATGACTCTGAACGTGTCCAGGCTTACCTGTGCTGCGTCTAATTATAATTACTGCCATTTTTACACTGACATACATGATCCATTATGAAAGTAATATGCATGAATTTATTTTGACGCGACTATCCATGGTAGAACGGTAAAACTGGTTGGGAAATGCGATTGGGAGGTCTGCCCTTTCAACGCAGCCGGTCGCAAGTTTACTCCAAGTAGTCTGAACGGAAAAACGTGCCTCCCAGATAAGTGTGTTTTTCGACTACTATATGTAACACGGCAAAGACACGGTCCAGCTCCTCTCTGGCAATGCCCCCAGCCACGCGTCCTTCATCGTCACCAACTTCCTGGACGGGAGCATCACCCCGGTGGTCCCTCAGCCCCCTTGCAGTCCAGACTTGGCTCCGTGAATTTTATCCGTTTCCCCGACTGAAGAGGGGAGCTGAAAGGAAAGCATTGGGAGACCGTGGAGAACATCCAAAAGCGTGTTACTCAACGTTACCGAGAGAGACATTCCCGTCGAGAGGAGTTTCAAGGTGCCTTCCTCCTTAGGCGTAGCACACACATCTCCGCAAATGTATTATTGATGCAGAAGGAGAGAGTATTTTGAAGAATTTTAAGCATTTGCACAAGTACGTTAATCAAAAAATGTATTTTTCTTAGAGGATGTGCATTTAATTTAAAGTGGAACCTATATGTTAATAATGGCCTTTAGCCCGACTTTGCAATGTATCCGTGCTTGATAATTTTATAACTTTAATACCACATTCTATTTCTATGAGCGTGTCCATCCATTGGGAGAAACTCGGGGGGCGTGACAGGGTTTTCGGGGGTAAATGGGGTGTTGTCGGAGGGAAGAGAGGGATAGAGAGAGAGGTGAGGGCCATGCCTTCCATGCGCGGTGGACACGTTTCCACGCAAGTGGACTATTAATGCAGGGGGAGAGCATTTTGAAGAATTTTTAGCATTTTTCAAGTGCGTGAATCAATAATTCTATTTTTCCCAGAGAATATGCATTGCTTTTACAGTAGACCATGCATAATATCCTCGGGTGCAGCAAGCTCAAATATTTACTATAGTATATTGGAGTTATGTCGCAAATATATATTTTTATGCCCAAATATAATAACCAATTAATTCATTGAACGTAGAAATATAATATTCTTTTTGAAAAATAAATGTGAATTTACATATGTCGGTGAAACTACTCATATTTTAGGTAAAACCAAATGTAAAGCTTAGCTACAATGTTTATGGAGGGAGCATAGTCACTGCAATGGTAATTTATTCGACCAGTAATTGATGACAATGTTTGAGGAGTAATGATTTGGATAAATCGGGCCAAGTAGGATATTATTAAATATTGGTCGAGGTTGGGAAATATATGTACAGAAACCGGCAAAAGTTGAATATATATCGTAATCCTTTAATCTATCTATACAACTGTCCCAATTATGCTCCATAGACTGTATGAACGAAGGTAGTAGTTAAAAAGAAATGATGAAGGAAATGATGCGGGACGAACAAAAGGAAATTCTCATGGATAATGGTTCAAAGGGCCCGCAGAGTATATTGGCTGGAGCAATGACAGGGTCCAAAAAGACGAAAGTACCAGAAGCACCTTTGCTCGTGGGCATAGCAACCGATAAAAACACTGGGCCTAGTGATTCCAGTGGAGTGGGTGTGATACTACCGTTAAAGAAACGATGTTGAGGTAAATGGCAGGAAATGTCAAACTCCTTAATTATTTCCCATCTGACGCAAATCTTAGAAAAAGTTAATCCTGAAAACTAGGGACCAAAGCGACCACTCACGATTTCTCTTATCCGGAGAAGGAAAAGCCTTGAATTCGGCATTATGGAAAAATATTGCTGTGCAGAATATTTGCAATAGGAGGGTCAACCATACGTGTAGGCCCTTATAAAACACAGATGACAGGGAGGGTTAAACTTAAATAGAGATTATAAGAAGATTAGGGTGCGATCACCTTTTGCTGATTTCTGAGCGTCAGAAGATTCGGAGAATAATTTAATGGTAAAGAAAAAGAATATACCCGATATTATTTATAAAGCCAAGCATAAAAGATGAAAATTACATTAAAAAACAATTGAAAAACTTAAACATAAAAATAAAACGTTTTTAGTGAGGACTCGGGGATTCGTAGCGGAGAATGAATACCAAAAGCGCGGATATGAGAGAAGCAGGAGGGGAAACAATAGGATCAGTAAATACTAAAAGAATTACAAATACCCGAATTGAAAAAGAGATGGTTAAGATGGGGAAGATGAAGAAGATTGAAATGATTGAACGAAGAGTAAGGGGGAGGAATGTAAAGAGAATGAACAATGACCTCAGGCGAGGAGAAAATTGGGTCCAGGGAAGATAGTAAAGGGTGCAAAGTGATGATTAAGAGGAATTCAAAAGACAAGGAAGTGGACGTGCTCTTGGAGAAGGCGAAAACACAAAAGGGCCAATACAAAGGAAAAAGAAAATAATGAAATACAAGAAATAAGGCAGAGGAAGGAGAGTAGGGACCGAGATTGAGGGAAGGTGGATGAAAAACATAGAAACAGTCATTGCTAACGTAATTAGCCCGGTACGTTGAAAATAAAGCGGCGAGAAGAATGATAGATTGTCGCCAGGAATACCTTAAAGAGAGCGAAAATAAGGCTCTTCCAGGAATGAAGACCGAAAAAGACAGTGGGCACACAATACCAATCACTCCAAGGTTGAGGAACGAATATGAGGAGCAGAGTAGGATTTGTGAAAATATCGTTGAGGAAAGTTGAATGGGTGCCTACACAAATATTAAGCATTTAAACAAATTTTAAATATAAACTTTAATTGGCGAAATGGTACTCAGCGCAGGAATTTCGAGAGCTCGATTTGAATGCTTTTAAGTCGAGAAAATAGAGTCCTACGAAGTTACGTACATCACATACGTATTATTTGAACTTTTTCTCTAATGCACATCGCTGTTGCAAACTAATTCTTGTCTCGTTGATTGAAAATCGCTCTAAAGTAGGATACTATTCGTCAACTGAGTGAAGGTGTGGCCGGATTCCAAACCGGTTAACAACTCGGTACTGAAGAAAACCTTCATTAATGTCGAACGGATTCCAGGATACCAGTCCGCAGGTGGCAGGAGGATATTGCCCCCCCCCCACTCTCCCTCCCCCTGGTGTGTGAATTTTACATGATAAAATTTGTTGGACGAGGCGAGATTTCAACTTTAGACAAACCATAGGGTTCGGCAGGTCAACAAGTACGAGGTAAACATGCAGGTAAAATGTCGTATATAATACAGTGAGTGATATCACAAAAAATACACGGAATATAGTTAAAATATAGCGATAAACCCAAAGATTTTTTATACTTAACCTTATACGACATGAAAAATTCCCACGTCGGGTTGGAGGAGCCAGTTCATTTCCCTTTGCTTCCTAGAATATCCCCATAGGACTTGGCACACCCAATGCATGGTCTATTATGAAAGTAATGCGCATGATTTTATTTATCTCTGTAAAGAATAGATTTATTGATCGTACTTGTTCAAATACTAAGCATTCTTCAAAATACTCTCCCACACCCTGCATCAATAGCACACTTGCCCCACCATATTTGCCGACCGGTTTTACTGCGCTGACATCAATTGCCACGTATCAGAATAATTATGTGCATTACTTTCATATTGGCCTTGTGGGCGCGGAGGGTTGTGTTGTGTTTGAATTAAAG
Source organism: Hetaerina americana (assembly GCF_022747635.1). Classification (NCBI taxonomy): domain Eukaryota; kingdom Metazoa; phylum Arthropoda; class Insecta; order Odonata; family Calopterygidae; genus Hetaerina; species Hetaerina americana. The sequence goes on from NW_027287205.1 coordinate 3,473,031, forward strand.
GTCACCCTCTACGCTGGTAATGTGTTTTTCTTCGAGCCACGTCACGCTTGAGACAAGTTAAATACCTGCGGATGTATACGGAAAACAATACCTCATTGATTCGCCTGCTTTTTTTGCTCGGTTGTAGCTATGGTGTACTTTTTCCCATAACATGCCGGAAGACCTTGTTTCAATTTCTCGATACATCATTGCATGTACATTATAGTGGATCAAGCAGCGAGGAAGTTTAAAATGTACAGAAAGTTCTTTGAAATGTTTTTTGCACGTTTTTCGTTGCATAGACGTATGTTTACAGTTGCGTTTTTTTACGTCAAAATATTAATCTTATCCTTAGCATACAATATATTCCCCAAAAAAAATTCAAAAGATTATATAAAACTGTTTACATATACTTGAACGGAAAATTCTTTCACGTATATGTTGGATTCCGAGAATACGTTCTTGTAAAATGAAGAATGCCAAATGACATTTAATCGCGGACGGAAAGGGAGGAACGAGGTTCTGGCGTATCCCAGAGGGCACCGTGAAGGGCAGTTGATTACCCGGCCCTTTGGCACCCCCGTGTCTGCGTGAACTCCGATTCGGGGATCGAATTGCGTTCACTGGGGAAGGGACCCCTCTCGGCCCCGCTCGCCCGTCTCCTCGCCCGTGGTCCCGGCTGCGAGGGAGGGGATCGCGCCCGGGGATTCGGAATGATGCTCGCTCGGCGCAGAGAGAAAGACGGGCGTGGTGGGAGATTGAATGAGCGGGGGGGGGGGCGTGGACCGGAGGGGCGCCTGGGGGCGTAAGACCACGGCTGGGGAATGGTCGTGCATGACGACTTGGCGTTGAATGGGATGCTAAATAGTTTTTCGCCCCGCGGGTGGGGGTGGAGAAGATAGCCTGATGGGGGGTCGTTTGCCCCCTCCGGGGGAGGCGTGCTTCCTGGGGAGGAGGAATCCCATTGAGTCCTCATTCTGGTGGGGGGACGTGGCCGAGAGAGGGGGGGAGGGGGGGACACAGTGGAAATGGCACTTTTTAAAAGTTCTGCAATTCCCATCGGAGCACGTATCGAGGCGTCGGAGTGTTCGGGAGCATTTTGAGGGGAAGTGCATCCGAATGATGAAATTTGATTTCGAGTGCGTCGATCGCGGGGGGGGGGAAGAATTGCAGACAATGGGCGGACCATTAGGGCAGGGGGGGTCTCTTCCCCCCTGAGGACCCGTCCACGTTACTTCCGCTATTCCGCCGTGCGTGCTCTTTCGGTGAAACGAAGCGAAGCTCTCTCTGCCTCTCTCTGCACGCGTGTGGAGAATGAAGGACGCTCCCCTCTTCGGGCGGTGGATCGACGGTGCCCGTTTCACTCGAAGGGGGGGCAGAGGAAGGAGCATGAATAATCCCGGCTCCCTGCGGTGTGGCTCAATGCCCCTCATATCTCAGGAGTTGACGCGTAAGAATTAAATCTTCTTGCAGATCACTGCGAGTCTTCTGGCCCTTCTTATCGTTTCAGAACACGAAATTAAAACGGTGAGAAGCAGAATAGAATATCTGATTTGATGGGTGTATTGTAAAAAAACCAACCGTAATAGTTTTAAGAAAAGGTTTTTAATTCTTAAAACATTTTATACCAATTTTATATTAAGTTTTAAAAATTATTTCATCCAGGTGACGACCTTGGTTAGCGGTGCACGTTTTGAGTCGTTCAAAAAGGTTTTCGAAAACTCTTCTCAACATATATTGTATTATCTGTACATACCTCCTTAAGAACTCCCAAGGTCCTTGGTCGAAATTTGTTAACTTCAGCTTTAATTCCCAAAGAATAAAATCACACTGGCTCAAATTCGGGGAGCGAGTGGGCCACGGAACATTCTCTCGTAAGGAAACCAGGCGGCCGGGAAATTGCTCTTGCAGGATTTGGCGTGAACGACGGGCGGTGTGAGCCGTGGCACCATCCTGTTGAAACCAAAAGGCTTCCGTGTCATATTCCTCACCACACTCTTCCATTTTTGGGGAGTAAAAACTTATCCAGCATCTCACAATAGCGCACAGGGTTCACAGTAGCAGTTGAACCTCGAGATTCCAAAAGGTACGGCACAAAAATGCCTATGGAGGACACAGCGCACCAAAATGTCACTTTGGGGCAATGAAGAGGTCTTCAGTGAACTTCGCGAGGGTTGTCACTCGCCCAGTAACGACAACGTTGCTTATTTACTTAGCCGGAGAGGTGAAAATGCGCTCCATCGCTGGACCACAGCTGCCTTAGCGTCGCCACCACACTACTATAGTTCCTAAAGAACGTTCCTACGACAAACTCTCCATGCTGAACAGACCACTGCATGGTGACTACTAAAGTTAACGTTGTTTCTCCAAGCTAGCGCCTCTATTACCACACCGATAATTTACCTGAGCGCTTTTCAGTGAATTTTTGAAACTCGGAAGTCCATGCTCCCGCGCCCTATCCTACATATGCACGCCTAGAGGCAGGAGGGGATTGAATTTGGCGTCGGACTCGAATATTTTCCACCCTCGCTCCCGTCAAACGTCACACTGGTATTTTTTTCCATATTTAGTTCATCCTTGTCTCGCCCCTTAGACAAGTGGAGAAAACCACGGGGAGGGGAGAGAGGGACTTCCGAATGACACTTAGGCATGCCATAAATCATTGCCCGAGCTCCCCCGCCATCCCTTTCTCTTCCTCCCGCTCAGGTCAATCAATCAGCAGGAGCCGATAGAATTATTTTAAGTGTATCTCTGGAAAATAGCGTTAAATGGACCGTTCCAGGTAAACAACCTTATACTTGAGCTGCAGCATAATTTCTTTTCGCCTCAAATCATTAAATAGTTAGAACCTCATTGTTTTGCACAGTTGAAACATATTATTTTCGGAAAACGGCCTCTTTTCTTGACTGCGATGAAAATAAATCATTCGGAAACAAACTCTCTCAGTTAACGTATCTCCATTTTCATCAACTTCAATATTTCGATTTTGCGGGAGAAATGTTGGTTTAAAGTCAGGGATTTCATTCTGATCGGACTACCGAAGCAATCTGCTCTGCGTGTATGCTGACATTCTTGAAGTTAATCAGCCGTATTGGTAAGAATAGCCGTAATTGTGAGACTATTGTCCGTTAAAAGTTGAATTTTGTGAATTGAATTCATTTAATTTTCTAGGTAATCTAGCAATGTTGTGAATTAAGAATCAATTTCTTTGTAATATTACATGTTTCATTATGAAAGTAATGCGCATTATTTTATTTATTTCTTTGGAAAAAATAGAGTAATTGATCCCATTTGCACAGTTGTTTAAAACTATTCAAAATACTCTTGTTTTACATCAATACACAACCGTGGAGACGTGTCTTCCACGCATGGAAGCCACCCTGAAACTCCTTGATGGAAATGTCTCTCTGGAACTTTGAGAAACATGCCTTTTGATGTTTTCCAAGGTCTTCCAATGCTTTTCTGCCAGCTCTCTATCTCTCTTCAGCCGGAGAAGCAAAAAAAACCGCACGGAGCTAAGTCGGGACTGTAAGGGGCTAGGGACCACCAGTCAAGGAATTTGGTAACGATGAAGGACGTGTGACTGTGGGTATTGTCAAGGTGGAGCGTGACCGTGTCGTGCGCCGTGTCAAAAAGTCGAAAAACAGACTTCACGCGGAGGCACGTACTTCCGGGCAGACTACTCGGAGCAAACTGGCCATCGGCTTTGGGGGCAGAGCAGACTTTGCTCCACATATTCCTGATCGGTTTTACCGCGCTGCCATGGATAGTTGCGACACAATAAAATCATGCGCAATACTTTCATAATGGACCATGTCGATTTCTGACTTCCTGGAATTGTGCAACTCCGCTCTCGTTTCCCTCTTTCATTCGTGCTGTTTCGATGCCTTGAGATATTACACGGCTCCCCCCTCCACTTAGCCACCTCATGAAAACCTTCCACCCCCCCCGGCCCGTCCACCAGTGGAGGGTCACACAGAGGCCTGCCTTCCCGCGCCGCCATTTTTGTCCTCAACCACGTCCTTGAGCGGACTCTGTTGCATGTGCTTGGGTTCTTTTACCCTTTCCGATTTACCTTGTGCGGTGGCACCCTCCCCACCACCCCGACTCCCTCCCCGCCGGCCCTGGTAGGACATCGTGGCACGAGGGGCGATCGATTCGCCCTTAGTGGGTGTCCCTCGCGACCGCGGTGCTGTGGCCTCATGGAGGTCGAGATGGGCTAAGTGCCCATCCGCCGTCCCGGCCGGGAGAGGGGGGGTCAGGGCCGACGCCAAGAGTGGCGTCCCTCTTTCGAGACAAAAGGCCCGGGCGGAAGGCTGGGCGCTGCGTTTACGTGATCCCCGTGAAGGGCCCCGTTCACTCCCTGGATTTTTTTGCTCCTCTCACCGACGGTTGTCATTACGGAGCATCTGCTGGGCCTTGAACAAAGCCTCCTCCATTGGATGGTCTTTTGGCTTTGAACGGAGGTTGGTTAATGACTTGCCTCCAGGACTCCGAAGAAAGGAAAAGCCCGAGGATTGGTTGCGAGGAGAGATTGAGTTCGCCAGAGATAATGCAGCGAGTCGTCCCAGTGTCAATGCAACGGAGGAGTTGGTGCTTTTAGCCGTCAATGGACACTTCCTGTTTTACCAGGCCTCGGGAGACCTCATTATTATGACCTCAGAGGGCATCTACAACCTCTTTCATACCGTCCCTATTATTAATGCCTGGTTGTAATGTTTACTTTGTATACAGGACCCACTATAAAAGTAATGCGCATTCCCTGGAAAAATAGATTTATTGATTGATTTATTTGCACAATGCTTAAAATTCTTCAAAATACTTCCCCCCTTGCATCAATAATAAACTTGCGAAGACGTATCTTCCTCGTCTGGAAGGCATCCTCAAACTCCTCGACGGAGATGTCTCTCTTGATCGTTGAGTAACATGCTTTCCTATGTTTTCCACGGTATCCCAAAGCTTTCCTTTCAGCTCGCTCTCTCTTCAGTCGGGAAAACATAAAAATGTTGCACGGAGCCAAGTCGGTACTGTAAAGGAGCTGGGGGACCAGAGGGGCGGGTGGTGCTCCGGGCCAGGAAGTTAATAACGATGAAGAACGTGTGCCCGGGGGCACTGTCATGGTCGGAACTCTCCTCTGCGCCCTGTTGCAAAGTCGAAAAACACACTTTACGCGGAGGCACGTCTTTTGGCTCAGACTACTTGGAGCAAACTGGGGATCGGCTTCGTTGGAAGGACAGTCCACCACCACATATTTCGGCCGGTTCTACCGCGCTGTCATGGATGGTCGCATCAAAATAAAATCATGCGCATTATTTTAATAATGGGTTATGTATGGTTTTGAAACATGCGCCTAATGGTAAACTCCGACAAGTTTCGGGCCTATGTTCCAAGATTTTTTGTACGTTCTTCAAGTGAGAAGTTTCTCGAGGTAGTTTTTGTTGCACATTTTACGTAAATGTTTACTAGTCGTCGTCGTCGACTACTAATCGTAGGCCGCGCTGCTCCAGGTTGGGAGTTGCGAAATTGCAATACGTAGCGGAGATTTTATTTCGTCTGCAACATTTTCCCATCTTCGTGGTTGTTTTTCGATTCTGCTTCAAACTGACTTTGAGTGCCTCGGTGTGACATCTACATCTACATCTACACGCACGATCTGAAAAGAATCGATATAAATTAACGAGGAGGATGATTGGCGGCGAAGAGGTGGCTTCATTATGTCCGAGTTGGTGTTTTTATCCGGGCTTTCCGTTTGAAACGCCTCCAACGGAAACTCAGTAGTCATTCTCTAGGCTCCATTTATGTAAAATGGGAATTTGGTTTCTAGGCACTTCGATAAATATCAAAGGTGGAAGGAATGGGGCCATTCTCTTGGGTTTATAAGATCCAGTTACACGTTATACGGCTGATGAGAAACAGTGTAGTCCCCGAAAATCATTATTTTAACAATTTAGGTTTCCCCTTAAAAATTTTTTACTAAGGGAACCTGGGTTGATGAATTAAGAAATGTGTTACAAACTACATATATTGGATGCCTCCTTCTTGCATGACATTAATACAAAGGCTCCAAAATTCTTGTCTACGATTCTACATCTACATCTACATCTACTCAATACCCCGCAAGCCGCCGCAAGGGCGTGTGGCGGGGGGTGCTAGGACACCACCCATAATTTAGAAAAGAAAAATAATAAAAAAAAAAATCGCATGCAATAACGACAAAATCATATATAAAAAAAAAACATGGCATACATTCATGCATGAACACTTACACCCCACACACATGCAAACACTCAAACTACCAACTAACATACACATGCACCTGAAAGTATACCTAACATCTCTATAGTGTTTAATTTTGTTCCGACTTGTAAATTCAAAGTTTTTAATATTTCTAAAGTGACTTCGGTTTCTTGCTATTATGATTACTGATTGTTCGGGGAAAGAATGAGTATTTGTACCTATCTGTCTTGGAATCTATCTCCCTTAGTTTATCTTTGTGGTCTGATCTACCTAAGTAGTGTGGGGCCATTATAATTCCTTCAGTGTCATATTTAAACTCGTTTGTTCTGAACCTTTCTAAAAGTCTAAGCCTCGCTTGTTCTCTCCGCACTTCAAGTGGTTCCCAGCCTAAATCCCCTAAGAGACCTGTCACACTTGTGTTTTTATCATAACAATTTTTAACAAATCTAGCGGATTTTCTCTGGACTTTATCTAATTCTTTTTGCCAAATTTTCTCCCACGGATCCCAAATACTTGCGGCATATTCCAAATGAGGTCTAACTAGAGCAAAATAACACCTCTCTTTAACTTTTTCATTACATTTCCCCACCACCCGTTTTATGAAGCCAAGTTTCTTTAAAGCTGATCCGCATATTGTCCTGATATGTGCTCCCCATGAAAGGCGTGGTGTTAGAACAACCCCCAAATATTTAACTTGATTTGCCGTAGTCAATACTGAACCCTCTATTTTGTAGTTTATATCCTGTTCCTCGCTTCCTTTATTCCAAAATTTCAAAACTGCACATTTATCTATATTAAGTGTTAATCCCCATTTATTGCACCATCCCGAGATATTGTTAAGTCTCTAGAGAGTAGCTCGCGATCTAGTTGGCTCCTTATTTCCCTGTATATCACCGTGTCGTCAGCAAATAACCTTAGATTGCTACTAACGTGTGTGCTTAAGTCATTTATGTATATTAAGAACAGAAGAGGCCCTATTACACTTCCCTGGGGGACGCCCGAAGTAACATCTCTCTCCGTTGAGCACAACCCATCTATGACTACTATTTGTTTGCGGTTTGACAAGAAGTCCCTAATCCAATTAATTATTTTCTCATTGATCCCATAGTATTTAAGTTCCTTTCATTTTCACCCGATTCATCCTTGACGTACGTTATAATGAACGTGTAACTCCTTGCTATAAAATGTTGAATTAGCTGAAACTCGAACAGAGGAGAATGCTTCAAAAGGCCTCACAATTATTTAAAGTTATGGATTCTAAAACCCCTTCATATTTATATGAAAATGTTATATTCAATTCATTTACAAAGAGATCAACCCGCATTACAAAAACATTCCATCTTCGCAAATACCGCACGGCTATATATGAAAAGTCATTCAGGTTTTCATCCTGTAAACTATGGAACTTTTTGCCTAATGAAGTAAAATTATCCAGGAACACATCCCAATACAACAGGAACATGTTTGAATATCTGTCTATCACACTACCAAAATGACCTTATTACTGTTCTATCAGGCTAAATATTTACGCTATGGCAATTATAACTATTGTTCTTTATACCTGTATGTATGTATTGTACTATATGTTTGGTTCAACTGATGTTAAATTGTGTTTTGTGACTGGTTTAATTACCTTATTCTATGCATTATGTAAACCTGTTTCATTCCATTGGTAACCTCATGTAACATGTGTTCTGCTCCAAGGGACTTTGCTTCCAGAGCAATCAAATTTTTTAAACATACATATACATACATATATATATATATATATATATATATATATATATATATATATATATATATATATTTATATATAAACCATAAACACAGTAATCAACCCGAAGGTCGGTTTAGTAGGTGATGGTAGAGATCACCCAGTACTAAGCCCTATACGGCGTGTAAAAATTCAGACATCAGGGTAGGGGGGCCAGTTCCTTTCCCTGTGCCGGTTATGGTTTCCCAGGAAGACCTGGTACCCGAAAAAATCACTTCAGCTGGGGTGGAGCTGCAGGTGCCCAGAGTGGCTTTCCCGGGAATCGAACCCGGGATCCTCCGGTCAGCAGTCCAACGCTCTGGACTACCGCGACCCATATATATATATATATATATATATATATATATATATATATATACATACATAAATATTTAATTCCTCCAAGCCACGCCTGGAACCGTAATGTTAATTTGGATGCATCTGGGAATCCAAAATATTTATGTCCTTGGTTCTTAGGTTTCCGTGGCGTTTATCATGAGAATTCCTGGCCCTCGAGTGTTCATTCAGTCAGGACTCTCATATCCCCGCATGTTCAAAAACAGTTTCAACTTTCCGCCATTGCGGAACGGGCCTGAAATGAACACGCCTTCGGTATTCTTTTGAAGAAGTAGAAGTTATTGCTTTACACAAAAGTTATCACCAATGGAAGACATCGAAGTTACAAAAACGCCCAAAAACACGAGCAGAGAAGACGGAGACCTTCTCCAGAGTGCTTGGAAGAGGTCCTTCGAGTAAGAGCCAATCAGGATGCAGCTAGCTCTCGGCACACCTTACATAAAGATGAGCAAAACTTCAACCAAAATGCCTTCGGGCCTAAGGCGCTGGAATACCAGCGAAACTGTTGTCAACAGTGCCTACCTTCGCGGAAAAATACCTAAAATATTGAGAGAAATTCGCCGTCTTGCAAAATTTATTTCTTCAAAACGTGACTTTCTTTCATAAATGTTCAAGTCTAGTGATTTTTTTCCGACGTAGTTTTTCGCTGCGGGCTAATGCGCCATCAACGGTGTAAACCAGATTGTTTTCACATTTGCACGCGAATCTTCCCGGCGAAGAAAGGCCGAGTGAAAAGCGGAGGATAATGCCTTCCTAGGGCCGCGAAAAGAATCTTGCGCGCCTCCTAATGAGGGATAACAAATTAAGTGCGGGAAAAACAAATGAAGGAGGGCCTGCGACCAAGGCGTCGTCGTCTCCCCGACCTCCCTTTCCTGCCCTTTCCACTTCCGGCCCTTTTCAGCCCTTCGAGATCCCGAGGGGGAAGACAACGCCTTGAGATAACGGGATCCCCCCGCCTCCCCCTTCGCTAACCATCTCTGCGCCGTGTCGCGACACCCCTTTTCTAATGACGCCCCATTTCCCGCCCGGGGAGCCGTTTCGTTGGTGGAGCTGCCGGGGCGAAAAAACGGTCGGCGGCCGCGTTATTGCCTTGTTTAGTGCGACATAAAGATGCTTGTTATCCTTTTGTGGTCGCTCCTCCCTCCACGCGGTTCCTTCTCCTCCCGCGCGGAATTCCATTTTCCCTCCCGCGAGCCCACTCTTCCCTCCCGTCGAGGGAAACGTTGCAACTTTTTTCGCTCTCGTGCGAGTATTCAGCGCTGGCCTATTTCCCCGGCGCGCCTTTCTTCTCCGGAGGCATTTCGAGCGACGTGCTTTCAAAGGAGCGAGCGATGGCAATGCCAGGGAGGCGAATGGTGTTCCCTCTCAGCGACGCACGATGACATAATTAACGACCGCCGCTGACGAACCCAAACAGTGCGAGCGAGGCCCTCTTTGCAAAATGCCCCTGGGAAGGGGCGTGGTGGACCTACTCGGCCGCTCTCGCTGAAACCTCCCTCGGTGCCAACGACGAAAGTGGTTAACTAGGCTGCGAATGTAACTGGTGTCACGCTTTTGATAATAATGAATCGGGGTAGTGCATTAAAACTGGCAGTGAATATTAAAAGCAGTAGTTGCTTCATATGTTTGGAATATTGTCCTCAATCAGCACGAGATGGAATGTGTAGACTCCATTAAATACCGAGGCACTACTCTCACCCAAGACCTCTCCTGGGTGAAACACATGCTTGGGGGAATATGTGGACACGCTAACGAAATATTAGGATTTATTAGAACACCACTTGGTAAATGTGATGGAAAAATCAAAGAGAAATGTTATCTGTCGCTGGTTAGGCCTCATTTATAGGATATGCAGATGGGTATTTCATGGGATACTCACCAAGTTGGATTGATTGCCGCATGGGGTCACATGCAGCGTGGAGGAAGATTTAGACATCGTTGCTATGATAAACTTAGTAGCGTAATCCCAATATTAGAGGAGCTAGGCTGGGAATCACTCAATGAAGCGAAGGTGTTCGGTTACAGATTGGAGCTCATGCATTAATTGAATGAAGGTTCCTATAGCAGTAATGTTGAAAATGTATTATAACCTCCATCGAACTACGGTAGGGGAGATCATGTCAATAAATTGAGAGAGATCAAGTGTAGAACAGACAGATTTAAGGTGTCATTTTTTCCACGAGCAGTAAGGGATTAGAATATCAATGTCTGACTGTGGTAGGGTCATTATCGAGTTAAAATTAGTGAAGCGTGAATTCATCCCCTGCTACACACTCTAGCGGTGGCTTGGAGGGTACTAAAGTAAATAAATAAGAAATGCGACATGAGTAAGATTAGAAAAATATCGTTGACTTCGAGAGAGATGAAGAGGTGGGCATTGATTGTTCTCAGAGAGGAGGGCAGTAGGAGAGGATTATTTCAGGAAGTTAATGAGATGATCTGTTAATGTTGGATAATGTGCTTTAGGTCAGTGGAAATGGGTCAATCTTGTCGGGAAGTGAGTTCAATGGAGAGAAGATCCGGAGGAAAAGCAAGCGGCAAATGAAAGATATTCTACTTATTGCATGGCGTAATGAGTGTGGTCGGGTATGATATTATGGTACTCTAGAACTGATAAGAGAAAGCATTCAAAGCAGTGGATAAGCGCTGTAGATGAACTTACCATTAGTATTCCGAGTAAGTCTGTGAATTAAAACAGTCGGTGGAAACGTCTAAGCATCAGTGGGTGTGCTGCGAAAATTGGAGGCTTTGCGTTTTAATGTTTAAGAGAGGATATTACTGACACAGTGAGCAACACTTATTGGCTAAAAATTATTGTTGTAAAGTGAATGTAAACAAAATTTTTGATTCGCACCTTGAACCTGTATGTAACCTTTTCGATGAGTACATAAGGGCACTTATCGTCGAGTGTTTCGCTGGAGTGATGAATTGAATTTCATTTTATTTCACCAAGATTGTGCGATACTTGAGAATGTTTAGCGAATTAAAATAGAAAAACGTCGGGAACGCCCCGCAGAATAAGTGAAAATGCTCGTTTTCCTGATTAAAAAACACTTGTTTCCTTCCATTCGTCCAAACTGGTGCCATGATCCTCGTCGAGTCCCAGTATAACAGAATTATAATTCAAATCCGCATAATAATGCTTAGCACGATGAAACGACATTGCCGGATCATCTATTCCTTAAATTATTAATGAAAAAGTTGAATGAATTGATGATTACCTTATAATAGAGTATTTACCTACGGAAATATTTCATTTTGAGATGTATTTTCCCTAACAAGCTAAAAAAGCCTCATTTACCTTAGTTCTAAAAAATATTTCTACATACGCACGCAGAAAAATGTTTCTAGGACTAGAGAATAAGTATATGACGTCGAATGTAAGCCTTTCTTGGATCTTGAACTTGAGTAGGCACAAGAGAATTTTCAATTTCGTTATACACTTGCTCACGGTGGGGATTAGGATAATCGGATTCCGCACTAATGCGATAAAATTTCTCCGGGGAGAGAGGATCTCTTTTCCTTGAATCAAATTGCAATCACCGTGCCCGTGTAAGGTCCCCCTTTTTCCCCCTCCCCCCTTCCCCCCCTACCTAAGCACAGCTTTTGTATTTTCGTTCGACCAACACACGTTGCAAAGGGGGGCTGGGGGGGCGATCGTCGTATTGTGATGGGGCGAGGGGATGGAACGCACGGCGAGAGGGGATCCCAGAAGATCTTAATAAAATGGAAAGAACAAACTGCCTTCCTTGGCAATCCGCAGAGTTCATTCTCGTCCCATTTCTCCGAGATGTTTACATCTCCCCACCCTTTTCTATTCCCTTTTAATGCCTCCCTCGCACTCCCTTAAACCCCTATCCCCGCGTACTCCCGCTCCCCCTCTCGCCCTCCCTCCCGCGTCCTCCCGGCTTCATCATCTCCTCCTATTTTAGTCTCATCTCTCTTGGGCAACAACCCTTTCGGCCCCTTCTCCTCCCCCCCCCATCAATTCACCCCCACCCCGCTACATATCCCACCGACACCCTCGTGAGAGAGGGTAGTCGGTGCGGGCTGATGGGGGGGGGGGGGCGGTGTGGAAATGAACCCAAGGCATGTAAATTAAAAATGGGAATGCCCCCCCCACCCCGCCGTGCCGTAGCAGTGCGCCATCAGTTCATCGGGCCTTCGCCAACCCGCGCCCTCCTCGCCTTGTCGCCGTGCCCTCATCACTTAACTCGCGCGGTCGTCTTTGATTCTCCATTTCTGCTACACTTTAGTCCTGCCATGGTTTTCCTGGATTTCATGTATAATTTCATAATACGAAATCCTAAGGATGTGGGAAAAATGGATGCAGGGCCTATTGATCGGTAGTTGGATGTTGAAGAATACTGTAATAGAGGGGAGAATGTTAGGCAAACGAGGAAATGGCAGGAACAGAATAGGGCTGTTGGAGGGGATGAAGGGAGGAACGAAGGACACGGAGATGAATAGGGACTTGAAATAAATAAGGTAGGCTGCGGGATATATTTTTTTATTTTGTTACAATGTATTTATTTGGTAGTTTGGTCCATCCCAAGCCTACCTGTGCTGGAAGATTACCTAATAATAATCACTTTATAGATGCGCTATTAATGCAGCTGCCATGTTGTAAGAGATAAAAATAGTAGAATATAGAAGGGAGAAGTAATTCAAAATGTGTGGTTTGGGAAAATATTTTTCAAAACGGTCGATTGATATGGCTGGATTAATTAATAGGTCCTTCTGATATTTTCGGTGGTGTGCGACAAAGCTGTAAGCATTTCTTCGACCAAAGAGGCCAACTTCATGTGCCACGTTATACGTTATATGGGATTAGTAAAAATAAGGTATATATGCCAAAAGAGAAAAGAACAAACGGTTAACCAAAACTACCGAATGTCCAGATATAAGAATGTATCAGAGCGTTGTCAGGATCCGATCGAATATTATTTTTCGGATTCGGGGATAATGTTCACGCAAGGGACGGGGACCAGTGATGGCGTGTCTGCCAGTGGAGCAGATGTTCTCCGGTTCGTCACCGGCGAAAATTTTTCAGCATAGAAGAAGTTTGTTAATGGTTTTTCGGAATGGTATAACTACACTTATGGTGAAAGGCAGCAGTTTCACCATTAGGCACTGGTGGCGCCGACCGAGTGGGTCGGCCCGGCATCAGCTACGGGCGAAACTGTGAAGTTCGCGGTATCGGCCGTAGTACTGCGATGTTGAAGGCAACGGGAAACCACGCAATATTATCCTTCCTAGAAGATGCAGCCTTGCCTTCTAATAAGGGTAGAATATAAGTAGCTGCAGTAACACAATTCTAAGATTGAAATATTGATGATGATGATCCACGCATTGTATCCGGGCGCTGGTGTTCCGGTGAATGAAACGTACTATTCCTGGAAGGAAGTTCCCGGATTCGAGTCTGCTTAAAGTCCTTGAATTCTCCGTCAAACCTTCGCCGTCTGATTGCATGGGTAATTATCTGAGGGATGCGATATGTGGAACGGAGCCCAACGCTGCTCTCAACGCGTGGTTGTGAGCCAATGTCGCGGCGATTCCCTCTTCTTTGTGTGGTAACGCACAGCTCGGCTTTGATCCCAAGCGAATGTTGGTGCGATCATAGATACCCCAACACGGCGTGCAACGAGGGATGTCGCGCGGGATTTCAGCGACGGTGACTGAGTTTCCTATCCCACGACATTATCTGGGTAACGATAACGCGTGCGCCTCATCTCCAATTACACTTCACGGTCACAGTCACGCATCGCGTGAGCCCCGCTATCCAAAGTGCCTTCGGATCAAATGTCGCGGATTTAGCTGTGGACAGATACATTGATTTTAGGCTCGATTTCCGGTGTGGACGAACGTCTCCCTTGGGTCACTCCTATGTTCTTTCAGTTGATTAATTTATCAATTCCAGTTATTATAAATAATTAAATTTGTCGACAGTCCTAGAGGACTATTCTTTGCTGCGTATCGGAAGTTTCCTTTCGTTTTTCCTTCATTTCTGTTTTCATACTTTCCAAAAGTGCTACAAAACCTGCACTACCTTCTGCCCAATACCTCGCTCACTTAGCGACCGCCATTGTGTAATGAACTTTCACATTCCAATTCCTTTCAGTATTATCTCCTCACCCCTTTTGTGCCTTTTTCGGATTTCTCTTAGTCACTTCGTTCGTAGTAAATTAGTATCTTCGCTCATATATCAAATGCCTAATGTTTGTCCTCCTCCTTGGAAAAATTATATTTTCTCCATTTTTTCCGCACACTCGTTTCAAAAGCCTTCACAATCAACGCCAATCCCTTTGCCTCAAAGTCCAAGTTTCCGATCCTTACTCATTACGCTTCATATTAATTTTTTTGTCATTTGCCACATCTATACTTTAACTGTAATCCATTCTTTTCTTCTTTCAAATCCTTGTTTTGACAGTACCATTCTGTTCTTAATGTCTGTACTACTTTGCGTACTTTCTTCTAAAATAATGTCGAAATACATAAAACCCCGTTCTCCTGGCCCGTTTCATCAAATTGATTTCCTCCTAATAAATTTTTAAAATTATAAAACATAATGATTTTCTTTTTGTCCATTTGTTTTCACTGTAGTCAACTCGTTTCTGCTGTTTCATCTTATTCTTATGCTAGTACCCTCGAAGCCACCGCTAGGGTGTGTGGCAGGGTGAGTATACACCAGACTAATTTTGACCCGAATATTCTTACCCTTACCGCGGTCGGACAATGTTATTCCGATCCTTATGCGTGTTCAGATTTTCTGACGCCATCGCAAGCACCTGACGATGACACTCATGAGTTGAAACGCGTTTAACACTAATTAAAAAAAGGACCAATATCTGCTCCGTGATATTATCTGCATGGATGTCGTTCCGCGGCAGCACGTCTGACAATCTTAGTTTGTTTTCCTGGAATGAATGCCAGGGAAGGTTTCGGGTTAGGCTGCCGGTGGAGCATCGCGTGGCTATACTACCTTGATCAAAAAGTTCCCGGAATAACCACCGTGTGGCGCTCCCATCGTTCCGATTTGAGTTCTGTTTTTTTTTGTTAAATTGGTACATCTGTTGTTGATATTCCCTTTAAATCTTAGTGTCATAACTTGACATTTGCAAAAGTTACGTAGCCAAGAGTACATCTATCTCTGTGTGTGTTGGCGATTTTTTACAATTTCAGAAATGGATTTAAATTTGCAACAACGAACTTGTATTAAATTTTGCGTAAAAAACGGATTTAGTGGCGCACGGACGTTGGAAATGTTGGAAAAGTGTTTCGGCAACGATTCTCTAAAAAAAACGGTCGTTTACCAGTGGCACGAGCGGTTCAGAAGTGGTCGTGAGTCAATCGAAGATGATGAACGCAGTGGCAGACCATCGACATCGAAAGTCGGTGAAAAAATTGATAAAGTAAAAGAAATGTTGGTCAATAACCGCAAATTAACCATCAGAGAAATAGCGGAGGACTTGAACATTGCCTATGGATCCGCCCAAGACATTGTGGTTAATGATTTGGGTTTCCGTCGTGTAGCAGCAAAAGACCTCAATTTCATGCAAAAAAGAGACCGTGTTGACGTCGCAAAAGACATGATTTGCGAGGCTGAATCCGATCCCACATTCATCAAAAGGATCATTACTGGAGACGAGACGTGGGTTTATGAGTACGACACGCAATCCAGACATCAGGCAAGTGAATGGCGTTCACCAAATGAGCCTAGACCAAAAAAACCACGTCGTTTTCAGTCAAAAAAGAAGGCAATGCTGACGGTTTTCATGGATGGCAACGGTGTAGTGCATCATGAATTTTTGCCAGAAGGCCAGACAGTAAACAAAGAGTATTATTTGGGCGTTATGAGACGTTTGCGTGAAGCAATTCGCCGAAAGAGACCAGAAATGTGGGCAGAAAACTCGTGGATTTTGCACCATGATAACGCACCGTCGCACAGTGCTATCATTATTCGTAATTTTTTGATGAAAAATGCAACAAATACCATCCAACAGCCACCGAATTCACCTGATTTGGCTCCCTGTGACTTCTTTCTGTTCAATCGAGTTAAAAAACCATTACGGGGAACGCGTTTTAGCAGCCGAGAGGAAGTAATGGAAAAATCGCAGGAAGCACTGATGGACATACCGAAAACCGACCGTAACTTTTGCAAATGTCAAGTTATGACACTAAGATTTAAAGGGAATATCAACAACAGATGTACCAATTTAACAAAAAAAACAGAACTCAAATCGGAACGATGGGAGCGCCACACGGTGGTTATTCCGGGAACTTTTTGATCAAGGTAGTATTTCCCTGCCTCGCCACAGAGAGCGCTTTAACTGCACTAACGGAGACAGCGCCGTCCGCAAGGTGGCGGAAGCGAAGGGAATCCAACAAATTGTCCTCGCGCGACATACCTCGGGGGTCTTCTGAGCACCCAGCAACTGTAGAAAAAGTCCTATAACCTTGGAAAAAAAATTGCACCATGCACTTTGCAATTACACCCTGTCAAAATGTGAAGAGTAAAAAATTAACTCTAAAATTAAAAAAAAACAACAAAATCAAAGTTGCGAGGATCTGGAATCTTTGCTCTCGCACCCACTAACAGGTCTGAAATGACACCCTCTCTTGACTGCGTGAGTTATATTATAACAAATGCGAAAGCATGCTCGTTTTAATTGCATTCGTATAGGCAAAATCTATTGATCTCTACTCTGGATTTTGTTGCGTATGCCTTGCTCAGATATAATCTTACGAGGCTGAAATCTTTGCGAAGCAGAGTTGAATATCGGATTATATAATAATTTATTAAGATAAGGTAATATATGAGGAAATACTTACTTCCAAGAAGAGGAAGTGAAAGGCCTGAATTCTGTTCGTTTTCTAAAGTCATAATTAGTATTATAATGCCACAGAATGCCATTCTTTCTACTCACCCCTTGTCAGATGGTGTGGACATCAAAACACGTTACAACACATTGAGTAGCTTCAGGCGTGATGTGGTGGAAGTCGAACATAATGAATGACTTATCGAAGTACTTTTCCACTTGATAAAATTCTTTTCTATTTTTTTATTTTACGACCGGTTTTCGATGTATTACATCATCATCAGGTGACCTACCTGATGATGATGTAATACATCGAAACCCGGTCGCAAAATAAAACTTTTATCAAGTGGAAAAGTTCTTCGATCTGTTATTCATTACGTTACAACATTGTCATCATTGCACTGTAATACATTCCCCGAAGAATATAATGCCCCCTTAATAAGTATTTTGTTATTTATTTTTATAAGTTTTTGGTTTAGTTACCTATGAAATCAATGATTGTAACATTCTTTGATCAATTCGTAAAATACCTTGTGTTTCAACTAACCAAACCGATGAACTGCTATTCTCACGTGCCGTAATATTCAATTCAGTGCAAAGTGATATATTGCATATGTTTTGGCTTATCCCACGTTATCACTCTACGTTCATTGTATCCTTTGGGACAAAGTTGTGATCGGATGAGTTTAGCCGACTGCTTCAGTTGACTCATCTGCGACGCTGATGATATGTTATCTTTTGATAAATTATTTTCTGAATATGCCAGGAAGAGAGGAAATAAGGGACGTGTCTTCCCAATATATGGCACCACTGGCGAGATGCAGCAGTCTCACTGGGAGCGATGATGACGCATATCAGCCCACCATCGAACGGGAAACCACCGTATTATTCTTTCGAAAAGATAGATTTCCATGAATTCACAAATATGATGTGATGGCATTCCTCTCGGTAAAATATTCAGGAGGGAAAATAATCCCTCAATGAGATCCTGTCGATGGGGAAAGCCGGGTTGGGTTGGGGTGAGGGGGAAAGAAAGTGGGTGAATGTGGGGTGGTGATGGACGTGGGCGGATGGGAGCAAGCGTCCTTGGGACTTCGGCGCGGAGGGGAAAAATGCGGAGATAGATACGGCCAATCTGGAGTTACATCTCCTAGAAGTCGGCGAGATGCAACGGGATGGGGCAAATGACTTCTGGATTGAGGATAAAGAGTACTGATATATTCCGAGGCTGGAGGAGGCGGAAGTTGGAATCGTGTGAAAGAAAGAATGATGCTTGAGAGTCGTGTTGGCAGCAGGACTGGATGATCCTAGAGATCTCTCAGAGGAAAGTAAGGCCACGGGCACAATGCTGGTGCTGGGCTACGTGCAAGTACATGCCGGCCGCCAAACGTTGCGAACGGAGACGGCAAAGACTGCTGCTCTTGAACTGGGGAGGCGGAACATGAAGAGGAGGTGGTACGACAAGAATCGAGGCGGTACAGAAAAACCACGGATGTATAAATTTCCATCAATGAACATCCCTCCTAAAACGTGGCTCTCACTCGAACGATCAGAAGCTTAGTCTCTCTCTTCTTACGAGAAACTACGGGGAATGCCGCGAGAGAAACTTTCAACGGAGTCATCCACAAAACGCGCAATACAATGCTACCATTTCAGAGTGAGAGAGATTTCGTTAGCTTAACTACCTGAAGCCCTCAGTTGGCTATCGAGGGATCCGGGTTCAAATCCCGGTCCAGGCGAATGATTTCTACACTCCGAAATTCTTCCTTTGTAACTCTCTCTTTCTGTCTTAATATTTACCATGTTTTACACTAATTATTCCTTGCTCCACGTATCTAATCTGCTATGCCTTCCTGTGTAGGCTCTGTTACCTTTTCTTGCGAAAAAAGTCAACAAAATAAATTCAGAAAATGTTCTGTATTTTATCCGTTATTCCTTTTAATGACGTGTTTATTGGACCTAGATCTTCTCATACCCTTATAAGAAACTACGAGGGTCATCCGGAAAGTAGTACCCGTTCGTGCCGCATGAAGTGCTGACGACGCGAGTAGCCGCTGGACGAGGTCAGATAGCTTCAGTGGCTTGTCTGCCTTCTCTGAGCCAAGTTGCGTGACGCTAGCATTGCCTGTGTTGTTTCTGTGATTGTTTACAATGTTTAAAAAAATTGAGAACGCCGCCAGTTGTGAAGTGAGGGCAGGGATTAAATTCCTCAATGCAAGAAACGTTCGCCCATGTGATATTCATCGCCAATTAAAGGAGGTGTATGGAGACAATGTAATGGACGAGTCGTCTGTTCGGCGGTGGTGTCGCAACTTCAACATGGGGAGGGGGAACACACACGACGATGAGCGTTCGGGGAGACCGTCTGTCATTACAGACCAACTGGTGAGCTCAGTTGACGAATTCGTGAGGAACGATCGGCGCGTCACAATTGATGACATCTGTGAGCATTTTCCCAATGTTTCTCGAACAATTGTTCATGAAATTGTTAAACACCATCTGCATTATGCAAAAATTTGTGCAAGATGGGTCCCTCGCGTATCTCAATGAGCTGGCGGCGAAGGACTATGCAGCAGGAATACAGAAACTTGTCACACGTTATGACAAATGCCTTAATTTGCTTGGAGATTATGTTGAGAAGTAGTTTAAAGTATCCTCTTTCAAATAAATTTTTTTATGTTTGTTAATATTTACTTTTGTGTCTTTATTTCACGAACGGGTACTACTTTCCGGATGACCCTCGTACATATCCTCCATCCATTTATAACCTGCATCTGATCTTCATCATAATCCCATTGCGCCATTTTCCATTGTTTTAATTGATAGTTTCCGGCGTAACTTTATGGAATCGATTCATGTTGGAAATGTTAATAACCTCACGAAGTCACCATATTTCATTTCCAACATTTTCCATTGCTTATAAACCGTTTAGTTTTCGCGGCTTCTTCAATTTCCCTAGTCTCACTGTCATTATTTTTAGGTAATCTACCGGTTAAGGTAGGTTTTAGCATTGACATAATTACTAATGAAATAATTTGTGACCCTTAACAAAACACAACATCCTACTCTAAATAAGGTCCCTCTTCAGCTCTGAGTACTTTCATTCTCCCTTCATCACATCCAACATGCCTATCCTGTTCCTTCCCTTTCCTCGGCCAATGGCTAGAGAAGAAAGCAAATGAGGAAGTACTTGGTATGGTGGGCGAAGAGAGGGGTTTGTTGGGAGAAATGCTATGGAGGCAGGAAAAATCGATGAAGGGGGTATTGATCGGCAATGGGATGTTGAAAACTGTAATAAAAGGAGGAATGTTAAGCAAACGAGGAAAAGGCAGGGATAGGGTAAGAATATTTGTAAGAATGAAGGGAGGAAATACTACCTTGATCAAAAATTTCCCGGAATTTATTCAGAAAATTAAAAATACAAGTTTATTCATCTAAATCTATATTGTCCCCTTCAAAGTAATCCCCATCGACTGCAACACACTTATGCCAGCGCTTGATCCAATCCTCGAAACATTTTTTATATTCGGTTTTCGGTATGTCCATCAGTGCTTCCTGCGATTTTTACATTACTTCCTCTCGGCTGCTAAAACGCGTTCCCCGTAATGGTTTTTTAACTCGATTGAACAGAAAGAAGTCACAGGGAGCCAAATCAGGTGAATTCGGTGGCTGTTGGATGGTATTTGTTGCATTTTTCGTCAAAAAATTACGAATAATGATAGCACTGTGCGACGGTGCGTTATCATGGTGCAAAATCCACGAGTTTTCTGCCCACATTTCTGGTCTCTTTCGGCGAATTGCTTCACGCAAACGTCTCATAACGCCCAAATAATACTCTTTGTTTACTGTCTGGCCTTCTGGCAAAAATTCATGATGCACTACACCGTTGTAATCCATGAAAACCGTCAGCATTGCCTTCTTTTTTGACTGAAAACGACGTGGTTTTTTTGGTCTCGGCTCATTTGGTGAACGCCATTCACTTGCCTGATGTCTGGATTGCGTGTCGTACTCATAAATCCACGTCTCGTCTCCAGTAATGATCCTTTTGATGAATGTGGGATCGGATTCAGCCTCGCAAATCATGTCTTTTGCGACGTCAACACGGTCTCTTTTTTGCATGAAATTGAGGTCTTTTGGAACCAACTTTGCTGCTACACGACGGAAACCCAAATCATTAACCACAATGTCTTGGGCGGATCCATAGGCAATGTTCAAGTCCTCCGCTATTTCTCTGATGGTTAATTTGCAGTTATTGACCAACATTTCTTTTACTTTATCAATTTTTTCACCGACTTTCGATGTCGATGGTCTGCCACTGCGTTCATCATCTTCGATTGACTCACGACCACTTCTGAACCGCTCGTGCCACTGGTAAACGACCGTTTTTTTTAGAGAATCGTTGCCGAAACACTTTTCCAACATTTCCAACGTCCGTGCGCCACTAAATCCGTTTTTTACGCAAAATTTAATACAAGTTCGTTGTTGCAAATTTAAATCCATTTCTGAAATTGTAAAAAATCGCCAACACACACAGAGATAGATGTACTCTTGGCTACGTAACTTTTGCAAATGTCAAGTTATGACACTAAGATTTAAAGGGAATATCAACAACAGATGTACCAATTTAACAAAAAAAACAGAACTCAAATCGGAACGATGGGAGCGCCACACGGTGGTTATTCCGGGAACTTTTTGATCAAGGTAGTATACGGAGATGAAGAAGAACTTTTTGTAGAGCATTATGTTTGGTTATGTTTCCTTAAGACAGGAAATAAAACTATTTGGTAGTTTGAATCTACGTCAAGCGGTAGATTACCCATCATAGTAATATAAATAAACTATACATATGTAGATATATTACATATATATGCATATATGCACCTATATAAAACATATATTTCCACACAGCCCTTCTTTTCGTGTCTGCTGATTCTTGGTTCTCTTTTCTGCGTCTTGGCAGGACAGCCCCGAAATTCCACTAACACTTCTGGGCCCATTCGCGTCTTTCATTTGAGTCTCTCTCTCTCATCGTTTGCTCTCCATGGCGAGAGGCTCGCAAATATCCCCACGGCATGTTTATCCCTCCTTTTCTCATCCCCTTCTTTATTTTTGTTTGCCGCTTGGCAGCAGGAAAACCGCGTAACAATGGTTATCTTTTTATGAAAGGATTTCCGTCTCCGTATTTACAACTTGCGTCGAATTAGAGATCTTTGTATTCCCCTTCGACCGAGGGCATGTGACGGCGGTTGCCGGGAGGGAGTGCGGCTGAGGGGCGCATTGCCTGGGCACGCCTCGTGGGATAACATCGACGTAATGAGATTCGCATCTTTTTCGTAACAATGGACCGTGGAAAGAAAAGAACATTGGGAAATGGAAAATTTCGCGGGGTCGATGTTTGGCGAGCGAGTTCTTTCATCGGTCGAGTGGGACGTTATTTTTTTTACGCGTTTATGTTTGTGGTTGCCATGAAATTTTAATTCACTCAATATAATTGTGGAAGAAATCGTGCAACATTTTCTGACTTTTCAAATACAATAAGGAAACTTAAAATTTCGCCATTCAAGAAGTTATTGAAGTACAAATTTTAATTAGAAGAATTTCAGTTTTTTCATTCACTGTTTAATGAATGGTCACTTCTCAAGGTATATCCATAAAGAAGTCGTTTTTACGGAAATATTGAACCTTTTTTTAAGCAAATGACCGCAAGTTCAGATATTGAGAATAT
The DNA here is from genome assembly GCF_022747635.1 of Hetaerina americana. NCBI lineage: Eukaryota > Metazoa > Arthropoda > Insecta > Odonata > Calopterygidae > Hetaerina > Hetaerina americana. The sequence goes on from NW_027287205.1 coordinate 3,495,901, forward strand.
ATTTTTAGGGAAATAGTTATCGCAGTCAGTGATACGCTGGAATTTTCAGCCTTCCATTTTTTTTAAATGAAGTCTCCATTCTGTGGCGCTTTTCGTGTTAGTTTATATCCTAGGTCATAACCTTCATACACTTGATTTTTCCTTAGGTGTACGATTAAAAAAATCCTTTTTTGGTGGCTATTCATTCGTTTTTCATTATTTTCATATGCGAGTATCAGGAGTTATTAACATCCTAATACACCTTTCCTGTATTTGAGTTAATTTATTCTATCCATTTATATAATATTTCGCGATTCGCGGTACGCACGTTACAGTATTAAGTTTTAATCGTTATATGATGAAGGTATATGACAGAGTGAGAAAGTTGGAGTTTTTATAATTCGGGTTTTTGTGATATTTGTTTTTGTTATTCTGTATATTTTTATTCAAAGTCAATGATTGAATCAGGATTCGTAAATGAACTTTATTCCAGTCTACCTTGATCTTCTTGTATTGCAATGTGCACCTTGGATTTTTGAATATGTGTCAAGCGGAGAAGTGGAAGGAAGGGATTAGAGTGTGAAAATTTTGGCAATGAGAATGAAAGTTTTATCCCTTGATGAATAAACAAATACTCTTTTTATTGCAATTTAATCAGATAAGAAGGGAGTCGATGACATGGGCGTTGATTAAGGTGTTAATAAAAGGCTCTTAAAAACTTTGATATGGAGCGTAGGAAGTTTTTGAAATATGAGTATGGAGAAGGATGGAAAAGGTGAAATGGACCAATAGGAAAACAATTGAGGAAGTACTTGGTATGGTGAGCGAAGAGAGGGGTTTGTTGGGAGAAAATCTATAGAGGCAGGAAAAATGGATGAACGGCGTATTGATAGGCAGTGGGGCGTTGAGGACTGTAATAGAGGGGAGAATGTTAGGCAAACGAGGAAATGGCAGGAACAGAATAGGGATATTGGACGGGATGAAGGGAGGAAGGAAGTATACAGAGATGAAGAGGGACTTGTTGTAGAGTAGGATGCTGGATTGTGTTTTTTAGGAGATATTAATTTGGTAATTGTGTCCATCAAAAGCTGACCTTTGTGGGTGATTACCTAATAATAACAAAATAATAAGCAGAGGAGATCATCTCTTCATGTAGCATCGTCCAAAGAACGTCTTTGAGAATTAACCGTCAGTGGAGCGGGGCATGGGTTTGTCACGATGGCTCCTCATTAGCCGGTCGGTCCATTGAGCAGAGCGGAAACGGCTCGCCGCGTAATGGTGGCGGTGATGGGATTCTCTCCGGGCGTGACTCCGGGGGGCGAGGGACGCAACATCCTTCTCGCCTCTCTCCCTCCTCTGCGCCCCACACGACGTTCGGAGATCAGGCGCTATTCGTGTTAAATTATTCGCTCCTGGAGAAATATTATGCTCCCGGAGAACATTTTTTTTGCCATTTCACAGTTTGGCTGGTTTCACTCATAAAAGTAGGCGTGAATATTTTCCGCCTCCGAGAATTTGGAAATGTATTCGAAATTAGATTGTGAACGCACGTTTTACGTTTCTCAGGAAATTGCGAGAAAGATGGGTTATTGTATTTTCTTTAATGTCATAATCACTTTCACGAATGTCCTGCGGACGTTGGATGTAGAAGGCGGCTGAAGGTTGTGCATAATTCGAGTTGGTATTTGTTAGTTTGATACAGTTCAACCGGTAAATGCATATGGCGCTGTACCGTGTCGGGTTCGTCTTCTTAGGTTTTTAGTCAGAGTAACTTCATAATCTCAGGTCTTAATTAGTAACACTGCTCAACATTAACAAGAATGGTTTAACGCAGCCCTGCAAGCACTTCGTGTATTGGCCGACCGCGTTTTGTTTATACTTTCATAGATTCCTTTCCACTTCTGTATTCATTTTGCACTCATTTGTTTTTCAAATTTATTTGGTTTTCACTCCTCACTGCCACCGTTTCAGATATTAGGGACAGTAAGTGAAAACCGAACACCCGCCATATTACACACACTCACACACACATACACAGTCAACTAAAAGGTAGAAGCTAGCTTTGTACGTATCGGCTTTGCCTTCGTTTTGCAGGGAAAATGCACAGTGACAACTCAAAGGTGCACGAAGTTGTTTGGGTTTTGTCCTTGCTGGTGCGCGGACTGGCTGCTGTTGTGGGTGTTTTGCTTTCATTTGATTACTCCTCTCATCTCATCTGAAGTCCTTCCTCATTTCTATCCCCTCTCGTTACAGACTGACATTCCTTCTATTGAATTGCCCTCAAGGGTTTGGATAATCTGCTGATTTTTTCCTGCTTCCTCCTTCCATATCATTTGACTCGGATTCCCAATTCATACACTTATTACACTTTTAAAAGACGTCGATATTCCAATTCGGTATCCTATTGGGATTTTTTCTATTCCGATGTTCTTTACTTGGTTGATCTTCTCTTGGAACCTTCTTTATCGCCTGCTTTAAGTTAGAAAGCATCTTCTTTGAATCTCCATTGCGAGGCATTGCCTCCCGACTCCCGAGTGATCTTTTCCTCCTGTAGCATTTCTCTTGATTACATTTGTTGTGTGTAGCCATGTAAATGCCGGCTGAGTGTGCATCCTCGCCTCTCATTTGTCTTTATCACGTTACGATTCAGGTGCGAGTATAAGCGAGGCGAACTACGGTGGTCGTTTCCCATAATGCACCTGCCGACTCATCGGCTCGGAAGACGACCGCAGGCGGCGTGATCCGCGCCCTCTTCCGTCCCGCTTCCAAAGAGAGAGAAGTCCTCTGGAGCATATCGAGATGAAAAGCAACAAAAGGAATGTAATTGAATGGAAGGATTACATTCCTGTCAACCGATCCCTTTTTCCGGGGATCATAAAAAGAAAACAGAGGAAGGTGAATATTTGAAGGATGGGGGGATATTCACGATGGAGCGTTTTGTTCCGCAAAAGAGGCAAATTCCTCGGGGGGCCAATTAAACACGCCCTCTCTCCCTCCCCACTCCCTGAACCCTCTCCGGCACGCAACAACCCCCACGCCATGTCTCCCTCCCAAAGCGAGTGCCCTCGTGTGGCAGTTGCCGTCCAAGCAGGGTGGGGGAGTGGCATTCTAGAGAGAGGGGGGTTGGAATCGTAAGAGTACAAGTGCCCAGCAATTATAAGCGCTGGAAATGGGACCACCCTCGATTTTATCATTTTTTTGTCGGCCAAGAGGAGGCAGAGGGCGTAGGTGTGTGGGAGCGAGTGTTGCATCATTTCATCTCCGCATGTTTTTTCGGGTGAAAGGAATCGCTCGCGGCGTGCGCCAGTCACTTCTTTCTCCCGCTCCGAATGCTGCAACAAACAGCTCCCCCCGTGCCTCCTCCTCCCCCCCCCCCGTGCCTCCTCCCCCCCCGTGCCTCCTCGGCACCAACTCACCGAGCGCACGAATCGAACATCACATGAAAGGGAGCCATCCTCCCTCTCGCTACCCGGAGGGTGAAGGATATACAAAAAAAACCGTACTTTTATTCCTAATTTTTGGAATACCTCCGGACCGACCGACAAACAACGCTTTTCTCCATGAATGAAATTGATACATTCAGTGAATTTATTTGCGGAGATGGATATCGAATTTTTCTAATCATTTTCCGCGAATATTGCAAGAGTGGGGCGGGGTGGGGTGTGCGGGTTGCGTTGGGGGTGTGGGGATGCCGAAAGGCAACGAACCAACCGTAGAGGGGGGCGGAGGAGATACGTGTGCTTTGAATTCGGGTCGGACGGGCCGAAATATGTTCGATGCGCGCTCGTCCAATCCGCGAGGTCGGGGTCCTTTTGATTCCGACTGAGGTCGCTCCCCCGCGAGGCCTTCGAGGAAGTCCTGCCCACTCTAAATGTATGGAGATGGACAAGGGCGATATGTTCTTAAATTCAGAGTACGGTCGACGTTGCGCACGACGCCATATTATGAGTAGCACCAGTCGTTGCACTTAATGTTTATTATTACTTGTATTCTTAAATTGGTTAAATGTTAAGCTCGGCTTTTAATGGACACGGAAGCTGACCCCGTCTCTACCTCTTTACCTCGCCTCACACGACATAAATCACCGGACACCCTGCGCGACAATGATACTTTCTTCATTTGCTCTCATTTTCACCCTCCCTTCATTTATTCCAACATGCGGGCTGTGTAAATAAGAGTTTAAAAAACTGATGTATTCCTGATAAGCAGCGAGCGGTCCCATCACCCGCCATGGCGAGGTGGTGCGGGGTGTCGCGACCCAAGCATCATCAGTTGTCGCCGAGGAGACGCGTCGGAGGGAGGACATCGCGAGTGTCCATTTCAGAACGCCGGCGAGAACTCGGAGCGTCCAAAATGCAGCGCCTTTTGGTGCAGCGGTGCTCGATCAAATTTTGTGCTGAAAGGGAAGCGGTATGGCAGTGTTGCAGCGGTTCAAAAGGCCTCCAAGAGGGTTTTGGACAGCACTCCGGTTGAGGAGTTCCAGGGAACTGACCAGCTGTGGAAATCTCGTTGGCAGCGGTGTGTGGATTCTCAAGGAACCCATTTTGAAGAATTTTACTATGATGCACGAAAGTGTTCTATACATTTTGTATCCTGAGACCAGTCTTGAAACCCCATTTACGCACCCTTTATTTATTCAATGCCGGCCGCTAATAATGCACTCACCCAAGGTTTCCCTCCTCGGCGAGCATAGTGTCCCATTCGCCTCCTTTGAAGTTCTCCTCCCATCAACTCTCTCTTTCTCTGTGCCACGTTCAACACTTCTTCGTTTTTTTCATTTCTCTCCTTTTAACTTTTTACATTCTTTTCCACATTCTTTGCACAAAAGCCTCCTATCTGCATGTTTATTCTCGTACTTGACCGACCAAAGTTTCGAATCTGACAAAATACCACGCTTTTGAATAATAATTAACTCACTTCATGACTCACTTAAGGTCCCTTACATTAGCGCCTTCTTCGTAGAACTTTATTACCTAATGTAATTATTAATTTCAATGCCCTTGCACTTTCTAGACCTTCGTCGAAATTAAGTCGGTAAAGTTATTAAACCTGACAGTACCCGAAGTGGCGTCAATTACTTGATATAATGCCACTGATTACCAAGTTAAGCGATAGAAAAACAAGTGTTCCGATTGGGTAACTATGTTTTGGTCCCGCTAATTTCTCCCAATTTTTCGATCAAGGGCGAATTCAATCGAGTCGGGCACCCATTTCACGTTGCTCCTGAGCCGTGAGGTCCCATCGTCCGTGGGTTTCTTTTAATCACTCTCGCGTGCTGACGCCCGATTGGATTGCCTCTTGATTTATGCGATATTGTTCCCATTTTCACGTCGCTTCAGTTCCAAAATAACGGTCCCTCGCTTCCAAACCAGCAAGGAACTATTCATTGGCCCCCTTCCGTTCCTGCCCTCAGCGGATGGGTTCCCTCGCATTAGCGGGCGGGGGAGTGAGAATAGAGGGGCCACCTTGACCTCAAGCAGGGATCGGGAAACCGCTGATAAATATCTGTCATCTCCAAGATTCGAACCCGGGCCCTCTCGGTGGGAAGCCAGTAAGCTCGCTACCGCAAAATCCCAATCCCCAACATACTTTGATTGCACCGAAATGGCTTGGCTAACAATCTTCCTTTTGTTGTTTGAAAAGTATTTCGAATTATGTAACTAAACCTTGATTTTAGCGTGTGCTTTTTCTTCTATATTTTTGCACTGCTTTAAGACATGTTTCTGCTCGTATCTTTCCTTTGCGCCCGACAACATCGTAGCGCTTTTGCCTCCCTCTTCCCCACATTTAAACAGCCTCTTCTTCCATAATTCGCATTTGCCAACCGTCCCTTTTAGAAAGCACGAATGTACATGTCGCTTTCCTACTTGCAACGCAAAGCAATTAGACACGTCACACAATAGTATTATTAGAAAGGATGGATGCGAAGCGCGGTGGAATGTGCGTCGGAGGCATTTCGAATTGGAGCGCTCCCTCTCTCTCTAATAAATAAGTCGTGCGAATATATTTTCGGCAATGGAGTGGAGCCATATATCTCCGCGGGGCAGAAATTTCATGTTAGACGCTACCTGACGTCACATCTCAGTTTCGAGAGAGAGGGAGAGATGTGAATTGTCCCGGTGTAATTTTTCACCTTTTACTCCCTAATCCATTGTACACATTTAAGCCCGCCTCCGGCTGGAATTCAAGGTGATAAAATGTTTTTCATTCATCGCGTCGCTGTTTCCATGGCCTCTGAAGTCATTTGAATTTATTTATTTTCACAGCATACGCCCACGCCGGGAATGAGTGGGTATAAAAGAGCAGCGCTGAGCATCTAGCTTTTTTTCCTCTCTTTTCAATCCTCCATGATTCATACGGCCAAAGGGAGGGCTGCGCTGTGGTCGCCTTTGTGTGTGGCGACTGCGTGTGTGTACGTTCATGCACTGCGATTCGAGTCGGTTACGAATGGCCCCGCTCTCTTGACTCTGCATTCCGCCGCCTTCCGAATGGGGGGGGGGCGAGATGGTGCGGGGGCTAACGTACTGGCTTCCCACCCTGAGGGCGCGGGTTCAAATCCCGGCGGTTTTGAACATTTTTCAGAGGCATGTCGATCCCTACTTGAGGTGCTTTGTGGAGGGAACTTTGAGTGAGTACGCCGTCCGTCGGACGGGACGTTAAGCTGCGGACCCCTTGGCGCCTTTCGTAAAGAGTAGGCTAATGCCGACGCCGGGTTTCTCTCCACCCTTCATCCTTTCCCGTCCATTCCCTATGGCGCAAATGATCTCAGCTGTCGGTCGCCTCCCCTAAAAACTACTACTACTACCGAAAGGGGGACCCCCCCCCCCCCCCGAGGACTGGGCGAACCACCGAGTCCTCTCCCCCGACCGACGTCGTCTTCCCTTAGTCAAGAACGTTGCGGAGAAGGGTTTACAGCGCTCTAATTTTCCGATTATCGGTATCATTTAAGTTTCGGATATCAGTTTCGGAATCGCGGAAAACCCTGGAGAGCGTTCCCGCTTGCATCATCATGTCGTGCAGTTTACCGATTAGGGGTTGGGGGTTGCGACGATCCCCGAAAGTCATTTCGCATCGTCGCGGACTTTATGAAAACTGCGTCCAATCGCAGTTTCAATTCCGTTAGCACTCAATTCTTTTCATTCCAACACCCTTATGCCCTTCATTTTCATTTTCCGATAATGCCCCCCTCCCCCTCCACTCCGCTCGCAAGGCCCTCTTCCCCCTCCTCCCCTCTGCCCTCCTATCTTCCCCTCCCTCCCCTCTCCCCCTCCCTATCCCGACACCTCCTCTCAATACCCCCTGCATCCACTTGTTTTTAACCTTGCCCTTTTCCTCCCTTTCAAATATCTCTCTCCCCTCACCATATTCAATACGCCTCGTCTGCCTTCATCTCCCAATTCCCGTTATTTTTTTATTTTTTACTCACAGTACACACAGAATTAAGCTTCTCATCTGCGTCCATCCTTGTTCCTCCAAAGACCACTGCTCGAAAACCAGCCAAGGAGTGCTGCGTCCCATTTCAGTCGTGCCTAATTTTTTCCGCACGATTTCAAAAACTCTGCTCCTTTAGAAATGATCTTTTAGATTTCGCAATTTTTTAAATACAAATGACATGCGATATAGCGCACCGGGAAGGGAAAATGCTAGGGATTGGTTTATTTCCACGAGGTCATCACTAATTACGTAAATAACGCTTCTGCGCACTGCTAAGGTATTGCCTCTCGATAATTCGCTTGTCTTTTGTTGAGAAAAATTGATTCTGCAAATGCACCCTCCCAATCAATCCCAATCAGTATTTTTGTTGTCGCACTTGTGAAGTGGGATCTTGATAATCAGTTCGGCGCGATGAGCCGCGTCCATTTGCCAAAATCAATGGTACTCTTTGTTTTTCTAACGTTCAGGGCCTTCTTTCAGTTAAAATTGACTGGACTAATTTTGCAATACGAAAACCAGGGCTTATTCCATTTTCCATTACCAGCAATGGATCTTAATCACCATGGCGATATTTCCCTGACAAGTAAGAAAGAGAATAAAATTACATAGGGATCGCTTTTGTGATCTGGTTCCTTAATACGGCGTTCAAATGAATATAAAGGAAATTTCTCAATGGCATCGATGTCATTTCTTTCTGCTGACCTCCAAACGGCATTATTTGGGTCGGCCTACAAATGGCCATCTGTTAAATTAATCAAGCCCTCAGAGTCGTGATAGCAAATATTATCTCTTTTCCCACTTACTGGGAGAGTTTATTTTAACGAATGGAACTGAGAGGCCAGTTTTTTCATTTCGTCCATATCCATTTTCAACCCGCTCCTACTCGCGCTCTCTCATCTTTTTTGGCTCCCTTGATGTCGATGAATATCATTTTATCATTTCGTTGGTCAACAATCCGCGCTTCTCCGAGTTATTCCTTTTTATTTCTCTGTATCTTAAATCTAACATTTGTTAAAGCAGGCACATTTCAGAAAAAACGCTCATTTTTTCACTGAAGAGACGGCCGAAAAAAGTTCCTCATCCTGACGGCCAGTGCTTGCTGTCTCCATGAGGCAGAAGATGAAAATTTAACTTGTTCTTTACTGCTCCATAGCACGTGTACGATCTCGTTAAAGAGCGGTGTTTCACTTATGGCTTGATTCCGAACGGTAGGACCCTGTGCCAGTGAATCTGCTTCGCACTCACGACCGTGGGAATCATTCTGTACATGATATTATTAATGCATATAAATTAAATTAGCTGTCAGTTTCTATTGTAGCCTATTTTCAACAAAGAAAAAATCAAATATCACGTTTCTATAAAACTATGAGCTCATTAAATTGTTTCTATAATCCACTCATTCATAGATTTTCCAATAACTGTGTCATCCATGACAGTTAGATTATTGAAATGGAAATAAGTGACCTTGTATCTGCAAATTTAACTAGGCAAAGAGGCTCCCACAAGGAGGAGGGAGATTTAATTGCAGAGACGTTGAGTAAGGATGTTAAGAAAAGACTCGTTCAAACTTTGATATGGAGCGTGATTATGTACGGCGCGGAAACGTGGCCACTGAAGCAGGACGATAAAAGTAGATTGGAGGCTTTTGAAGTGTGGGTGTGGAGAAGAATGGAGAAGGTGAAATGGACCGAAAGGAAAACAAATGAGGAGAGTCTGGGTATGATGGGTAAGGAGAGGGGATTGTTTGGAGAAATTCTATGGAGGCAGGAAAATTGGACGAAGGGCGTATTGATCGACAATGGTATGTTGAAGACTGTAATTGAGGGGAGAACGTTTGGCAAACGAGGAAAGGGTAGGAACAGGATAAGGATGTTGGACGGGATGAAGGGAGTAACACAGGGATGAGGAGCGAGTTGTTGAGTAGGATGGGATGTTGGGCTGTGTTTTGTCAGGAGATATATAGTATATTTGGTAGCTGTGTCCATTCAAAATCAACCTTGACCGGTGGATTACCTAATAATGATATCTCTTTCCGCCATTCGGTCGCTTATTGCATTGTGCCAATCTTTTCTCTTCTGTTGAGCTTCGTTAACCGCAGCATCCAACGCGGCAACCCTAAACCCGGTTCGTCGTCTTATCTGATACTCTTCGGTCGGCCTGTTAAGTGAATTGCCCTCCAAGTTCCTCTCCATCTTCCCTTGGCAAACTAGCGACCAATTAAGGCTTGGCGTTTTGCCGGAGACCGTGATTGCAAACTCTCAGAATGGGAAGAGCAAGATGCTGCTTGCCACACTTGTCATTTATATAAGAGGTCAATTCTTGCTACTTAAGCTGAGGGGTCAATATTTTCATGTCGTTATTCCTTAGTCTCTCCTAGATTCCCGAATTTTCCCTTGCTCAGGTTTTCGGTATTGTTTATGATTATATGATTTCATTCAATATGAATTATTGACATAATTTTTAGATAATGCAACAAAAACAGACAAAAAAAATTTCGTGTCCCGGCAAAGCATTAGTTGTTTTAGAAAGATATTTTTTATTGCATGAGACAGTGATATTGTAAATTATTTAAGACTTAAAACTCTCACTCGGCACAATACTCTGAAAAAGAGGATTTAGGAATATTCTGTGGCATCCTATGAGTGCGATTAAAAGACAAAAGGTGTTCTTTTTGAGTCTATATTTTCTGTGATAAAAAACGCCGATGGTGGTTGCATTTTTTGTAGTCTTCCCACCATTAAGAGTATTGAAAGCGTTGAGTTTTGGCCTGACGGCTCGCAATGTGGGATGATGAGGACGAGGGAAGGGAGCTGCTTGTTCGATTCCGATAATTACAATGCAGCCCTATTCGATAATTGCAATTCTCCCCAAAAGGATTTTTATGAAATGCTGATTCCAACCCTGAGCGTTGGTTACAAGCGAAAAAGTTTCCCAAATGTGAATATTTACCAATAATAGGAAGTGCCAATGTTACCTGAACATTAAAAAAAACCTTATCTTGATTAATTCGACTTAAATATTTTTGCTTGAAGGGGTTTCCACATATTTTGCATGTGCTCAAAAGGAAATCGTAACTTTGAAACAAGTTTCAATGATGGCGGTGGGAGAATTTCAGAAATTAGAGAAGGAATTCGCAAATCAGATTTTTCCGTGACTTTAAATAGAATGTGTGCAGTGTTCAGGAACGGGCGAATTCAATTCCCTAGTCCTCCTGATAAGTCGTGACCCTTTTTTATCAAACCCGAGAGCATTCAATGTGTTCTGTTAATTTCGCAATGCTAAATGGAAAATGCACTCCAGTTATTTCTGTATGTTATCCATACTTTTCATATTTAGATGCAAATTCAAGAATTACTTCTAGTATTACTATAGATTTGTAGACAGGAATTATTAAATAGTAACTCAGTAAATAACTCTAAGGGCGATCCAGCGACTTATGTAACCGAACCATATGAACTTAATGTCGATAAGAATTTTAGCGCAATGCGATTCCAGATTTGGCGCCTAGTTCGGTGTACCCGGCGTCGGGCCACTTCCCGGAGGACCCGGGCTCGATTCCGGGTGACTTCTTAATTTTACCCAAGTAGCTTGATATTTTTGGTACGAGATCTTCTTGTGAAATCTCAGGTAGCCGTCGGAATGGAACCAGCCCTCGCATCATGTTCGAATTTCATGCGCTGCTGCGGTTGATGTCATGCAAGGAATATCGATGATCGACGGTCCACCAGGTGGAGTACTTTTAGGGTTTTACATGTAATATTACCGCGTTCAATTCGACCGTAAATCATATGATGTTCTGTGCGCATGATTTAATTTTGATTCAATCAGCATAAAGCTGAAATTGTATTCAAAATCACTAATTAAATGTTTAAACCTGCCATGGATGTTAAACGTAGATTGAAAGCATTTGAAATGCGGGTGTGGAGAAGGGTGGAGAAGTTGAGGAATAGTGGATGAAGTACGTAGTGATCGGTATTAGGATGTTGAAAACTGTAATAGGGGGGAGAATGTAAGACAAACAAGAAAAAGGCAGGAACAGGATTGGGATGTTGGGCGGGATGAAGGAAGGAAGGAAGTACTCAGAGATGAAGAGGGACCTGATATAGAGTAGGATGCTGGCTTGTGCTCTGCTAGGACATATTTATATGGTAGTCGTGTTCATCGACAACCTTTTTTAACTAATAATAATAATGATTGGGGCCGTTCGAGCAGAATCGGGCAATTTCTTGTTTTCGGGGTGCCTTATTTTTAAAACCCCAATGCAATTTCATTAATTTTACAACATACAAAATATGAGATACATACCATTCCTTTCTGTTGCTCTCGCCGTTCTTACTTTATCTTTTGTTGATAAATCTTTCCAATATTTTCCCAATCGGTTCCTCGTGTAGATATTGCCCAATTTGTTGGACGTTGTGCAAATACCCAAGGATAGCTTCCAGTTCGCGTCTTTCCTCGGCATAAATTGGGCAATAAAGGACTCTGTGTATTGCCGTGTCCTCCTCCATCATGCATTCACAGGTCCCCTCCTTTTTTTTCCCTATTTTCTTGAGGTTTGATCTAAACTCCCCGTGGCCCGTTAAAATTTGCGTAATACCTTTGTAAGTTTTAAAGCTGATATTCATTCTTTTCTTCACGCTAGGTAAAAATTGTCTGGTTGTTTTACCCTTTTCTAATGTTTCCCATTCCCGTTCCCATTTTTCCAGGTAAGACGCTCTTGTAACATTCCTCTTGCTGCTCCATTTCTATGCCGGAGACAAAGCTACATCTCCCAGAGTAGCCTCTTCCATCTGCTTCATCCGTGACTTGATTCTTTTTTCCTCTATTGAGAACGTTATCGGCTGTATCCCAGTTATTATTTGTAGACCTTCATTACAGACCGTATTGTAGCTCCCGGATATTGCAATCAGGCAAGATCTTTGGGCCTCCTCCAGTTTTCTCCGGATTCTACTGTAATTGAGTCTCTCTCCCCACACCTCACTGCCGTATGCCAATATTGGGATGGTGACTCCGTTGTATATAGTTCTTAAGCTATTTGTGGTTATGCCAAATCGGTTTCTGCACAGCCTTCTTAAGCAGTTAAATATTTTCTTGACCTTGCCTGCTGCGTAATTTGCATGCTCTTGGAATGTTAGTCTGTCGTCGAATTCAATGCCCAGGTATCTGAATGTGGAGGATCTTTTGATGTTCTGACCATAGATTTTTATAAGTTCCAAAGAAACTGCGGTAGATGCCGCAACAGTAACTTTTAACGGAGTCATCCGCTGATGTGCAGTTCATTGCAACATTTTCAGATTGTAAAAACCATTCGCCTTGACAGGGATACGAACCCAGATCCCTCAATATCCGGTCGAGTGCTTCAGCCACTTAAGCTATCGAGGCGTCCTCTTAAACTCTTCAAGGCGAATGATTTTTACACTCTGAAAATGTTGCATAGTTGGGTTTGGTGACAATTTTTTCCCGAATACGACGTACATAGTCTTATTAACAGAAATTTTTAATTTCACTTTCGCACTCCATGACTCCACTATATAGCAACATTCTTTTGCGAGTTGTTCTATTTCTCCCCTGGAATTTGCAGGCATTGTGATCACAACGTCATCAGCGTAGGCTGTCCATCTGCAGTTTCCAGGAAGGGGCTGATTCAGTAAATCGTTCATGGAGATGTTCCACAGAAAAGGACCGAGTGGTGCCCCTTCGACCGAGGCGAAGTCACTTCGACCTGAAGACGCTCGTTGAAACACGGGCGAAACTGTTGTCAGAAAAACAACCTACTCGGTGACATCCCGAGAATGGAGAGTCTTTCACCTGAACGCCGCGAAAATCTACGATCCCATATTTAGTTGTATATTGGTTGTTCCATTCAAGAAATAATTTTTAATAAGTTCTGCTCTTGGTCCCGGGATTTTTTAACTTTTGAGCTGGTTTATACAACGGGGCCACCATAAGGAATCGAATGTTGCTTCGTAATCTATGACTAAGGCCCCCTATATACTTATATTTAGGATTTTTGATTCCTTGCAGCAGTTTTATTGGTGCGGCTGCGGTGGATCCGTCTCTTCGAAATCCATATTGGCTTATGTGAAGTAGATTCTCCTCACCAACTGCTTCTTCAATTTTCATTTTGATGATTCTTTCGAACATTTTCCCCATTTTCGGTAGTAGCGTTATGGGTCTGTACGCCTTAGCATCAGAGGGGTCTTTTTCCTCAGATTTCAAGATGGTGCATAGGACACCCTTTTTCCATGCCGCAGGAAAGTAATTGTTTCTGCAACAGCCCTGTAGCAATCTAGTTAAATAGTTGAGGATAATCGGCTCGGCTGCTCTAATCAATTCAGCGTTTATGCCATCAATGCCTGGGGTCTTTTTCATTTTCATACCTTTAATCGCGGTTCTCACTTCCTCATCGGTGATGTCTATATCCTTACTTTGCAAGCAAGGGAAGTTAACCTAACTCTTAATTACTTTTTGTTCTTCAGTTTCACTTTCTGCTGTGTCATCCGGTAATAGCGTGTTGATGATGTTGGAAATGGCTTCGCCCAGAAATAGAAGCTCCCATCTGGCGTTGGTCTAAGCTGAGTAGGATTTTGAATTTTTCTCTGGCCATTTTATATATTAATCCCCAGGGATTTTCCTCAATATTTGACCTCGAGAATTTCTCCCAGATTTTCCTTGCTTTTTTGCACATGATAGTTCTCCTTTGCCTCAAAGTATATTCTTTTGTTGATGGTACGTTCTTCGTGGCTAATGCTTTTCTGGTAAGTTCTCCGTAGTTTTCTACAATTTATCTTAAGCCTATGAAGTTTCTCATTCCACCATACTGTTTCGTTTCGTCGTGTTCTGGTCAGAGGGATCGAGGCCAGAGCGGAACCTTGCAGCGCCTCCGTAAGTGATCTAACTCGAGCATCGGTGTTGTTATTGCTTGGATCCAAAGGCAACAATTCACATTTGTACCAGGTGTTCTTTGATAAAATCTACATAAATTTTCTCCAGTTTGCTGCACCGATATTAAACCTTCTTTGATGACAGCGTTTATTTTCTGTAGTCGTGCCAATCTGGTATGTGGCTAACCTGTGATCACTGATGGATAGTTCGGCATGAACGTCCCATCTGTACACGTCTCGTATTAACGCCGAGTTACTGATGGTTAGGTCTATATTTGAGCAGCCTATTGTCGAACTAAACGTGTACGGTTGCCCCGGTTCGTTTGATATATACAGATCTTCGGAAGCTATTAAGTCCTCCAATGCCCTGTCTCGGTCATTGGTTTCCTTACTAAACCATACTATATATCGTTCTTTGCGTTAGAGTCAATTTCGACTAGTATCCTTTTATTTTTGAATTTCTGCAGCAGGCTCTTTATTTCTGTGATGTATTCTTGGATGTCCTTCGATGGTAACATACATCCAGAAATCAGTATCAATGGTTTCCTATCAGCCCGAATTTCTGCAGCTGCGAAGTGGTTTGCTGTGCAATGCTCAAAACTCAAGAAATCATAATTTTTGTTGAAGACCATGATGCTTGCAAAGAATTTTTCTTTGGCATTTGCTGGTGTAATGCGCGTTTGCACTCCAAATCCCGGGATTTTCCATTTTCTTTGATGACTGTTGCTGTACACATGCGGTCCCTGCGTCAATATAATATCTAGCCCAAGATCCGTTGCTATTTTTCTAAATTCATTGGTATTAAACTTTGCACGCTGAAGGTGGATTTGCCCTATTTTATGATGTGGTTTTTATTCCCCATAAGCGATCAGCTCTACGATACGTTCTAGTGCCCTCTTTAGACAAGGGCATTTCTTGTCACTGGCTTTGTGGCTACAATCTTTTATGTCTGCTTTCTTGTAATTCATAGAGCAGGGCAGTTTTTCTACAGAGTCACATTACCTGGAATCATGGTTTTGGGAGAAATGGTCGCAAACATCCTCGTCTGCATGGCACTTTTTGGCAGTGTGCCCGAACTTTTGGCACTTGAAGCACCTCGTTGCTACAATAAAGTCCTTCACTCTATATGAGCTTAAATCAATTAAAGCCCTTTATTTAACAAAATCTTACTGCTATTGGGGTCTACCTCGTTTACCCAGTTTTCAGTTTGTTCATCTTTTTTCCCAAATTTAAATAATACTTTCACGTGGCTACCTGCAGATAGGTCATTTTGGTTCCTCAGAGCTTCCTCAAGATCCTCTGGTGTTACGCTTGATTTAACCGCATATAATGCCATTCTATGGAGAACCTTATATGGTTTCCTTATCAATAGGTTATTATCGGCAAATCCTTTGTAAAACTTCAGTTTCTCTTCGATTCTTCGTTTTCGGACCCAATTTTTATAGCTTTGTTCTTCGTCTTAATGATTCCTTTGATCTTAATACCATGTTTTTTGGGGTTTAATATTTTTAGTACCTTCATCTTCGTGTCGTCACTTGTTTCTTCCTCCGCTCCTTCCCCTGGGGTTATTACTACAGTGTACGTTTTGTTTGCCTTCTTGCTCCCTATTGGAGACATCTCGCTCATGTGCTCATTCCTTTGAATGGAAGCGACTTCAGCGGAAGATGGGCCCACTGCAGGTTTCGAACAGGAGAGCTTCAACTCTTCTCTAACTATATGTCTTATTATTTTTACATTTACATCATTTTTTTCGGACTTGGCCTATAGTTTTCCTAGAGCCTTCTTATGACTATTTATTAGTGTCATGAACAAGTCCTCCTATTTCTTGATTTCGACTGTGATTTCGCCATTTTTTAACGCCGAGATTTTTTCACTGCCCACAAGACGACGCACGGCGTCACTTGCTACACTAAACTGACATGCTCTAGAACTGAGGTCTGCCTCTCCATCAAAGGCATCAACCCCTGCCATTGCTGCGTTTGATTAGCACTGCACTAAGTGATACTCAATCCCATTTAGATGTAAATGTAGATTTATTCCATACCCAATGTTTAAAAATTCAAACGCTCGTTAATATGATAATGGGCGCTTCAATTAGATCTAGTGTTCAAATTTCCGGCAGAACAGTCCGATTTGCTCCAGTATTATATGCAATAAATGCAGTGCCATCAAATGCCTGACACTTCAGGTATACCCTACGTTTCTGTTTACAGGACGTATGCTACCAATCAAAGCATATAAAGAAAATCTTACCCTACAATGATGTTCAGAGCATCCCTCACATATTTAAGCTTCACCGTTCCACTCGAATTGGTTCCCAAATAGTCGGCATCTATGTCACAGAGTAATGAAAAATTTGCATACAGCGCAAATGCTCACGACAACATTCACATTTCAGAGATTTACCAGACATCTTCAATCGGTATTCGAGGAATCGGGAACTTCCGGTGTGGACCACGTGTTCGGGTTTCAGAATATACGGCACCGATTAAAGAAATAATTACTCACAGCACTGATTTTAACAACACCATTAACTCCCCCAAGTTTCACCGCACAGCTCCACCCGGGTTAGGAGAAATCAGGCACTTCCGGTTTAGACCACATTTTCCGGTTTTACATCTACATCTACATCTACTTAATACCCCGAAAGCCGCGGCAAGGGCGTGTGGCGGGGGGTGTTTGGACACCACCCGTAATTTAGAAAAGAAAAAAAAACCGCATGCAAGAGCCACAAAATCATACATCCACGAAGAAAACATGGCATACATTCATGCAAGAACACTTACACTCCACACATGCAAACACTCAAATTACATCTTGCATACACATGCACCTGAAACCTTAAGTCATTAACCTAACAGCTTTGCAGTGTTTCACTTTGCTCCGACTTGTAAATTCAATGTTACTAATATTTCTAAAGTGACTTTGGTTTCTTAATATTATGATTTCTGATTGTTCGGGGAAAGAATAAGTATTTGTACCTATCTGTCCTGGAATCTACCTCCCTTATTTTATCTTTGTGGGCTGATCTACCTATGTATGTGGGGCCATTAGAATTCCTTCAGTGTCATAGTTAAACTCATTTGTTCTGAACCTTTCTAAAAGTCTAAGTCTCGCTTGTTCTCTCCGCACTTCAAGTGGTTCCCAGCCTAAAACCCCTAAGAGACCTGTCACACTTGTGTTCTTATCATAACAATTTTTAACGAATCTAGCGGATTTTCTCTGGACTTTATCTAATTCTTTTTGCCAAATTTTCTCCCAGGGATCCCAAATACTTGCGGCATATTCAAAATGAGGTCTAACTAGAGCAAAATAACACCTCTCTTTAACTTTTTCATTACATTTCCCCACCACCCGTTTTATGAAGCCAGGTTTCTTTAAAGCTGATCCGCATATTGTCCTGATATGTGCTCCCCATGAAAGGCGTGGTGTTAGAACAAAACCCAAATATTTTACTTGATCGGCCGTAGTCAGTACTGAACCCTCTATTTCGTAGTTTATTATCCTGTTCCTCGCTTCCTTTTTTCCAAAATTTCAAAACTGCGCATTTATCTATATTAAGTGTTAATCCCCATTTATTGCACCATTCCGAGATATTGTCGAAGTCTCTATAGAGTAGCTCGCGATCTAGTTGGCTCCTTATTTCCCTGTATACCACCGTGTCGTCAGCAAATAACCTCAGATTGCTACCAACGTGTGTGCTTAAGTCATTAACGTATATTAAGAACAGAAGAGGCCCTATTACACTTCCCTGGGGGACGCCCGAAGTTACATATCTATCCGTTGAGCACAACCCATCAACGACTACTATTTGTTTGCGGTTTGACAAGAAGTCTCTAGTCCAATTATTAATTTTCTCATTAATTCCATAGTATTTAAGTTTATGTAACAGTTTATTGTGTGGGACTTTGTCGAAGGCTTTTTTGAAATCCAGGAATACTGCATGGACTTGTGTGTTGTTTTCTCCCGATCTAAGTGTGTTGTGAATGAAGAGACAAATTTGCGTTTCGCAAGATCTGCTTTTCCTAAATCCGTGCTGGTTGTGGATTAGTATTTTCCTACTATCAAGAAATCTCATAATGTTAGTGGCAATAATGTGTTCCAATATTTTACAAGAGATCGATGTTAAAGAAATAGGTCGGTAATTTGTTGGTTTATCCCTATCGCTGCCTTTATAGATGGGAGTTATATGGGTTAGCTTCCAGTCGCGAGGCACTGAGCCTTCTTCTATCGATTAAAAATAAAACAATATGCAAAAACGGGGCAATGTCTTCAGCTAATTTTTTTGATATTCAAGCAGATTCAAGGAGGTATTTCTTCCGGGCCAGGTGCCTTGTGTGCTTTGATACTATGGAGCATATGTCTTATTCTCTGCTTGGTCTGTGTAAGATCGCTCATGTGTTCCCCGGGTGGGCTTTAGAGGGTATTCAGCCGATCGTTACGAGATGCACACACAACACATGTATGAACAGTACCCACAACACAAACAAATATCTCCGTGTTTCTTCCGACAGTTTCTGTTAAAAGGCTGGAAAACCGAAATTATTTACGCACTCTTCATAGTCTGTAGCCCACTTTGGGCTACATGAATCAGCTTCGCACGCTCACAGATGGTGAGGAGTACTGTCGGCAAAAAAATCCGAACTTTTCATCACATTCGCACAAGAAATTTTCCAAATGTGACGTTTTAATAACTCCTCCGCAGGAGGTACGGAGCTCAAGGCAGATACGTCCGCTCGGCACCGCGACTGAGGACTCTCTCCACCCTTTCTTAACTGGTAGATTATTTAATGATACCTGCCATTAGCTATAGAAGCGCTACTTTTAATCCCTTTAAATATACAGCATGGCCTATGATGATCGCCAATGTGAACGTCCGTCAATATTTCGCAATTACTCCTGCGCTCCGTTGAAAGGCGTGATCCCTAGTTTTGAGGTGAGTAGAGCCCTGAATTAAGTTATCGGCCGCGGGTGGACATAGTTAGGCCGAGGTGATAAATTAAGACATTGGCGGCCGGGGACCAAAGTATTCAAGGGATGGCGAGTGGTCACCGCAGCTCTAGGGCTCCAGCAAATTTAAATCTAATCCAGAAGCCATATTAATTAATAGTTTCGGTGCCACTAGTTCCAGGCACCTCCCGTAACTTCGTCAGCAGCGCAGAGTTCAGCCTGGAGGTGGGCGTGGCCAATGGGCGGGATGACCTTCCGATCGCCATTGGGACTCGGGCACGGGAGGAGCGGCAGGCCTGAGCCGGGTGGGTAATGAGAGAGCGCTTATTTAATTATTCTTCTGGTGCGAAGCGTGGTGACGACAGGGGAGGGGGCAGCCAATGGGAGCGCGTATGTTCTTTCACTGCGTCTCAACCGCCCAGAAATCCCCAATTGGAACTGGGGGGGGGGGGCTGACCCGAAGTGCGTGGAGTCCACGGCCCCGACCCGACGTTGGAAGAGATTAACTGATGGATGATGCCAGGGGACAGCAAGGGGTTGTGAGGGGGGGAGGGGTTGGTGAAGGGTTGAAGGGGGAGGGAGGTGGGCGAGGGGGAGGAACCCTGGAAGTTGGACTGAGATTTGCAATTTCCTCCGTCAAAATGCTTCCCTCGAATCTGAATCCGATAAAATTCCCTTTCGCACCCCCCCGCCCCCAAACCGCCCCCAACCCCTTCCCCATTGACGCCCCCCCCCGCCTCCTCACCACGGTCGAATCAAGTCTCTTCCCTCTTGCTGTCGCCCTGGTCCCTCCCCCTCGACTTGCAGCGCACCTCTCCCTCCACCCTCCCTCTAATGATGAATGTAATCGCTTAATCAGTCCCTTCCCTTCTCCACTCCTCCTCCTCACGCACGCCCTCCTCACGCACCCTCCTCACGCTTGCCCTCCATTTTCAATTTCTACGCAGTTTTCACCAACCGCGTCCACAGGCAGAGACCAATCAGGCCTCAGTCTACATAATGCCCCATGAGTTTTCGTATTTTCCCTCCGATTCGTCCCACCAATTCATCCCGGGATGCGGTTTTACATCATTGGCACATTTCTACTTGATAGTACTGACAGTGACCTAGGACAGTTTAAGGCATTACAGTCCTATTTTAACGTGCTCCCGGATTAAGATCCAGGAAATAGAGACAACATCGTAAGTCAAGTCAGATGCAAAGGCACGGTGCTAGACACACTTTCATATCCTTCACGCCAATGGAAATGATGTTATACCATAACGAAACCTAGGTAGTAAATACATTTTTTTCAATATGGAAAAGCAAAGTGATGTCATTTCAATTCCAATAGGAAAAGTCTAATAATCCTAATTTTATGTGATATCGTTTGCTTTATTCACTTATACGTGTGTTTCTCATGCTGACCTGTCCTTTTACAGCTTATTTTATTTCTTAGTTAATCTACCGGTTGCGGTATGTTTTTGATGGGAAAAACTACAAAATAAATATCGCTTAACAAGACACAATACAGAATCCTACTCTACAACAAGTCTCCCTTCATCTCTGTGTACCTCTTTCATCCATTTCAGCATGGTTTTTTAATTCCTGTCCTTTCCTCATTTGCCTAACATTCTCCCATCCATATTACAGCCTTCAACATCCCACTGCCGATCAATACGCCCTTCATCCACTTTTCCTGCCGCCTTAGGATTTCTCTCTACAAACCCCAATACCATACTGTGCACTTCTTTGCTTGTTTTCCTTTCGGTCCCTTTCAACTCATTCATCCCTTCCCACGCCCACATTCCTGAAGCCTCCAATCTACGTCTTATCCTCCCGCTTCAGTGACCATGATTCCGCGCCGCACGTAACATTACTCCATTTTGAAATTTTTAACGAGCCTCTACTAAACATACGTAGGTAAATAAAATATGGAAAATGTCTTTCGCGTAATATATAATTTCACTAGCTAAAATGTGTTGCACCAGAACCCCTTTTTTAAGTAAAATTTCCGATTTCAGTAATAAATAATGAAGTCATACTCTCGGCATTGAGACTCGTCCATCGAGATTCGAGGTATCTTTGAGACGTATCCCGTAGGAGATATTATTGTATATATATATATATACAATAATATCTCCTATATATATATATATATATATATATATATATATATATATATATATATATATATATATATATATATATAGTGTGTGTGTGTGTGTGTGACTGAATTCTTAGCCGTTGACATATGCTCGTTTCTTTAGCACTGCATGCAAAAGGAAGATCCCGGTAAAGGAGTTCCTCTTGGGAAGATATGTTTTCTGAGGGCTAAAAAATTCTATGAGTAAATATTTTCAGTTGTATGTCGGGGTTGAAAATCCTTTCGCCATGCTCAACAAACCAACCCCACGAGATCCCTCGCAAAGCGCTTCCCTTTCCCTAAGAATGAGGTGTCCCGGAGTCGTCCTCCGCATCCACGTCCTCCCCACCCTCCCTTTCCTCCGCGCCTTTCCTCCCTCGCATCTCCCTTTTAGGGAAATCCCTCGCCACAATTCGCGCCTCGCCAACTCCCGAAAAGTTTCCACTTTCTTCCCAACAAGTCCTCTCCCGTTCGAGTGGTTTTTTCCCTCTCTCTGACTTTTATGTATGGTCCATATACAAGGGAGACACTTTGCCTCCCCCCCCTAAGCGTTTTCTTCTTTTGCCTGCTCTCCCCGAAAAATTAATGGTGGGATAAAGAACGCCCCTTTAATTCCGCTTTAGTGCTAGCGTCTGTTTTGAACAGCTTCTGGTTCTCAAGAGCGAGGTTGACTAAAGCGACGCAATGGCAGCACCGCCCCCCTCCTACCTACCTTTGCTTGGTCCCCCAAAATACATGTATAGAATACACGGTCCACTATAAACGTAACGCGCATTATCTGGAAAAAATAGATTTATTGATTTGCGTACTCGGACAAATGCTAAAAATTCTTAAAAATTATCTCCCCCTGCATCAAAAATGCACTTGCGGAGACATGGCTGTCACGCATTGATGGCTCCCTGAAACTCCTCGCTACAGGAATATCTCTTAGTAACGATGAGTAACATGCTTTTGGATGTTTCCCACAGTCTCCAAATGCTTTCCTTTCAGCTGTAGTCGAGGAAAAAAGTCGCTCATAGCCAAGTCGGGACTGTAAGGGGGCTGGGGATATCTGGGCCAGGAAGTCGATAACGATGAAGGACGTGTGGCTGGGGGCATTGCCATGATGAAGCTTCACCGTGTCTTTGCCGTGTAACAAAGTCGAAAAAACACACGTCACTCGGAGGCTCGTCTTTCCACTCATACTGCTCGGAACAAACTGGCAACCGGTTGCGTGGGAAGGGAAGACCCCCCCCCTCCATATGGATGTTTGCGTCACATATAAGCGATACGAATTACTTTCATAGTGAATCAAAGGATAAATATAATGTTGCTTCTAAACTTCTAAAATCTCAGAGTAGGAAGTGGGTACGGGAATCAAAATGGATCCGCTCGCTTCCTGCGTCTCTGCGGACACACTGATATGCGTCTGACGGATATCACATTACATTTCTCGCTGGTATCATGTACATAGTACGTCATATACTTCGGAGCAAATTTCGGAGTCCCTTTGTATTTTGAGTGGAGTTTTCACAGGTCCCCGCACAAGATCTGGTATGCAGCCAAGGAAACGTCGGTTCCTGATTTCATCCGCCAAAAAAACAAGAACTGCTTCCATTTGCGTTTACTTTGGTTTTTCCCATTGATTACCCTGACCGAGAATCGTTTCCAGGGACCGTGCCCGGCAACTTCTGCTGAATATTTGATTTTTTTGAAGAGGCTGCGTGGCGTTTCCTTCCTACCAAAAGTCGTCTGTTGGCTACAAGTGCTCGGTCACATAAGTAGTTATCAACGTAAAGCAGCTTTTCCATAGAGGCATAAATACGGCTAAGATGAGGTAATGTTTGGAAGTAAATCGCCTCATAAAGCAAGGATGACTTTGACAACTCGACTGTCTGATGGTTTGATAGACAAAGGTTTGTACGCATTGATTGTTTGTGTGTAACTACAAGTGATTTAACTGTGCTTGGCCTAACATGCAACGGAGATGTGCAAAAATTGTACGGCCCTTAGTTATCGCGCGTGCTTTTAACACTTCTCTAGTCCATCCCACCGCACTACCTCCACCCTCTCTCTCTCTCTCTGATCCCTCATCGTCCCTCGCCATTCTTTCTCCTGCTTTCGTTTTCTGTATTATCAGGAGACATATCTTTCAACATTGCTCCTGCTCAGAACCTTGTAAATTATTCATCAATTTTAAGTTACTTATGTTTTGATATCTCTCCGACGAGATAACCGCTTTTCGGAAGCTTCTACGGAGCAGATATACAATCTTGAGTGTTCACGTACGCTCGCTTTCTGAGGAAATGCCTTTTAATTCAAATCCCTACGCATTCGTAACTCAGCGGTTCGCGTTAAATTGTATTTGAGATCGCTGTGTCTAAAATAACAAGGGGTTGCATTAATTTCCTAGATTCTGTTTGGAAGTGTGCGCTTGGGTAAGGCTTAATTCAGAGGTAATCTACGCTGAGTGTCTTTAGAGGTAATTTGAGTAATGGAGGTGGGTAAGCCCTTAAAATAATTGTCATGAAATGGCATGCCTAAATGCCTGCTTAATGTGGAGGAACTATCAGTTTTTTGAGTGCTTAGTAATTAGTGAAAGGGATTTTATTCCGAGAGAAGTTTATTTATATTTAAATTTAGGCTGTCCATGTTTCTCAATGTTCTCAAAAATTTATTATTAACATGAAATCCGTTTATTACGGTCTCAAATATAGTTTCTCGTCCACCATTAACGTAGTCTGAAGAAGAAAACTTTTCTAAGTAAATACAAATTTAGCTTTTTTTACCAATGCCCCAATTCGTCTGCTGGCAATAGAATAAATGAAAAATAGGTCTTCAACTGTCCTAATACCGTGATGTGAGTTTTAGAATAAAGAAACTCTGGTGAAATTAAAGTATGCATATCCTATGAAACGTGGAAGGTACGTGGAAGGTGAACCTTTCCCCAATCAACAGACTGGGGCCGGGAACAGATTTTGCAAAGATATATAGCTTTTAGCGTTTTCTTCAAATTATTTCCTTATGCGGTATTTTATTAAACCTTGGGACCCTGGACGGATATTGAAGGATGCGAGTTTTAAGCTTCGCAATCTGAGAGATATTTTATAATAATAGGACGCCGAT
The DNA here is from genome assembly GCF_022747635.1 of Hetaerina americana. Taxonomy (NCBI): domain Eukaryota; kingdom Metazoa; phylum Arthropoda; class Insecta; order Odonata; family Calopterygidae; genus Hetaerina; species Hetaerina americana. The sequence continues at coordinate 3,520,378 of NW_027287205.1, forward strand.
GTTATTTTGTCTGGATTTATTCAAATGAAACTGGATTTGAATTTTCCCAATCCTAACGGTTTGACGCACTGTGTAATCGACACTCTACATACAGGACATGTAGGCAATCGGCACTCTACATGCACCTGTAGATTCGTTAATGAGTGATTAAGTCACTCAAGTCAATGTTTATGCCTTCGATGAAGCTCGCTCAAATGGATTTCTAAACTAATTCGGCGAATTAAGTTTTCGTTCTTCGGTGGAAAGAAGTTCACAGCATTATGTCTCCAAAAGCCTGCCTCAAGCAGTAATTTGTTTTTTGGTTGGTAATAGTGATTTCCTCCAAAATTTCAAATTTCCTTGGAGTCGGAAGCCAAGCATTTGAATTGTGGTCCAGTATGGCGCAATCATTAGCATCTTACGTATCTTACTGACAAATCTGGTAGGTTTTCGTTGTTGGCTTTAAAACTATTTTGCAATTTTTATTAATCCCCTATTTACTTTATATTTAAACATAATTGAAGGCATGTTCCGATGACCCCTAGAGCTGTGCTGGCCGAAGTAATAACAATTGCTCCTGGTAGGGCCACCCATGCCATAGAGGTCGAAGGTTAGGAGCCAGACGAAAGGTTGTCCACGCAGCGTCTGTTCCTCAACGAGGCGGCTGCAATGGCGTCTGACCCCAGTGGGGTGGCCATTAAGTGATGGTGTCACGTTAAAAACACTATTGAGGAAGGCAACGGGAAACCACCTCAATTATCATTCCCAAAATAAATATGGTGGTACCAAAGAAATTTGGAGTCCTGGCAACTACGGGGCTCGGCCAAATCGGCCGTGTGTCGTGCCCGGCAGCAGAAGAGGCAAGGCTTCCGCGGTCGTCATCCCACGAAACCCTTGCAAGGGAAAACCGGCATCAGCAGGAAAGAAGACGCAGCCCCCTCCCCGGACTACAACCTTGACGTGGTGGAAGGGCTTGTGCGTTCCGATGACCCCTAGAGCTGTGCTGGCGGGAGTAATAAAAATTGCTCTTGGTAGGGTCACCCATGCCAGAAGGGTCGAAGGTTAGGAGCCAGACGAAAGGTAGCCCGTAGGTGTCACGTTAAAAACACTATTGAGGAAGACAACGGGAAACGACCTCAATTATCATTCCCATGATATAAATGACGGGCAAAACAGAGATTTTGAGTCCTGGCCACTGCGGGTCTCGGCCCAATCGGCCGTGTGTCGTGCCCGGCAGCGGGGGAGGCAAGGCTTCCGCGGTCATCATCCCACGAAACCCTTGCAAGGGAAAACCAGCAGCAGCAGGACAGAAGACGCAGGAGAAGAAGACCGAATTAGTTAAAATAGTTAGTTAGTTAGTCAAACTAGTTAGAATAGCAACGTGGAATGTTAGGACAATGATGAGGACAGGGAAACTGGAGAATATTAAGCGAGAGATGGAAAGGGGAAAAATAGATATTTTAGGTATATGCGAGGTGAGATGGAAGGATAGCGGGGATTACTGGAGTGATCAGTACAGAATATTATACAGCAGCGGGGACGAGAGCATACGAGGGGTTGCCATTGTATTAAATAAAGAGGTAGCAAGAAGCGTAGTCAACATAGAGCAGGTAACGGATACATTATTAATAGTAGAGATAAAAGCAGAACCGACGAACTTAATTATTATTCAGGTATACATGCCACCAAGCAACCATAAGGAAGAAGAGGTCGATAGCATATACGGTCATAGAGGACATAATCTCGTGTGTTGCCGCAGGGAAACATTTGATAGTGATGGGGGATTGGAATGCGACGGTAGGCGAAGGAAGAGATGGTGATGAGGTGGGGGACTAGGGTTTGGGCACGAGGAATGACCGCCGGGAGAAAGCAGTTGAGTTCTGCAGGAGACAGGGGTTAGTCGTCACCAACACTTGGTTTGGACACCACAAAAGACGCAGATATACATGGAATATGCCAGGTGACTCAGAAAGGTATTAGCTAGATTATATTCTGGTTACATCTACATCTACATAATACCCCGCAAGCCGCCGCAAAGGCGAGTGGCGGGGGGTGTTAGGTCACCAACCGTAAAAAAGAAAAATACCACATGCAAAAAAACAACACGGAAAATTACACCCACAGCAGCGCACACACTCATGCAAAAATCCCTTCATCCAATACTCATGCAAACACATATACCGCAAAACAACTAAAAAACTGCACCCCATGATGCAGCACGAAAGCCATCCTACAACACGGAAGCCAGGACACAACAAGCAAGAAATTGAAACACCACATGAAAATCACCACGAAACACTCTGCCCCCAAAGAGTCTTTAAAAGGCAGGGAATGCGACCCAACGTTGCAGGTAGCAGGAATTTCCCCCCGCGGAGAGGGACGAGGGATTGAAAGGGAAACTTAAAAACAGATGAACAGAACATGAATGAGGTCATTCGGGAAGAATGTGTTATTATAACAAAACACATAAGGTTATACACAGGTTTAGGAACAGTGTGATAAATTCGCACAGCTACTCGGGAGCGGATGCGGAATCTCATCCGTGTTTTTTCAATTTAGTTGGTTTCAAATGTAGCGTCCGTTTCAAAAAGATAAGGCAGGGGCGGCGGGTTAGAAAATGAAATCTATAAGCATTAAATGGTTTGAAAAGGAAGGAGAACCAACAACCGGTAGAGGATATCATGGAGGATGGTAAAGAGCTAGGTACCATCGAAGAAAAATGGGAAAGTATCAAGAAAGGGTTACCGAAAGCCGCAAAAGACACTATAGGAACCGTTAACGATTAAAGGACTAGGTAACCATGGATCACGGATGAGATGATTACAAAGATGGACAAGCGGAGAAAATGGAAGAATGTAAATACAGAGTTAGGCGAAATGAAGTACAAGGAATAAAACAATAAATTAAGGCGGGCAACATTTAAAGCAAAAGAAGCATGGTGGAAGACCCAGTGCGAGGATTTGTAAAGTCTGCAGAGGAAGGGTGAATTCGTTGCGCAGTACTGCAAAGTTAAATCTTTATCGGGAAGTAAGAAAGGGAGATCTATGCTAACAGTGAGAGATAATTCGGGTAAGGCAATGGTTGACAAAGGTAAGATGCAAGAGAGATGGAAGGAATATATAGAAGAACTGTATAGTAAAGAACTTAGACCAACAAAATTGGACAAGAACAGGAGCATGACGTAGAGGAAGACAGCTCAGGTCCAGGCGTACTCATCGATGGGATAGAAAGGGCATTAAGGGGGATGAAACTAAATAAGGCCGTGGGGGAATATAACATTCCCGTGGAACTATTGAAATGTTTAGGAAAATTTGGGAGGAAGAGACTATATGGGTTGATTCGTAGCATTTATGAGGAAGGAATTTGGCCGGAAGCCCTTGTGAGATCATTTTTAGTTCCATTTCCGAAAAAGGTAAAGGCTACATCACATGAGGACTACAGGACAAAAGTTTGATATCCCACGCAGCTAAACTTGTTCTCAGGATTATAAACAAAAGGATAGAAAGTAGGGCAAATGATTACTTAGGGGATGACCAGTTTGGGTGTAGAAAGGGGAGAGGTAGGCGTGATGCCATTGTAGTAATGAGATTATTAATCGAGAGGAATATAGAATACAACCAGGAGGTATTTGCATGTTTTGTAGATTTCGAAAAATCGTTTGATAGAGTGAATTGGGAAAAGGTAATGAGTATATTGCAGAAAATAGGAATTGATTGGAGGGAAAGGAGGCTAATCCGCCACCTGTACATGTCTCAGACTGCTCAGGGACGGGTGGGGAATGGGAGTCCTGATGGGCAGTGTTAAGAAGGGGTGTAAGGCAGGGTTGCCCATTATCACCGTTGCTGTTCAATCTGTATGCAGAGGAAATGATTAAAGAGGCATGGGACGAATTGGAGGTAGGAATGAATGTGGGCTGGGAATTCGTAAAATCATTTAGGTTCGCTTAAGTTTGTCAGTCAGCCAAGGGGTTGTCGGTCAGCCAAGACTCGTAAAAACTTTGATATGGATCGTAGCTACCTGTATGTACGGCGCGGAAAAGTGGTCAATTAAGCAGGAGGATAGCCGTAGACTGGAGGCTTTTGAAATGTGGATGTGGAGAAGAATGGAGGAGGTGAAATGGATTGAGAAGGAAACAAATGAGGAAGTACTTGGTATGGTGGGCGAAGAGAGGGGTTTGTTAGGAGATATATCCTAAGGAGGCAGGAAAAAGTGGATGAAGGGGGTATTGACCAACAATGAGATGTTGAAGACTCTCATAGAGGGGAGAATGTTTGGCAAACGAGGAAAGGGAAAGAACGGGATAGGGATGTTGGACGGGATGAAGGGAGGAAGAAAGTACTCAGAGATGAAGAGGGACCTGATGTAGAGTAGGATGCTTGATTGTGTGTTGTTAGGATATATTTATTTGGTAGCCGTGTCCCTCCAAAACCTACCTTTACCGGTAGATTACTTAATATTAATAAAGCAGTGGGTTCTATATTTTTGGGGTAAAATATTGTTCTTCGAATCATCAGTGAATGCTTTCCCTACGACTCTGTCTTCCCAAAACAATTTCATAGAGATCGTAGACCAATTCATCCAGAATATATTTGCAGTATTTAATGAAAAAAATTTACATCTTTTGCCATTTTTTTTACAGAACGGCCCATGAATATTTTGCGAAGAAAAATCTCGGGATGCTTTAAAAATAAATGTTAAATATGTGTACCGTTTCAAAATTGGGAAACATCAAAATTGGTGCGTTACATAAATTCTCTCTTTCTGCCTTCCTCTCCCGCTCGACTCTCGGTCCCAATTGGAGAATGTTTCGACCCCCCTTCCGTGAATGCGCGCACCTTCACCTCGCGTCATGCCAGGGATCGCCCATTAGGGGCGCTGACCCCCTTCCGGAACCCCAAGTTGACGCACTATATTTTATTACATCTCCCCTTTTATTTCACGAGGCGTTACGAATAGTTTTGCCCCGCCCTCTCATCAGGTGAAGCCGCAAAGGAGGGCGGAAAGATACGATGCGATGGAGGAGGAGTAAAAACAGCCGACGACGCCCGCGCGCGAGCATGCATATGAAAAAAAGCGGCGACGCCTTTTTTTTTCCGCGCCGAGGGACCGGAGGGGATCAAAACTTCATAAATATATTAATCCGTTTAATTGAAAGCGGGAGGCAGTTAAGTCTCCTCTCCTACCTTTTTGGTATTTTGCTTTCGGGGACGGGAGGAAGGGAGTGGGGGGCGGGGGTAGTTTCCGCAAGGAGACCGCAGGAACCTGGGATTAACCCCCCTCCCCCCCCAGTCCCCCTAAGGGCCCAACCCCACCCCATTCCTTTTCCTCAGCCCAATTATTTCAGTGTGGGCGCGCTTGGAGCCCACAATTGGAGCTCACATAAGGTGGGCTTACATTCCCACGTCTCCTCCCCCCCCGCTCTCCTCCCCCCCCGAACCCCCAACCCCTCCCACTCGCCTCGCCGCGACTAAGTCTTATAAAGATCAGGAGTTGGGGGGGAAGGGGCATGAAAGAGGAAAAGAAAAGGGCTCAGAGCGGGATTGTTGGCAGGAGGGCTGTTGTGTGAAGGGCTGTTGGGAGGGTTTTGGGGAGGGAGTGAATATTAATTTTGCCCCGGGACGAAGGAGGTGTCTAGGCGCATTCCTCGAGGAGGAAGGAATAGTATAATTAAATTACTCCCCCCCACCCTCTTTCTTTCTTTCTTTTATCCCGACTGCTGCTCCTTCGCTGCGACGTCCATTGCTTATTAATGCCTCCCTTTGTCCTTTTCTTCCCACCACGTGCCTCCAGCTCGGCTTCCCTCCACCGCTTAGCCATCCAGTCCGCGTGTCTCGAGACTGTTCCCTTCGTGACTTAATTTTTATTAATTGCAGCCAACGGCCCGTGCATTTCAATGAATTGATGAATGCCGAAAGTATGCACATGCATAAATGCTGTCCAGGTAAAAATGTCGCCCGCACACAAGCGAGGCGCTAATTGTGCGGGGCCGACTAATCGAATTGCGTTCCGGGAGGATTCCATGACGACGTGCAAAATGGAATCCTATCCACGCTGTCGCTGAAAGGCGCCGCGACGATTACTTAATTCTCTTAATGCCCAAAAGTGCGAGATAAAAATAGTTGGAAAAATTATAATGTCGCCTACTCACTCGGCAAATCGCTATAGAAACGTGACGTCGGCACCAGGTGTGCATTTGTTTCAATTGTGATTAAAAAAACCATGAGCAAATTATTTCATATTAAGCAAATGGAAGAGGCTATCTTTCCTCATATTCACAGTTTTTATTACCACGCTATGGAAAATGTATTTTTTCTCTGTAAATAATTTTTACATTAGAACGTATCGTTAAGTAGACATTAAGCTTGCTAAACAAATGATAAAGTGGCTCTCTGATTTTCGCGGCGATACTTAAAAAGAGCGATTCAATGATTCTCTTTGTCCGTTCTTAAATCTGGAATGAAAATTAATAACTTTTCCACTTCATCTGCAGTGCTGCAAAATTATATTGATTTTTAGACGGACACGTTTAAGCTCATTATACAAACCTGGTTTTCCCATGGCGCAAACAGTGGCTCATGATTTATCACGGCATTGGTTGAAGCAAGGGGCTAATTGCATCATAGGCCACATGTTTTTGATTTCAATGGTACGAGTACCCGTCAGCGAGTGCATGCCGAATCACCAACAACGCGATGTGCTACAAATTTCTTCAATGAATACCAACGCCGCGTGGTGGAAATCAATGAGCTAGGAGTTTGATATTTTTCCGTCATAAATAATTTTCGACGATTAAAAACAAAAAACTGCGGGATGGTAACGTTAAAAATATTCACTAGCACTTTTGTGGTTAAATGAAATACGTTCAATTGGAATGTCCATTTTATTAGCATCATTTTGGTTAGAAGTAATTGCTTTCCAATGTTTTGCTCAGCTTCAATCGCTGTATCTTGGTACATGCACACGGTTTCTCCGTTCATGATTCTAAGCTCCTTGTCTACTGCACCGGGGGGCCTGGGTTCGAGCCAGGGTGGCAATTTTGGGCAACATAAGCGCGAACCAAATTGTGTGAATTTTCGTGTACCAAACCTTTCTGGGAATTTACAGTTGGAACAGGAAAATACTATCCCCATTGTACTGACAAGTACATTTCATACACCGTTTACACTTAGAAAACTACCTCCACCTATCAATGTAACCTGCGAAATTGATTGCGGTGATTTTTATGTGTTACTCTGTCCCACACATCATCAAAGGTATGGTTAACTTCCTCAGTAAGCATGCAAGTAAAAAAGTTATTAAATGATCCACGTTGATATCAGAGGTAGAATAGATCCTCGTTGAGACACGTTATTGTCGCTTTATATCTCGCAGCTTCTTGGAATTCCATATTATTATTATTAGGTAATCTACCGGTTAATGTAGGTTTTTGGATGGACATAATTACTAATTAAATAATTTGTGACCCCTAGCAAAACACAACATCCTACTTTACATCAGGTCCCACTTAACCTCTGAGTACCTTCTTCCTCCCTTAATCCCGTCCAACATCCCTATCCTGTTTCTTCCCTTTCCTCTTTAGCCCAACATTCTCCCCTCTATCACAGTCTTCAACATCCCGCTGACAGTCAATACCCCCTTCATCCACTTTTCCTGCCTCCATAGGATTTCTCCAAACAAACCCATCTCTTCGCTCACCATTCCAAGTACTTCCTCATTTGTTTTCTTCTCTGTCCATTTCACCTTCTCCATTCTTCTCCAAACCCACATTTCAAAAACCTCAAATCTACGTCTATCCTCCTGCTTCAATGACCACGTTTCCGCGCCGTACATAGCTACGCTCCATATTAAAGTTTTTACGAGTCTTTTCTTAATATCCTTACTCAACGTCCATCTCATCAACTCCCACCTCCTTGTGAAAGCCTCTTTGCCTAGCGCGATTTTTCTCCTTACGTCCCTACTACTTTGACCATGTTGGTCCAAAACACTACCGAGATACGTAAACTGTTCTACCTGCTCCAGTTTTTGCCCTCCTATTTTAATGTTTAGCTTAGCCTTTTTCTTTCTAGAAAATCGCATAACCTTTGTTTTATTAATATTGATTCTCATCCCATACCTGTCGCACTGAATTTCCAATTCACTCAGCAATGCTTGCAACCCCTTGGCTGACTGACAAACTAAAGCTTGGCCATCAGGGAACCTAACTGATTTTACGAATTCCCCGCCCACTTTCATTCCTACCTCAAGTTCTTCCCACGCCTCTTTGATCATTTCCTCTGCATACAGGTTGAACAGCAACGGTGATAATGGGCAACTCGGCCTACACCTCTTCCTAACACTGCCCAACCGGACTCCACGTTCCCCACCCGCACCTGAGCATTCTGAGACATGTACAGGTTGCGGATTAGCCTCCATTCTCTCCAATATATTCCTATTTTCTGCAATATACTCATTAGGTTTTCCCAGTTCACTCTATCAAACGCTTTTTCGGAATCTACGAAACAGACAAATACCTCCTGGATGTGTTCTGTATTCCTCTCGATTAATAGTCTCATTACTGCAATGGCATCTCGCGTGCCTCTCCCCTTCCTAAACCCAAACTAATCATCCCCTAAGTAATCATTTGCCCTACTCTCTATCCTTTTGTTTATGATCCTGAGAACAACTTTAGCTGCGTGGGATATCAAACTTATCGTCCTGTATTCCTCACATGATGTAGCCTTTACCGTTTTCAGAATAGGAACTGAAACTGATCTCACAAAATCTTCCGGCCAGATTCCTACCTCATAGATACAACGAATCAGTCCATAAGGCCTCTTCCTCCCAAATTTTCCTAAACATTTCAATAGTTCCGCGGGAATGTTATCCACACCCACGGCCTTATTTAGTTTCATCTCCCTTAATGCCCTTTCTTTCTCATTGTCTCATTTCATATAAGAATGAAAAATTGGAACTGTAATTTCATATAAGAATGAAAAAATCCTTACTTGACTCAATGAACTCTTTAGTCTATTTCAATAACATGGTTAGTGCACTTTGTACATTCATTAGGTTTTGTTATTGTCTACATATTATTTAACAACCTCCAAATTATTTCTTCCATTTTCACATCTCTTGGACAAATAACTCATCTAAAACATAAAATATCATAAAATCAAAATGCGCCTCTATCAGTTCTCCCTTTTGAGCATTTGCAACCGCATCTATAGGTGCCCCCCATTCACCAATACTCAATGACTATTATGTGAGTCTTCAATTATGAATTGGAGGGTCCACTATAAAAGTAATGCTCATTCTCTTGGAAATATACATTTATTCATTTACATACTTGTACAAATGCTTAAAATTCTTCGAAATACTCTCACCCTGAATGAAGAGTACACTTCCGGGCACGTGTCTGCCACGCCGGAAACTCCTATCAACGGGAAAATCTCTCTCAGGAGCTTTGAGTAACACGCTTTTTGATATCTCTCTCTCTCTCCCCCTCTCTCCCCCTCCCTCTCTCCCCCCACCCCCCTCCCTCTCCTCCTCTCCCCCCCTCTCTCTCTCCTCCCTTTCTCTCTCTCTCCCCCCCCTCTCTCTTTCTTCCTCCCCCCCCTCTCTCTCTCTTCCTCTCACACCCGGGGAAACAAGCTGCGTTTGGAAGGACAGACCCAACACCACATTTCCCGACCGGTTTTACCGTGCTGTGAACGATAGTCACGTCACATTTAAATCATACGCATTACTTTCACAATTGTATGCATTTTTTTAAATTATAGCATCCTAAATGCCTTTCCATTTGTTCCAATTCCGTATTTCTTAGTCAACTTTAAAAGGAGGACCAATAGCTGAATATTAAAGCTTGTCATCTTTGAAATAATTGGGGTCGTTCGTCTGATAGATAATTTTTTCATCACCTCCTCCTCTGCAAACTCCAGAAATGGTGATTTACGCACTGAAAATAGGTTTTGACGATCAATGTTAGTATTTATTGCGCATGCGTCTAATCGACCAACATCTATGTTTCCTCTTTGTCCGTCTTCATTTCTTCCCATCTTATACGTGCGTCCTCTCGCGCTCTTCGAAATCCCTTTCTTTTTCTCCATCCATGCACCACGCACCCTCCCTCCATCGCGACACTCCCACACCACATCTCATTATTTCCTGCGTCCCTATTTCTTGCTCTTCACGGATGAATTTATCCTTTGGCCTTCCTCTTGGGACTTTTCCCTCTATTTTTCCCTCTATTATATTCTTCTCGAATCCATTGTGCCTCAGGGTGTGGTGCCAATCCATCTGGTTCTTCTTTTCTCCATGGCGTTTCGTAAGGTCCGTTCTTCGTCTATTCTTCTGTATACTTATTCCTTCCTTATTTTAGCCGTCATATGATCTTAAGCATCCTCCTCCAGAACCAGGTTTCGAAGGCTTCTAGCCTTTTCTTGTCTACATTTCCGATGGTCCATGCTTCTGATCCATACAGTGCCACGCTCCATACGAATGTTTTCACATATTTTTTCCTCGTCTGTAGTTATATCTTCTTTGAACACAGCTGTTGTCTTTTCATTGTGAATGCTCTCTTAGATTGAGCTATTCTTCGCTTGATGTCTGCAGGATTTCTTCCGTCCCACGTGACGGTACTTTCGAGATAGCTGAAGGAATTCACTTACTATAATGATTGTCCTTTCAGGGTTGTTATTGCATTCCGTTTCTTTTTTCACATACTAGGATTTTAGTCTTCGTCTTGTTTATGTTCATGTTGTATCTTTGAAGAGCTTGATCTAATACGTTTTACGACTTTTGAAGATCCTCCTGGGTTTCTGCTTTCATTGCAATATCGTCGGCGAAGTGTAGCATGTCGATCTCTTTTTCATAGATCCTAATTCCGTTTAATATAATGCGTTGTGCCATTCTTATTGCCTCCTCCAGGTACATGCTGAACAATGCAGGTGAGAGGTGCATCCTTGTCTGACTCATGTTTGGCGTGCTCACATTTATATTTACTCGGACGATTTGATTGAAGTGCGCAGAGGTCAGAGGTGATGGGGCGGCTGGGTGGAGCTGGGATCGGGATGGCACTGAGAGAAACCGTAAAGGTCTCCCGTAGGACAATCACCGTGCCCCCCCTCCCGTTTGTCCCCTTCCCCTAGTTAAGGCAGGGTTTTCGTGTTTTTGGTGCGGCGGTTACGTCGGGGGATATGGGGGGGGGGGCAAGATTTTTGGCGAGGTCACCAAAAGTGGGACGCGGTGCCGGGGATTGACCGTGGGAGAGGGGTTTACTCGCGGTTAGTTTGAGGTCTGTGATTTAGGGCGCCCCGTTGATGGGGTGTATAGGAGTTGGGTAATTGCGTGCGATAACTAATAATGAGCGGGGGCGAGACGGCCCGCGAAAATGCAACGGCCCAACCTCTTAGCTCCCTCTTGCGGCTTCCGTGATTTAAGCCTAAGCACGTAACGCAAGTGGGAGTTGGATGCATGCATTACATTATAAGACGCGCGCGTTAGGGTCACACACGGCCTCCGTGTTAGTGTACCCCCCGCTACTTCCTCCTCCATCGGATGGCGTCAACCAATTTTGGGCCCCGCTTGAAGGCGCTTGTCCCATTGGCCCCCCCTTTTTTGGAAGGATTATAAGTGGATTAGGACCCCCGTTCTGCCCTTAAACGCGGCCATCAAGTTGCTAACTCTCCTCTCGGCCGCGCGGTGTCGCCGGCGACTAAACCGCCTTCTCCAGGGGGATAGGACCAAGTTTAATTGCTCTAGCGGCGACGTATCGCTGATGATGGCGTCTCATCGTGCGGCGTAATTGCTAATTGCGGACCCAAAAGGTAAGGAAGGAGGGGGCCCGATCGAGTTTTCGAGTTCGTTGCTAAAAGGCGGAGGTCAGGCAATTTTTCCTCAAAGGCTATCGAGAGGCCTTCTTTTTATCGGGGTCTTTAGTGGAAGTCTTGTCCTTGCCCTTTTACGGTCTTGCTTTTCCCCAAAGGAATCGATGACCTCATTGAACTCTTCTGAAGCTTCATTTTCAACGAGGCTTTGATCGATTCCAGCGATTAGTGAAACTTATGCCCCTAGCGTCCACCAATAGGAATTGAAATATTATTATTATTTTGTAATCTACCGGTTAAGGTAGTTTTCGGATGGACATAACTACCAAATAAATTATTTTGAGACTCCTAACAAAACACGAATTCCATCATCCTACTCTACATCAAGTCCCTCTTCATCTTTGTGTACTTCCTTCCTCCCTTCATCCCGTCAAACATCCCTATCCTGTTCCGGCCACTTCCTCGTTTGCCTGACATTCTCCCCTCTATTACAGTCTTCAACATCCCCCTGCCGTTCAATACGCCCTTCATCCATTTTTCCTAACTCCTCAGGATTTCTCCCAAAAATCCCCTCTCCTCGCCCACCATACCTAGCACTTCCTCATTTGTTTTCCTTTTGGTCCATTTTACCTTCCCCATTCTTCTCCAGATCCACATTTCAAAAGCCTCCAATTTACTTCCATTATGTAACTTCAACGACCACATTTCCGCACCGTACATAACTACGCTCCATATCAAAGTTTTTACGAGTTTTTTCTTAATATCCTTACTCAACGTTTCTGTCATCAACTCCCTCCTCCTTGTTAGAGCTTATTTCCATAGTGCAATTCTTCTTCTTACGTCCCAACTACTTCGTCCGTTTTGGTCAAAAGCACTGCCAAGATACGAAACTACGTACGTAAACTGTTACAACCTGCTCTGGTTTCTGCTCTCATATTTTAATTTTATGCTTAGCCCCTGTCTTTCTGGAAAGTCGCATAATTGTTATATTAATTATATTGATTCTCATCTCGCATCTATCGCACTGTATTTACAAGTTACTCAGGAATGTTCGCAAACCCTTGGCTGACGGACAAACTAAAGCTTGGTCATCAACAAACCAAACTGATTTTACGAATTCCCCTCCGACTTTCATTCCTACCTTTAGTTCTCCCCATGCCTCTTTGATCATTTCCTCCACATATGAGCCCGGAGATAATGGGCAACCCTGCCTTACACCTCTTCCTAACACTGCCCATTCGGACTCTTTGTTCCCCACTCGCACCTGAGCTGCCTGAGACATGCACAGGTTGTGGATTGGCCGCCTGTTTCTTCAATCTATCATTCTTTTCAGCAATAAACCGATCAGTTTTCCCCAATTCACTCTATAAAACTCTTTTTGAACTCTACAAAAGATGCAGCTACAGATTGTATTTTGTATTCCTCTCCACGAGTGATCTCATTTTATATATAGGCCTTTCGAAATATTTTGCACTCACAGATTTTACGAGTCTGTCGGAAGGAATGTAAGATGAGGTTAAACACATCGTTTCATTTAATAATATTTCCCATTCCCTCCGCACCTTAGGGTCATAATTAGTAGTAGTAGTAGTATTTAGGGGAGGCAACCGAACGCTGAGGTCATTTGCACCATAGAGGATGGACAGGAAAGAATGAAGGGTGGAGAGAAACCCGGCGTCGGCATTAGCCTACTCTTTACGAAAGGCGCCAAAGGGTCCGCAGCTTAGCGTCCCATCCGACGGACGACGTACTCACTCCAAGTTCCCTCCACAAAGCACCTCAAGTAGGGATCGACATGCCTCTGAAAAATATTCAACACCGCCGGGATTTGAACCCGGGCCCTCTGGGTGGGAGCCATAGCCACCGCACCCTCTCGATCCCCATCACAATTAGTTCGTGCAAATTCGGTTCGCACTTCGCACTTTTGTTATTTGTATTTGGTGGTCTTCTTCTCTTTGAATTCGTACATGTTATCCCTACATTAACTTTAATATTGATAGAATTATTGCCATTAATTAACTTTAATGTACACTAAGCGAAGCCCGCTCAATCTCTAGGCTTCAAAGGATTACTTATTCGAATCGTTTATTGCTACAGTCCCATTTATCCTATCAGAAATTAATCAAATTTTGCACTCACGACTAATGTCTTGCAGGAATGTGGGATCCGTGGAGAAAGTAAGTTTCGTTCCGCGCTGGCGCTGAATCCGGATCACAGCCGTCCGAGTGACTCTTTAGTGTGGCTTCTTTGAGCCGGAGGGACGAAAGTTTGGTAGATATTAACTCCCACTCGGAGGTGGTCCACTCTTATGTAGGTAACCCATGTTTTGAAAGAGTGCCTATGTTGGCTACGTGGAGCTTTTTAGGGCCTGAGAACTCATTTTGAAAATGGAGGAATATTATGGAAGTCATTTTGGAAAATTCGCAAGGAAAAATAAGGAATTTATCCGACGGGTGGTGGGACTGCGGGTAAAAACGAGAGCATTTTCCTACACCCGACTTTTCATTACCTGAGTATTTAGGCATGGAAACGGATTCTCTGTAACGGCTATGTTTCCCGTATTCCCTATGTTTATTTCCTCGTGGAGCAACATAGTGTATTGAAGCTTTTCAAAGGTACATGAACCCCGACTCCTCCGTCTCTCCCCCCGACGGAATGCTTCGACTCCCGCGAATATTGCAATGGTTACGGTGGGAGCATTACGGTCACCTTATTTTTCACCTTATTTTTTTGGGGAGGCATTCTTTTGGGTGGAAGGTGGATCACGTCCGTTTTGATGTCATGATCGTATTCCAGGGTAAATGCAGCCCCAACTCCAATCACAACTGCGCCCATATTTGCTCTAGATTCACTAGCAGTAATGGCAATGCCGCTTTCTGCCGCAAAATTCCATTCGTGAGACAAGAGATTTCGGATTTTGTCATGTCTCCATGTTTTCCAATGCTCCAATTTCCATGTTAAAACATCTTTCATCATGCACTTACATCGAGTTTTGATGCCATTCTGTCATTTCTATCATATGACTTGGGATCATATCTAGCAATTTTCCAAAGTACATACCTTTGTGAATGCCACTCCCCGCAGGAAAACAATTCGCGCATCTTTCTTTGTTTTTTAATGGCAAATTTTTTTTACCATTACAACTGTGTACGGTATTTCGTCATAACATCTAGTTCCTTTAAAAGCCCCAAAATTTCAGAGTTTAAGAGGACGCCTCGGTAGCTTAAGTGGCTAAAGCACTCGACCGGATATTGAGGGATCTGGGTTCGAGTCCCAGTCAAGGCGAATGATTTTTACGCTCTGAAATTGTTGCATTAAAATGCACATTAGCGGATGACTCCGTTAAAAGTTACTGTTGCGGCATCTCCCGCAGTTTCTTTGGAATTTGTCAAAGGGAAAACACCATACGTGTTTAAAGTTGGCTTTTAACCTCGTGGACAGTGGCGCCTCGCGCACGACTACGAATGCATGTGACATTGTATGTACGGTATTTCGTCATAACATCTAGTTCCTTTAAAAGCCCCAAAATTTCAGAGTTTAAGAGGACGCCTCGGTAGCTTAAGTGGCTAAAGCACTCGACCGGATATTGAGGGATCTGGGTTCGAGTCCCAGTCAAGGCGAATGATTTTTACGCTCTGAAATTGTTGCATTAAAATGCACATTAGCGGATGACTCCGTTAAAAGTTACTGTTGCGGCATCTCCCGCAGTTTCTTTGGAATTTGTCAAAGGGAAAACACCATACGTGTTTAAAGTTGGCTTTTAACCTCGTGGACAGTGGCGCCTCGCGCACGACTACGAATGCATGTGACATTGTATGTACGGTATTTCGTCATAACATCTAGTTCCTTTAAAAGCCCCAAAATTTCAGAGTTTAAGAGGACGCCTCGGTAGCTTAAGTGGCTAAAGCACTCGACCGGATATTGAGGGATCTGGGTTCGAGTCCCAGTCAAGGCGAATGATTTTTACGCTCTGAAATTGTTGCATTAAAATGCACATTAGCGGATGACTCCGTTAAAAGTTACTGTTGCGGCATCTCCCGCAGTTTCTTTGGAATTTCGTTAAAGTTTGGGCTTTTTGAGTCTGTTTCCTTTTGATTGTATTCATTAGGAATAAACTATCGTGAGCATTAATGCCCATCAGTAATCACTTTTCCTTTGAAGCAATTGTCATTTTTGATTACTGAGGATAGATATATATATATAAGCGTCTTTTTTCGGGCGAAATAGAGACCATGATTTCCCTTCTTCCATTTAATACGTCGTCTAGTACATAGCAAAAACCATATTAATAATAAGAGTAAATATAAAGCGTCATAAAAAATCAAAAGAATTGCTATAATCACACACACGCGCACGCACACTCACACACACACACACACACACACATATATATATATATATATATATATATATATATATATATATATATATATATGAGCCGTTTATTTTGAAAGTGAACTAACTCCGTTTTTCAATATTTTGCCGGTTACCATGGTTAAAAGTAGAGCTTCATGTTATATACGAGGGTCATCCGGAAAGTAGTACCCGTTCGTGAAATAAAGACACAAAAGTAAATATTAACAAACATAAAAAATTTTATTTGAAAGAGGATACTTTAAACTACTTCTCAACATAATCTCCAAGCAAATTAAGGCATTTGTCATAACGTGTGACAAGTTTCTGTATTCCTGCTGCATAGTCCTTCGCCGCCAGCTCATTGAGATACGCGAGGGACCCATCTTGCACAAATTTTTGCATAATGCAGATGGTGTTTAACAATTTCATGAACAATTGTTCGAGAAACATTGGGAAAATGCTCACAGATGTCATCAATTGTGACGCGCCGTTCGTTCCTCACGAATTCGTCAACTGAGCTCACCAGTTGGT